>NC_142802.1:4408739-4718493 GCF_049724085.1 Artemia sp. Qi Xiang Cuo | reverse complement strand
CAACATATTTTTTTGATTTTTTAATCGCGAGACGATCCTCTACCGAACCAACACCATTGGATAATGGGTATTTCTCCAAACGAGAAGTAGCACCATTAGCCGTGCCAATCAGTTTAGTCAATGCCTTGTCCATGCACTCCCGCTCATCCAATGTTTCAACTATTTCTAACAACCGCATGGTGTTAGAACTGTCTCTTTGCGCGTGGGCGTAGGACACTGCAATGGCCTATGTAATTTACAAGGATTACATAATTTACACTTTTCACTATAGTCATCAATAATTGTACAATTCTCACATTGATTCCAACTGCCAAGAGTGTACATGCACAATGGATATATATAGAAAATTTTTCGGTTTCTAATGTCAACTCACTCACTGCTAAAATGATACTCATCCTCTTCGTTCGATAAATTCAACGAGAGGGAAATGGTGGAAGAGAGGAGTAGCTATGTGTCGTTACCCTTTTCGAATGATGGGGGGGAGCCATCTACATTGAATCCATTGGCAATGTTTTCAAAAGTATGTCCACAATATGATTCTGTCTTGTTCCAATTAATATATCAATAAATTGACTATAAGCATTTGAGTCACATTTTAAAAGTTTCATACAATAGTCCAATGGGGGAGAATCACTCCTCATTATATTTTCAAGTGTTCCCCGACAAGAGAATATCCTGCGTTTAAGAGATAACTCGAGGAAATCATCATCCAAAATCAAATGTTTTTCCATAAACACTAGATTCGATCTAATTCTCTCTTTCTCAAATTTATTCATTTTTCAGTCCTTTCACTCCAACTGCTGACTCTAGACTGACCCTGATTCGTTAGCTCTAACCAGAAATGAAAGAGAACATTTTCGATTTCGAAATAATTTTACTGAATAATTACATCAACAACAACAACAAGAATAATACAGAGCATGGACAATTATCGATACTGTTTATTGTCTTCAATATGTTTCACCAATGCACTTAAAGCACATTGAATTCTATTCGCATGCGCTATATCAATTTTAGCGGCGAAACATAATTGATCCTCCATTTTAAATTTGCTCAAGGATATCACATATCTTGTATATACTGCATCCCATTCCTGACAAAGCCGTGATCCTTTCGTGATTTCCACCGCAATGTTTGGTGCTCTTGTACTATAATCATCAGCTCCACTATCAACTTTTAATAGTGTAAACAGCACACTCATCATTATCAACACACACAAATATAGATCCAAATGATTAAAATCAAACCGTTCTTCTTCTCACTCCATTTAATACCATAAGCAGAATAATAGACCAATAGCAAAACTACTTTCCTTGTATTCCCATCCGCTACTACCCTGTAACTAGCGCACTGAATGTTTGAGAAGGGGGATATCACCGACTCGCTGATTGGCTGAGAAGGAAACACGTGATCTAACTGTTTCCCGTTATCGGATCAATAAAATTCCCAATCGATGATGCAATCAAGTTCTCGGAAATTCACGTCTCCCTCGAGTCCCAGATCAATAACACTGCTCCCGTTAGAATTCAATGCGCATGTGCAACCTTCGCACCGGAGCTATTACACATAGAAACATCAAATAACTCGATCTTGGAAAAAGAGGTCATTGACCCCATTACGTAATCATTCTCCCTAATGACTCTATGCCCAAATTTGGTGCCCCGTCAGCATTAAAAATGCTGACATGACCACGTGGTCATGTCACGAGTATAAGATAGCTCTCTACTTCCAATCCCTTTCGACTATTAAAAAGGGCATCAGAACTTTCTATTTTCAATCGATTGAGCCCTCTTCGAAGTTCCCACGACAACTCCTTCGATACAAAGTGCCCTGGTCTAAACGACAACAACAACAACAACAAAAAATATGTTATACCCACATCGATCTTTAATATAAAAATGTCAAGCCTTCCAATCACTTTCGACAATTAAAAAGGGCACTAGGCCTTTCGATTTCCAATCTAATGAGCCCTTTTTGAAACGACAACGATTTCTAAAAACACCTTATATGACCCCAGGGCACAAATTACAACCCTTACACTATGGGCTGTTAGGGTGGTTGTCATCCTCTAAGACCTAATTTCCAGAACTTTCAACTACATTAAACAAAATGGCTATCTATAAATTTTTATTGGATGTGTTTGGGGAAATGGTGGGCGTGAGAGAGGCGTTAGTCGCTCTCCAATATTTTTCAACTATTAAAAAAGGAACTAGCCCTTTCAATTTCCAAATGAATGAGCCCTTTTGTAGTTTCTACGGCAACGCTTTCAATAAAAACCTTATATGCCCCCAGGGCATAACTTAGCCTACAACCCTTGCCCTGAGGGTTGTGGTGGGGAGGGGTTGTCATCCTTAAAAACCTAGTTTCAAAAACTTTCAACTATGTTAAATGAAATGGCTATCTAAAAATTTTGATTGGATGTGTTTGAGGAAAAGGTGGGCGTGAGAGGGGGGTTAGTTGCCCTCGAATCAGTTTCGACTATTAAAAAGGGCAATAAAAACCTTATTTGCCCCCAGAGCATAACTTCAATCCTTGCCTTGAGGTCTGTGGTGGGGAGGGGTTGTCATCCTTAAAAACCCAGTTTCCAAAACTTTCAACTATGTTGAATAATATGGATATCTAAAAATTTTGATTGGATGTGTTGGGGAAACGGTGGGCGTGAGAGGGGGGTTAGTTGCCCTCAAATAAGTTTCAACTATTAAAAAAGGCACTAGTCCTTTCAATTTCCAATCAACCGACCCCTTTTGAAGTTTCTAAGACAACGCTTTCAATAAAAACCTCATATGCTCCCAGGGCATAACTTACAACCCCTTGCCCTGAGGGCTGGGGGAGGGTTGTCATCCTCAAACACCTAATTTCCAGAACTTTCTACTACGTTGAAAAAAATGGCTATCTGAAAACTTAGATTGTATATGTTTGGAGGAATGGTGGGCGTGAGAGGGGGGTTAGTCACCCTTCAATCACTTTCGACTATTAAAAAGGGCACTAGCCCTCTGAATTTCCAATTGAATGAGCCCCTTTTGACGTTTTTACGACAATTCTATCTATAAAAACCTTGTATACCCCAAGGGTATAACTTACAACCATTACCGTGGGGGCTCTTGGGGGTTTGTCATCCTTAAATGCATAATTTCTAGAACTTTCAACTACGTTGAAAAAAATGGCTATCTATAAACTTTGATTGAAAGTTATTGTGGAAATGGTGGGCGTGAGAGGTGGAAATTACTCTCCACTCACTTACGACTATTAAAAAGGGCAATTTCAAATGAGCCCTTTTTGAAATTTCTATGACAATTTTCTGTATAAACCTTATATGCCCCCAGGGCATAACTTATCACCCTTGAACTGAGGGCTTTGAGGGGGTTATCATCCTAAATAACCTAATTTCCAGAACTTTCAACTACGTTGAACGAAATGGCTATCTCAAAATTTTGATTCGATGTGTTTGGGGAAATGGTGGGCGTGAGAGGGGCGTTAGTTGCCCTTCAATCACTTTCAACTTTTAAAAAGGGCACTAGCCCTTTGAATTTCAAATTGAATGAGCCCTTTTTGAAGTTTCTACGACAAAGCTTTCAATAAAAACCTTATATGCCCCCAGGGCATAACTTACAACCCTTGCCCTGAGGGCTGTGGTGGGGAGGTGTTGTCATCCTTAAAAACCTAGTTTCAAAAACTTTCAACTATGTTAAATGAAATGGCTATCTAAAAATTTTGATTGGATGTGTTTGAGGAAAAGGTGGGCGTGAGAGGGGGGTTAGTTGCCCTCGAATCAGTTTCGACTATTAAAAAGGGCACTAGTCCTTTGAATTTCAAATCGAATGAGCCCTTTTTTCAAGTTTCTAAGACAAATATTTCAACAAAAACCTTATATGCCCTAAGGGCATAACTTATAACCCTTGCTCTGAAGACTGTGGGGGAGTGTCCTGCTCAAAGGTATAATTTTCTGAACGTTGAACTGCGTGGAATAAAATGGCTATCTCAACATTTTTATTGAATGTGTTTGGGGGAAAGATAGGCGTGGGAGGGGTGTTAGTTGCCTTCCAATCACTTTCGACTATTAAAAAGAGCACTAACTATTTCAATGTCCAATCGAATGATTCCTTTTTGAAGTTTTTACGACAACACGTTCTATAAAAACCTTGTATGCCCCCAGGGCTTAACTTACAACCCTTGCTCTGAGGGCTGTAGAGGGGGGGTTGTCATCCTCAAAGACCTAATTTCCAGCACTTAAAACTACGTTGAATAAAATGACCATCTCAAAGGCACTAGCCCTTTGAATTTCCAATCGAATGAGCCTTTTTTTAAGTTTCTACGACAACCTACAAAAACCTTAAATGCCCCCAGGACATAACTTACAACCCTTGCCCTGAGGGCTGTGGGGGAGTGTCCTCCTCAAAAACATAATTTCTATCTGGAAATCAACTACGCTGAACAAAATGGCTTTCTCAAAATTTTGACTGGATATGTTTCGGGAAATGATAGGCGTGGAAGGGGTGTTAGTTGCCTTCCGATCAATTTCGACTATTAAAAAGGGCATAAACCACTCCAATTTCCAATTGAATGAGCCCTGTTCGAAGTTTATATGAAAACTTCTTCGATACGAACTGCCCTGCTCTAAAGGAAAAAAATAATAAATAATACATTTTGCCAATATCGTTCTTATATGCCCCTAGTGCATAACTTAAAGCCCTTGCCCTGAGGGTTTTGGGGGAGTGTGCTCCTCTAAAACATATTTTCTATCTGGAAATCAGCTACGCTGAATAAAATGGTTATCTCAAAATTTTCATTGGATGTATTTGGGGGAATGATGGGCGTGGGGGGGCTAGTTGCCCTCTGATTGGATGTGTTTGGGGAAAGTGTGGGCGTGAGAGGGGTTTTAGTTGCCCTCCAATCACTTTCGACTATTAAAAGGGCACTAGCCCTTTGAATTTTCAATCGAATGAGCCGTTTTTGAAGTTTCTACGACAACGCTTTCTATAAAAAGCTTATATACCCCCAGGGCATAACTTACAACCTTTGCCCTTAGAGCTATGGGGGAGTGTCCTCCTCAAAAAGATAATTTCTATCTGGAAATCAACTATGTTGAACAAAATGGCTATCTCAATATTTTCATTGGATATTTTTGGGGGAATGATGGGCTTGGGGGGGCTAGTTTCCCTTCAATCACTTTCGACTATTAAAAAGGGCACTAGCCACTCCAATTTCCAATCGAATGAGCCCTTTTCGAAGTTTCTACGACAACTCCTGCGATACGAAGTGTCCTGGTCTAAGACCACGGGAAAAAATAAATAATACATTGTGGATAAATCAAATGTTCAATTTGATTTTATTTTTACTTTCCAAGACTGTTCAAGATACATATAGTTTTCAGTAAAGCGTCAATGATGCTGTAGGCTTTTACAGAGAGAGAAGGAGAGCATATTCCAAACTCTTGTTTGCAGTGATTTCTGTTCTTTTCAAGCTTGATTTCGATATATAATTTAAGATTTACTTGTTTTAAGATTTAATTATTCATCTATATTATTTTCTGTTATATATATTTTAGTGCTATGATTGTTTATATGATTTTTATTCGTTTTGGATTTCATTTATACAGATAGCCGAAGAGTGTCCCTTTTGGCCAACCGTCAAGGGTTAAACAGAAAGTAGGTCGGTTGGGGTGGTAGGATGTCATAACGAAAAATTTTAGGGAAATGGGAACTTCCTGTGAGGGTATAAAGAGGGAGGCTTTGAATAGATTGGTATGGAGGAGGAGCGTGCGTAGCTGTGTTGGCCTCAAGTGGCTTGGTTCTGCGGTGAGTTGTTAGCATTAGTGGTAGTAGTAGTATTAGTAATGGTAGTAGGCTTCTTTAATTTCTGGTAGTTTTGAGTTTGAGTTATTGTAGGTTTCCGTTTCTTCCGTTCTTAAGTTTAATATGGCCTTTTCTTTAACAAAGTTCCTTTTCGGAAAATTTATTTTAATTAATTTGAAAAAGGTAGCAATGAAGACAGGTGTTTAAAGCAAACAAAATTTCTTCAGTAAGATTTAACGAAGACACTATGAATGCACTCAGATTCTAACCACAAATTATAATCAGCTGTAGCTTTAAAAAAAAATCTACATTTTTGATTGAAGTTCGAAATGATCATTGAATTATCATTGTTCTCTGTAATTACCAAGTACCATTTTGCTTCCTCACAATCACAGTTTATATAATTAGCAGTATGATCATTCTCTATCTCTCCCATTATAAAAACCCGGAGAGTGCTCCGGAGAACGTTTTTGCAGATAGAAACATAGGCGTTATCAGATCTTTTCGCGGGTAGACAAGTCAGATTTCTCTTGGACGCGAAACTTGGCTTCAACGTTGGAACACTAATTTTGAAGAAACTAATTTTAAATTAATTTATTCCAATACATACATGAAAATCGGTAGTTAGTACTGTAATGTTGTTATTAGATGTTTTTAGGAATTAAAAATAGGTTTCGAAGTCTCGAGTTGGTTTCAAAGGCATTTTGAGAAAGTTTCTGCCAAAATACGTGTTCCAGGGTAATTGGACCGCTAATGGCAGATCAAATGAGAGGAGTTGTATGTTCGCGCCGATATAAATATAAATATAAATATATATATATATATATATATATATATATATATATATATATATATATATATATATATATATATATATATATATATATATATATATATATATATATATATATATATATATATATATATATATATATATATATATATATATATATGTATATATATGTTATATATATACATGTATATATATACATATATATATATATATATATATATATATATATATATATATATATATATATATATATATATATCTATATATATATATATATATATATATATATATATATATATATATATATATATATATATATATATAGAATTTTACGAAAAACAATTCTTAACAGACGTTTGGTATTTTCTTGGATAGGGCTATTGTGGCAACTTTTACCACAACAACCAATAATTAGAACTCAAGTCCTAAAATTGTTCTCAATCAGGAACCCTTATCGCTATCTAAATTCAGAAAGTGCAAAGATTTTCAAACAGATGTGTTTATTGTTTAAAGTTCAGGAAAGGTCTGCCCATTTCATATGAAAACATTGATTGAAAACAAAACTAGTTTTATCTAGGCTCTCCGCCAAAACAGATAAATAGATTTTTCAAATATCGCAGGAACTACAATCTGATACAATAAACCGCCCAACGTGAAAAAAAAAATGATAAAATCGCCAGTTTCGGATACAGAGGGGGGGCGAGAGGTAACCTCGTAAAGCAGTCTAAAGTATCGTAATTTACCTAATTAACGCAAGTTCGCATTACTTAAACTTGCTCCTAACGTAAGTTTGTCGGATCAACCTATTTTGCGCCCCCCCTAAAAAAATCCTGGATCCGCCCCTGAAACCATCATACCTACCCCACCAGTTATTAGAAGAAGAAAAAATTCCTTATTTTCACAAATTTCATCAACCCCCCCGCCCCCGGTTTTGGAAAATGCTACAAAGGCCGATCAGTTGAGACCACGTAAATAATAGATTAAGTAAAAATTTGTATATAAAATAATTAATAACTGTGAGATGGGACGCTTGCAAACCACTTGGCTGGCTCACCAAGTTTTTTTCTGCTTTCGCAATTACGAATAATGCACTTGGTAACCATTTCTCAGTGATTGATGATAACAGACTAATCCGCTAAGGCAGAAACAAGTGGGAGGAGCTTTTTGTTTGCACCGAGACCCAAGACCAGAAATTATCTGCGATAAGCTTACTGTCTATAAACTGTGCTCACAATGGAGTAAGTGCCATTTCCTCCCAAGGGTGGCATTTATCCAAGACGTGTCTAGCCTCCTGGGACCTGATGTCCAACCGGTTGTATATTCGTTTATGAATTTTTATCGACCAACCTAATGCAAATCGGGACTTAAAGATTGTCTCCTTTTCTGCAAAAGGCGTTTGCTGCCATCTGTGATTTTTTTTAGTCCAGTAACAGTAATGGAGGCCGAACCAGTAGCAAGTGAAATAAAGAAAATCAACTTACGAAAAAGGTCAAAAGGTAAGAAATTAGATAAAAAATATAAAGAGATAGGCTAGACAATAGAAAAAAATCAGACGATTTACCCTAAGACCAAAGTATTGACAGGTTTAATTTTTAGCGCATTTACTGTTATTGCTGCCATCTGGCAGAAGGACTTTCAGTCTTGTACAATGGGTTGTACATTCGGTCTTACATTAGAAGTCCAACGGGTTGAAAGATTGTATTTTTGGAGCTAAGTTCTTCTTCTTCTAATTCACAGCAGGCGGGGTATTCAGTTGGTACTATTTAGCCCTCTTCTTTTTGCTTCACTCTGTGGGCTACAGAGCTACTGTCTTGGTTGTCTCTTATTTATTAGATATTCTCATATATCTTTCAGTAGATCATTTGACTCAAGGAGTTCAAATATAAGATGATAGATATCAATTTCTGTGCTCTGTGTGCAGGTATAGTTGGCTAGGCTCTTGGCTGATAGTGAGATTTTGTGGTGTTTAAAGCATTTTAACAGATTACAAAGCAAGGTATGTTGTGCAGACGTGAGCATATTACATTCAAATAGGCAATGGTCAATTGTTTCATTATTCATATTACAATGCCTGCAAAGAGGGGACAGGGGAATTGAACCACTTGAATTAGAAAACTTATATGACAATGCAAGGAAATTTAGTCCATTTGTTCCAGAACGAATTCTATGATAAATTTTAGAAAGATACTTATTGGGAAAGGGGGAAAGGATAGGATTAATCTTATTAAAATTAATATCTGATAGCCTCCATCGGTAAATATATTTAATTGGGATTGGTCTCCCACTTGGCTGGTCAATATTTATAGCATTTTTTGCTATTTCATCAACCTTATGATTACCACTTATGCCAAAGTGGCTAGGAATGTACTGAAAATGTTTTGTCAAGAGAAACCTGCGTCTCTCCCTTATTGTTGTTAATCCACTCTCCATAAGCAGAAACTTGGTGCTTGTGGGTTTCCTAAGACCAAATATGACACGTATTATATCATTTCGTATTGTTTCAATTTTTTACATCTGGGTCTTTGCATATGCACCACACCCGATAGTCAATATGAACCCATAGTCAATATGGGGTCTTATATGTGATTTATAAAACTGGAGTAAGGTTGTCTCCTTACATCCCCAGGGTGTGGAAAGAAGTCTTTTTAGTATATTTGTTTTTCTATAGCTTTTTTTTTAATGTGTTTGAAATGTGTAGGTGGAAATTAAGTTTTTGGTCAAGCATGAGACCTAGGTAATTAATATGATTATCTTCTGGAATTACGATTATTAAGAAACAAAATAGTTAGCCTTTGTCGCGAGGCAAGAAAGTCCTTCGGAAAATCCCTTTCGGACCCTGAAATAAAAAAGGATCCCCGTAAATGGCACCGTCTAGTGAGGCAGATTGCTGGAAAAATAGTATCATCCAGTATCCGTATTCTGAACGATGATGGGTCACTCGTGAGTGCAAATGACGTCAACAATTATTTTACTGACATTTGTACATCCTTTCCCGCCCCAACTAACACTGAAATAGAGAATCTACTGTCAATATGCCCTGACGAAGGTGAAATCGAAATAGTTGAGTATCAAGTTTTCAAAGAGTTGAACAAGTTGTGTCCATCCAGTAGCTCTTTTCCTGAAGAGCTGCCTATAAGGTTAATACGAGAGTTCTCTCTTTTCCTGGCCAAGCCACTTGGACACATCATCAGCGAATGTTTCGCCCAGTCAACTTTCCCGTCGTGCTGGAAACGCGCATTTGTGCGTGTTATACCGAAGACTAAAACACCCAAATATTGCAACGAGTTACGACCGATATCAATCACATCTACCTTTGCAAAAGTCACCGAGTCATTCATCCTGCGTGAATTGCTCAAGCAAACGCGGGAAAACATAGACCGTTACCAGTATGGCGGCCTCAAAGGTTGCAATACCTTGATATACCTCGTGCGCCTAGTTGACATTATCTTTAAGTGGCTTGACAAGGGCAGTACCTTCATCGACCTAGCTTTCGCCGATTTCAGGAAGGCATTTGACCTGATTTGTCATCTTACGGCAGCAAGAAATATGCGAGCAATGGGCGCACAGAAGCGGTCTCTTGCATTAGTGATGAGCTTCCTTCAGGACAGAATGCAGTGTGTATTTCCATTGTTTGAAGGTGACTTGATCTCATACTGGTCTAAACTTACCTGTGGAGCCCCTCAGGGTACAAAACTTGCTGGTTTCATATTTATCTCCCTCATCAACTTCCTCCTTCAGAATTTCGAAGAGCGACTCAAATTCGTCGACGATTTATCATTTGTCCTCAAATACCTCGTCAGAGAAGGTGTAATCGAACGTCAGTTCAGCGAGACCCTTCTGGCTTCCTTCTCTGAGGACTGTGAACGTTACAAGTTGACACTGAATGCAGATAAATCAATGATCCTCAGGTTTTGCCCCTTAAAACGTGATCTGGAATTCCCGCAAGTCCCTTTCCCTGTTGTTCCATCTGCAAAAATCCTCGGAGTCACATTATCGATGGACTGCACATTCACCGAACACGTGGAGAAGGTTATTAAGGCTGGCAATGCATCACTTTAGACCCTCGTCCTGATGCGCAGGTTTGGCGGCGACACTCAAAGCCTAAAAAATGCCTATATTACGTATGTGAGACCTCTACTCGAATATGCCGTCGCTGTCTGGGGACCTTTTGTCCAGAGCACCCACTACCTTTGCGATGACCTTGAATCTTTGCAGAAGCGAGCTGTTAACATAATCGTTGGTAACAGAAGTGACGACTACAGCAAACTCTTGCAAGAACTGAACCTTGAATCTCTCAGCGACAGACGATTATCACTGATCATGTCCCTCGGCAAGTCACTGCTATCTTCGCCCCATCACAGACTGATCCTCCCACCTGATGCTCCTGTTAACCAAAGAACCAGATCCCAGTCGAAGCTACAGCCCCCGGTCTGCAGGACCAACCGCTACAAAAACACGTTTGTCCCCTCTTTCGTAGAAGCATACAACAAGACTTAGTGTTATTTGAATTCACGTGTTAGTGTTTTTATAGTGTTATTTGTATTTTTATTTTTTTTTCATATTGTTGTAAAGACGACATAAATTAGCCATGGCTACGCTGTTCGATCTTAATAAACCTCTGTCTATGTCTATGTCTATGTCTAGTTGTTTTATTTAGAGTTAGTTTTGCATTAACATGGTTTCGCTTCTGGTGAAATTGGATTATTTTTGACTTGGTGGGTGCAATGGGTAAATCTGAATGTTGAGAGAAATTTTCAAACTGGAAAAGTGACTTTTGCAGAATTGACTGTTCTATCTGAAAGGTGTTGCCAGATGACCATAGCACTAGATCATCAGCACATTGTAGATTCGTGTGGTGTAGTTTCATGTCCCAGAGATATAGCGCAAATAGGAGGCAACTGAGGACTGCTCCCTGAGGTAGGCCTTTGGTTATTGTCTTTTGGGGTGAAGAGGCTGAACCAAAACAAACGATGAAACTTGGCACTTCTATGAAGGATTTAATAAATGATACTAGCTTAGGGGGTACTCCAAGGTTTGCAAGTTTTTTTACAAGGATTTGGTGGTTCACATTGTCATATACCCCTCCAAAATCTAGAAAAGCTGCAACTAGGACATTATTTTTTGAGAAAGATTCATTTATTGCATTTGTTAGCAAAATGAAAGCATCTGTTGAGGAGTGGTGTTTACTGAATCCAGTTTGTGTGTGAGGGATCATATTATTTTTTTCAACAAACCAGAGGAGTTTGTGATAGATCATTTTCTCCATTATTTTCCCCATCACAGGAGTAATCATTATGGGCCTATAAGACTCAGGGTTATCTTTTGGTTTATTTTTCTTTAGGATTGGTAGGAGGGACGAACATTTCCATATATTGGGTAACCTAGAAGATGCCCAAGCGTGATTATAACAATTTAGCAGTTCTTGTTTATATGAAGGTGTGAGATTCTTTATCCATGTAGGGTGTATATTGTCATAGCTGCCACTAGTTTTGGTTCTAATATGATGTATTGCATTATTCATTTCCTGGATTGAGAATGGATTAATTATGTACTTGGATCCTGGGCATGGTTGGTAACTCGGGCTCATAGGAATTGTAGAAAGTTTACTTTGATTATTTGATGTTAGCTTATTAACAAAAAGAGTTGCAAATATGTTATCTTTTTCATTATCATTGTCATAATGGATATTATTATGTATAAGCTCATACAGGAGTGGATTGGGGGAAGTCTTTTCCCCACAGATGGGGCTTATGACTTTATGTATAATTGGCTCATGTGTTTCTCTGGAGAGATTATTTGCAAAAATTTTCCAGTATTTATATTTAGCATCTATTATAGTCCTTTTTAGATTAGATTCTGCTTGTAATTTTTTTAAATATGTAGTAGGTGATGTTTTTTTTATGAATTATGTCCTAGCTGCCTTATTTATCCTCCATTTCTTTAGTCACTCCTTTGTCCACCATGCTTTAGGAATTTGTTTAGGGAATTTTTTCTTAGGTGTTTTCCTGGGGATAGCATGATTAGCTGTATTTATTAGTAAAGATGTCAAGGCTTCAGCATGTGTGTCAACTGTTGTGTTTGAAATGCATGAATTTTGGGTTAAACTTGTAATTTCATCATTTAGCTTATTTTGGAACATAGACCAATTTGCTTTAATGTTGATATATTTGAAGGTATGAGATAAAGTTTCAGCAGGTTCATTTAGGGAGCAAACTATAGTAAAGTGGTCAGTACATAGACTATCAATTTTATTTATGTAAATTTTATTAAAAAAATTTAATGACACGATTTGTACGTCAATTGTGGAGAATCTGCCACTTTTGGGGTTGAAATATGTATTCAGGTTTGGAGGGGTAGCAACAGCTAATTCATTATTATTTGAAGTCATATGCTCAATGAATTTACCAGCTTTATTTGCTGGTTTTTTCCCCCACAAAAGGCTGTGGGCATTGAAATCTCCACAAATAATGATATTTTTTAGTATATTAGAATTATTTATATAATTAAAAAAATCCTTGGCATCTGTAGTTTGGCCATTAGGGCTATAAAAGCTTATTATGTAGGTTTTTACATTATTCAGCCAAACACTGATACCAATTGCACCAGCATCATTTGCAAAATCTGAAAAATTAACGCCACAGAATTTTATATTATTTTTAACTAATAAAGCTACCCCACCTCCTTTTCTCTCTGACGATCTATCCTTTCTGAGGATAGTATATCCCAGAGACTTAATTTGTTGATTTTGGGTTAAATGAGTTTCCTGGAGGCAAGCAATATTACTGGAATTATTATTCATAAAAGATATTAGTTCATTTAGCTTATTTTCTGTGAGTGATCTTACAGTCCATTGGAGTATTGATATATGTTGTGTTGTTGATTTATTCTTCATATGACTGTGTATCAATGTTCAGCTTTGTTAAGAGTAAAGCAAGATCTTTTTTTGATTGAATGAGCATATCATCTGGGATGTAGATTTTTGTCAATTCTGCAATGATTTTTGTTTTCTTTAGTTGATATATGTTCGTGGCCTGAACTGCATTACAGTTTAGAATGACTTAGCATTTATTTGGGGATTGCATTTTTGGTTGTGCATCCTGTTTGTCGGTTAGGGGATTGATTCCTGGTAGTGTTTCTGGTTTGTTTCTTCTTGGGAGGGGGGGGGGGCAGGCAGACTTCATCTCACCGGACCAGGAGGCTTGGTGGCGTGGTGATTCCGTCGGCGAGGGACTTGAGCGGAAGGGCTCCGCAGCTTCGGTCGGATATGGGGTATGGTAGGCATTGGGGGCGTCGTACGTGGAGAATTTGTCTGATTTAATCGCGAAAGTGATGTTGGATTGTGTAAGCTCATTTTCAGCCCATTGTTCCATTAGGCATGGGCTTGACTTCTAGGGTGCTATTTGGAGGGTTATAGCTCTTTTATTGTATGCAGGGTATAATGATTTATTTGTAGATTCATGTGGGCCTTTGCAGTTGATACATGTAGGCTGAGTGTTGTTGCAAGTTGTCAGCTCTTTAGGATGGAAAGCTTTACAATTACTACACTCTTGGAGAATTTCATTGCATTTGTTTGTCGTGTGTCCCAGTTTGTGACACTTCTGACACTGGATAGGCTTAGGTTTGTATTCTTTGTGTGGTTTGATTTGCCCATATAGGAATAATTTTTCTGGGATATTAATTTTTTCCTTCAGTGTGAATAAGAAGGATCTACTAGTTTTTAGGCCATTAGAGTTAGGTTTGCCAAGCTGGGTAACATCCTCAAATGGGATTGTCTTTCCAGCCCTATCTGAGAGGCCTTCTTTTAACTCCTGAGTGGATATCTCTGGGGGAACATTATAAACTACTATTTTTGTTGGTGATTGTTTTGGGTTCCAATTGGATGCAATAATTGGGGTATTCAGAAGAGATTTTAGGTTAATTATTGTATCTGCTGAATTCTGATCTTCTACAGCTATTAGCAGAGATCCATCACGGTTAATATTAAGAGAGAACATTGATTTTAGCAATTTAAAAATTGCAACTCTTATTGCAGTGATCATTTTTATTTCAATGGGGGTAGTAGGAGTAATTTTAAGTTAAATTCCGAAGTTTTTGGAGGGAAGATCTTGGGCAGGGAGAGGGGAAATGCTTTTGATTGTGGAGGTTTTTTTCCTTTTTTAGAGCTTCTAGAGAGGACCTCTTGAAGCCCATTATCATCATTTATGGTTACATTAGCCCCTACACTTATCAGTTTTATTCTCCGAATTGGAGCTATCATTTGAACTTTGAGATAGTGTGCTTGACCAGCCAAGATGGGTATCTTTCACTATGGCACTTTCACTGGAATTTGATTTGGGATCTGGGGGGACTTTTTTTTTTGGAGGACTTCTAAACATTTTCTATTGGAAAAAGCTTTAAACAAAAAAAAAACTAAAACAAGCAGGGAAATAGAATGATATCAAACCGTCTGCACTATACTATGGGGAGGAGAAACAACACAGTATAGCCCTGAGGATGAGTTGAGCAGGATTGGTTTGGTACAACTGCTGATTAGAAGCGATAATAATTCACAAGAAAATATATTTTAATTTTCTTATAAGGTTGCTGTTGTTTTTCTGGTTAGGCCTAACATTTTTTTTCTTCGCTGAGGCTATTTAAATGGAGTTGTCGTATGTCTAAAGTTTTCTACTGTGAGGTATAAAGCGCTAACAGTTTCTTTCTTTTGCAGTATCCTTAGAAAAAGCCTTGTCCTCCCTTGAAAACAGCGATATCAGCGACATGGAAGATAGCGGAGACGAAACCGACCCTCAGTGGTGTTTACCTGGCAACACACGTGCAACAGATGCAGGCCAAGTGTCCTCCAATATTGAAGAATAGTCTCAAGGCTTTCTAGATCGGGCTAATCTCAATGACTTCTCAGTCCTATCCGACGAAGAAGAGGACGATATTCTACTAGCGCAGTATATTCCAGCATTCACAATTGATTCCGTACCAGCAAGTCGCTCAGGAAAAATTCGCCGCCCCAACAAAATGTGGACCAGTTCAGATACCTTGAACAAGCATCATGCATACCTTCCCTTGTACTCAGATTCTAGTCAACGGGAAAGCTGGAAGCCATATAAATACTTTTTGAAGTACTTCCCTGACTCACTTTTTGAGACAATGGCTTTCGGAATGAATTGTCATTACCAGAAGACCACAAACAAATCCTTGCTCGCTAGTGCCTCCGAACTGAAGGTATTCTTTGGCATTTCGGTCTTCATGAGTAACCTGAAATTTCCTCGTCTTCGAATGTTTTGGAGCAAGAAATTTCTAGTCCCTATCATCTGCGAGAAAATACCTCGAGATCGGTTTTTCAAGCTTAGACTGAGTGAGAAGTTCCTTTTGTATGACGAGGTCGACGAGGATACCAAAAGAAATGATCGTCTTTGGAAAGTGCGTCCCTTGCTGAATTTGGTGCGAGATGAGTGTCTAAAGCTTGAGCGAGAACAATTCCTTTTTATTGCCAAGTAAATGATTCCCTTTGCTGGGCTATGCAGCCTGAAGCAGTACGTACCAAATAAGCCAAATCCTCTTGGCTTGAAGAGCTTTGTTTTAGCAGGCTCATCAGGTCTGGTGTATGATTTTGTAATCTATCAAGGAAAGACAATTTTTGTGCCAGAACTACAAGCTAAAATTCTGGGCAGTGCCACCGTGCTAAACCTATGCCAAGATCTAAGCGAAGGTTCATATCTTTTCTTCGATAGGTACTTCACTAGCATGTCTTTACTCGAAAAAATTATCAGAAAAGCGCATAAATGGAACTGGCACGCTCATGAAAAATCGACTTGAAGGTTTACCAGCGAAGACCGATCGTGAACTAAAGAGAACTGGACGTGGGACGTCCTTTACGTTCACGCAAGAAGATCGAGTTGTAGCCCTTACGCAGTGGTACGACAACAAACCCATTTTTCTAGCTTTAACCTGATATGGCAAAGAACCTGAGCTACCTGTGTCAAGATACGACAAGTCTGAAAGAAAATATGTAGATATCCCCAGTCCTCTTGTGGTAAGACAGTACAACAAGTACATGGGTGGAGTCGATCTCTGTGACCGCATGGTGAGTTATTACAGATTCAGCAGCAGGACAAAGAAGTGGCCAGTTCGAGTTCTACACCATTTCATTGACTTGGCTCTTTTGAATACCTGGCTACTCTACAGGCAGGATTCAATCAAAGGGAACAAACCCTACGATCAGCTGATCCACTTCAGATTTGAGGTAGCTGAATATTTAGTTGAAGATCTTTGGCGATCAACCGAGGGTGACTTTAGCGAATGAGAAGACGACAATGATGGCGATAAACTAAAGGAGTCGGCTAAAAGAATAAAAAGATACCCTTTGCCATCCGGACCGGAAAGGAAATCAAATGGAAAGCATCTTCCTCACTTCGACGCGACACTGAAGAATTCGGATCGATGCCGGACGCCTGGATGCGAAATGCGAACGAAAGTGTTCTGCGAAGCATGTCAGGTCTATTTCTGCTTTCAGGTTGGCAAGCAAGTTCGAGAATGTTTTTCGGATTTCCATGAATGATAAAGGATAATTTTGTGTGTTATTGTCTTATTGATCGAATGTTGTCTCATGGCATTTTGTAATTTGTTTTTGAAAATTACATGAAGTTGAGTCCCAATGTCCAACGGGTTGTACATCCCCCCTGGCCCCCCAGGACGTAAAAAAAATAAAACTTTCATTCCATCGTCTTGTGCTATTTTTTTATGGATAAATTCCAAATTTCATATTCGCCCCTACTCAAGAACATACCCAGGACCCAGGAAGCTAGGGTGCCATAGCAAGCGAATCTAGTTTTCTCAAACAACAAGAATAATTTGTCTCGCTGGTACCGCCTTTGCATAGCATGATCTGGCAGCTATGTAAATTGGACACGTCATTTAATTTCGGTGAGGAAAACGTTTATCGAGTTCAAATCCTTCCCTAGGTTTGCTTTCCACATGACCCAGGCCGAGATAACAGTGGAAGAAACATTTTAGACTGCACCCAGTGGTAGTGAAACATGGTCCTTAGTACAGTGATTGCTAGAATTTCTGATGGGCTGCCTCTTGCAGCATCAGTGCAAGATGATGAACAGGTTTGTATTTTTTGTTTCTCTTACAAAGCCTTGGCTTATTTTTGAATCCCCAACAAATGGTCTTCAGGTGAAACTTTCGAAAAAAAGTCTGGTCAAGATATCAGAATAGTTGCATAAAATTCTACTTTAGCTACTTTTGTCTATTTTGGACAGGGATGAGGTTAGGAAAGTGAAACTTTCAGGGATGGGTCTACAGGCTAAAATGTCCTAGGAAGGTATTTTCAAGTACCTATCTTGGTAAATATTTACCAAATCATATGATTGAGTAACAACTAAAGTGAAATTACCATTCAATACCTTTTTTTATTCTGATTACAAATTTAACAATAATTTCTATCAGAAATTAATTTTAGGCCCCCCCTATATATGTCAATTCAGGATATATATTTGCACATATGGGGGTGGGGTTTTGGTTAGGGGGCTGAAACTCATTTCAGATAGAAATGATTATTATATTCATGATCAGCACAAAAAAGGCATCAAATAGTGTATTCACTTTATTACTAACTTAATAATATGATTTGGCAAATATTTACCCCTATCTCCACTCCTTCTCTCTCTGGAGGGTCCTAAAAGTTGCCTACATGACAGGTCTATAGCCTACCTATTGAAATTTTGACAAAACAAGATTTTACCTTAATTTTCAGCTAGCCTATCAGTTTCTTTTACTATGGCTTTTGGCTGGTAAATTTACAGGTGGCACAATAATTTAGCTAGGATAAAAGTGAAAATACCATTTGATGCCTTTTTTATGCTCTTTCATAATACAATAATTGCTTCTGTTGCAAATTGCATCTTGAGTCCTTAAAGGGGCCCCAAAGGTATTTTATATGAATTATGAAAGAGCATAAAAAAAGCATCAAATGATGTTTTCACTTTCATTCTAGCTAAATTACATGGCCCACAGCAAATTTACCTTCAACTTTACATCCCCACCTCCCCCCCCCCCAATGTGCAAATATATACCCTGAATTGTTGACAGCAAAGTTTTGTATCACAAAATTCAGTGCTATGTTTGTCAATGGCATTTGAAAACTTGAAATGGTAGGAAAATCATTTGAATTGAGTTGCCTAATAAATGAGGTTTGAATTGTTATAAATAAGTATTTTTGGAATATGTTACTCTTGAACAACTTATTTATAAACTAGTGATATGTTTTTGACCACTTGTCAATAGCTTAACTAGTGTTGATAACTTCTTTGTGTGGTTACAAAAATGAAATACTTTTGGGGCCCCTTTAAGAGCTCAAGATGCAATTTTCAACAGAAGCAATTATTGTATTATGATAGAGCATAAAAAAAGGCATCTAATGATATTTTCACTTTCATCCTAGCTAAATTATTGTGCCACCTGCAAATTTACCCTAATTCCCATGAGACACTGAATAAACAAGGGGTTTCTCACTCTGGGAACTATATTTAAACTTTAGTTTTTTGGGGTTTAGGGGGAAAAAGTTGCCTAGGCCTAGGTCTGAATATGCAATTCCTGTTATTTGAGTTGAATTTTAAGCCACATCAATTTTTGTCCAAACTTTAGGAAATGTATTTGCATACCTTTAAAACCTTATAAATTAGGATGAAGCAAAGTTCTGAAACTGAAAACAATTTTGTTGTACTTTATTTAGGCAGAAGATCTATCTTGCTAGGTTTCATTTTTATAATACACAGATTTTTAAAGGCCATGTCAAAGAGCATGACCCTCTAGAGAAAGAAGGAGTGGAGATAGGTAGGGTAAAAGACCTCATTTTGGGACAGACCACTTTTCTGTGGCATTCCACAATAATAGTAATGGCTTTTTAGATCACCCCTATTTTACTATAGCACAAGGGCAGTAACAAGAACTCTACTCATTTGGATTTTCACCAATTTTAGGATTTTCACCAATAATTTGTCAGCAACAATTAAAAATATGGTCTCTATTTTGACAAGCAATTTAAAAGAAAAAAAAATTTAATATTTGTGGTTTAAAGAATAAATATCAAGCAATAGAAGTTACATTTTAGAATCAGAAGAAAGTCAGCTTTCTGTTAATATGTGAATAAAACTGAAACAATAAAAGGATATATACATCAAAATAGAATAATTAGTATTTCCAAAAAGGGGCCCTTGTAGGTAAGTCAATAAACTAATAATTTCAAGTGCTTGATCTTAAACAATTATTTTTCCCAATTCCTCTGGTAGCAAGATGTAAAGGTTTTAGATAATTTTTCTCAATTGGATACTGGTTTTTACCCTACTATGAAATATCTTCCTGGGACATACTTTAGCCTGCAGACCCATCCCTGAAAGTTTCTTTTTCCTAACCTAACCACTTTCCATGATAGCCAAATGTAGCTAAAGTAGAATTTTACTGAATAGTTATAACAACTTTTCAGCCTTAGGTATTCTTAGGCCTAAGTATAAAAATGTAATCAAGTAAACAGAATCAAATGGTTAAGGTTAAGAATTAAACCTCAGTAAAATTCTAGACAAGCTTCTTTTCATAAGCAGCACAATAGCACTGCCTATGAAAGGGCAGCACTTCTTATACTATCAGAGGCAATGCTTATACATAGCAGAGGCTCCAATGTTTATTATTATTATTATTTTTTTTCCCTTGATTTCCAAGAGGCACTTCATATGGAAGGGGTTGTTGTATAAACTTCAAGGGGGCTCATGTGATTGGAAATTAAGATTTCTGGTGTCCTTTTTAAGGATAAAATGAGATTCAAAGGCAACTAACACCCCTTCCATGCCCACCATTTCCCCAAACACATCCAATCAAAATTTTGAGATAGCCATTTTGTTCTATGTAGTTGATTTCAAGATAGAACTAGTGTTTTTTAGGAGGACACTCCCCCCACAGCACTCAGAGTATGGGTTGCAAATTATTCCCTGGGGGCATATAAGGTTTATATAGTAATTTTTGTTGTAGAAACTTCAAAAAGGACTCATTTGATTGGAAATTCAAGGGCTAGTGCCCTTTTTAATAGTTAAAAGTGATTTGAGGGCAACTAACCCCCCTCTCATGCCCACCTTTTCCCCCAACACATCCAATCACAATTTTGAGATAGCCATTTTGTTCAACATGGTTGAAAGTTCTGGAAGTAATATCTTTAAGCAGGACACTCCCCCCACAGTCTTCAGGGCGAGGGTTATAAGTTATGCCCTGGGGGCATATATGGTTCTTGTGGAAGGAATGCTTGTTTAAAACTTCAGAGAGGGCTCATTTAATTGGAAACTGAAAGTCCTAGTTCACTTTTTAAGCATCAAAAGATATTGGAGGGTAATTAGCCCCCCCCCCATATCCTTTTTTCCCAAATGCATCCAATAAAAATTTTGAGATAGCCACTTTGTTAAGAATAGTTCTAAGAGCATATAAGACAAAGTTTGGTGTCAACACAGCCTCCCAAGGCCCAGGCCTGACGTTGTAAATTATGCCCTGGGGGCATATATGATGCTTATGGAAGGATGCTTGTATAAACTTCAAAGAGGGCTCATGTGATTGGAAATTGAAAGTTCTAGTTCACTTTTTAAGAGTCAAAAGAGATTGGAAGGCACCTAGCCCCCTCCACACCCTTTTTACTTCAAACCCATCCAATAAGAACTTTGAGATAGCAATTTTTTTTTTTAAATAGTTCAAATACCATGCAACAAAAACTCCAGGGTCAACACAGCCCCCCAGGGCCAGGGGGCAGGCATTGTAAGTTATGCCCTGGGGGAATGTATTATTCTTATGGAAGGGATGCTTGTAAAAACTTTGGAGAGGGATTGTTTGATTGGAAATTGAAAGTTTTAGTTCAGTTGTTGAGAGTCAAAAGAGATTGGAGGACATCTAGCCCCCCCCCCATGCCCTTTTTTCCCCAAATGTATCTTATGAAAATTTTGAAATAGCCATTAAATTAAAAATTGTTCAAAAGTCAAATAACAAAAACTCAGGTGTTGACACAACCCCCCCAGGGCCTGGGGGCAGACATTGCAAGTTATGCCCTGGGGGATATATGGTTCTTATGAAGGGATGCTTGTATAAACTTCAGAGAGGGCTCATTTGAGTGGAAATTGAAAGTTTGAGCTCACTTTTTAACAGTCAAAAGAGATCCAAGGACAACTGCCCCCCCCCCATGTCTTCTTTTTCCAAACCCATCTGATGAAAATTTTGAGATAGACATTTTGTTAAAAATAATTCAAAGGTTGGATAAAAAAAAACTCCATTGTCAATACAACCCCCCAGGGCCCAGGAGAAGGCATTCTAAGTTATGCCCTAAAGGCATGTATTGTTCTTATGAAAAGGATGCTTGTATAAACTTCATAAAAAAATATAAATACAGCAAATGGGCCCATGGCCAGTAAATGAAAATGAAGAAAACAAATATTTTGCCTGTATCAAACAAGTCATCTTCAGTGTAGATGAAAAAATTAAAATGTTTTTACTTTTATAAATTTAATAAGTCAAATAATATTAACATTTTGATTACTAAGTATCAGTATATGTGTATTAAACTGACAATGCACATTCATTTGTATTTTTTTTTTCAGTAAAGTGGAAATTATGTTCTGGCCTTGGAAAGGCATAGGGGTTTTGAGCCCAACTCATGTTAATTTATGTTTGTTTTGAGTTTGACTTGGTTATTTATTGTAATTTCTGTTTGTTCTGGGTTTCATTTTTGCTCATATTTGCTCATTTTTGGTTTAATGGAGTTCTTTACTTTTCTTTGAAAAACTTTTTTTGTGGAAAATGTTTTTTAAATGAATTTCTGTTTGTTTTATATTGACATAGTCTTTTCAGGGAAAAAGAAAATAATACTTTAAATCTTTTTGTTTTTTTACAACTTTATAGTTTGGCCTGCTATTTGTATGCTGGAGAAAATATTTCACCAATTTTTAACAACTACACCATTTTAAAAATCTGGACACAAATAGTACTGTTTAATTTAGTTTCATGCTTCCTCTAGTTAACCTAAAATGGAAAAATTGATACCATTCACAAAAAAATCTGTATACTTTCTTTGATACCTTGGATACACAGGTACTATTGTGATTTGGTTAAATTTTAAGAGCAAAAATAGGAGGGTTGGAGTGGAAGGGAGAATAGTTGCCCTCAAATCACTTTTGACTATTAAAAAGGGCATCAGCCCCTTCTATTTTCAATCAAATGAGCCCTTTTCGAAGTTCCCACAACATCTCCTTTGATACAAAGTACCCTGGTCTAAACAACAACAAAAATAATATGTTATACCCACTTCGATCTTTACTATAAAAATGTCAAGCATTCCAATCACTTTCGACTATTAAAAAGGGCACTAGGCCTTTTGATTTCCAGTCAAATGAGCCCTTTTGGAAACGACAACGCTTTCTATAAACACCTTAATTGCCCCCAGGGCATAAATTACAACCCTTACCCTAAGGTCTGTTAGGGTGGTTGTCATCCTTCAAGACCAAATTTCCAGAACTTTCAACTATGTTAAACAACATGGCTAACTCAAAATTTTGATTGGATGTTTTTGGGGAAATGGTGGACATGAGAGGGGGTGCTTTTTGAAGTTTCTACGACAACTTCTTTGATATGAAGTACCCTGCTCTAAAGGAAAAAATTAATAAATAATACATTGTGCCAACATCGTTCTTATATTCCCCCAGGGCATAACTTAAAACCCTTGCCCTGAGGGTTGTGGGGAAGTGTCCTCTGCTTTACTTAGTCCCCATTTCTTGTCTTGTTCTCGAGTGTCCCCATTCTTTACTTAGGCAGCACAATTGTGCTGCCTATGATTTATACAACAACTTTCTATATAAACCTTATATGCCCCCAGGGCATAACTTACAACCCTTGCACTGAGGGCTCTAAGGGGGTTATCACCCTAAAAGACCTAATTTCCAGAATGTTCAACTACATTGAAAAAAATGGATATCTCAAAATTTTGATTGGATGTGTTTTGTAAAATGGTGGGCGTGAGAGGGGTGTTAGTCGCAATCTAATCACTTTCAACTCTTAAAAAAGGCACTAGCCCTTTCAGTTTCCAATTGAATGAGCCCTTTTGAAGTTTCTACAACAAGGCTTTAAATAAAAACTTTATATGCCCCAGGACATAACTTACAACCCTTGCCCTGACGGCTGTGGGGGAGGGGTTTTGATCCTTAAAGATCTAATTTCCAAAACTTTCAACAACGCTGAATAAAATGGCTTCTAAAAATTTTGATTGGATGTGTTTTGCGAAAAGGTGGGTGAGAGAGGGGTTAGTTGCTCTCAAATCATTTTCGACAATTAAAAAGGGTACTATCCCTTTGGAAATCGAATGAACCCTTTTTCAAGTTTCTATGACAAAGATTCCAATAAAAATCTTATATGGGCCCAGGGCATAACATATAATCCTTACCTTGAGGGTTGTGGGGGATTGTCCTCCTCAAAAATATATTTTCTATCCAGGAATCAACTATGCTGAACAAAATGGCTATCTCAAAATTTTTATTGGATGTGTTTGGGGGAATGATGCGTGTGGAGGTGGGGGGGGGGCTAGTTGCCCTCAAATCACTTTCGACTATTAAAAAGGGCACTAGCCCTTTGAATTTCCAATCCAATGAGCTTTTTTGAAGTTTCTATGACAATGCCTTCTTTGAAAACCTTATATACCCCCAGGGCATAACTTAAAACCCTTGCCCTGAGGGCTGTGGGGGAATGTCCTCCTCAAAAATATATTTTCTATCTGGAAATTAACTATACTGAACAGAATCGCTATCTCAATTTTGATTGGATGTGTTTGGGAAAATGATGGGTGTGGGGGGGGCTAGGTGCCCTATAATTACTTTCGACTATTAAAAAGGGCAGTAGCCCTTTGAATTTCTAATTGAATGAGCCTTTTTTGAAGTTTCTATGACAACACCTTCTATAAAAACCTTATATGCCCTCAGGGCATAACTTAAAACCCTTATTGTCAGAGAGTGTCCTCCTCAAAAATATATTTTATGTCTGGAAATCAACTATGCTGAACAAAATGGCTATCTCAAAATTTTTATTGGATGTGTTTCGGGGAATGATAGACGTGGGAGGGGGCTAGTTGCCCTCCAATCACTTTCGACTATTAAAAAGGGCACTAGCCCTTTGAATTTCCAATCAAATGAGCTTTTTTGAAAGTTTCTATGACAACACCTTCTTTAAAAACCTTATATGCCCCCAGGGCATAACTTAAAACCCTGGCCCTGAGGGCTGGGGGGGGGGAGTGTCCTCCTCAAAAGCATATTTTCTATCTGGAAATGAACTACACTGAACAAAATGGCTATCTCAAAATTCTGATAGATGTGTTTTGGGAAATGATGGGCGTGGGGGGGGGGGGCTAGTTGCCCTTCAATCACTGTCGACTATTAAAAAGGGCACTAGCCCTTTGAATTTCCAATCGAATGAGCCTGTTTTGAAGTTTCTACAACAATGCATATAAAAACCTTATATGCCCCCAGGGCATAACTTAAAACCCTTGCCCTGAGGGTTGTGGGGGAGTGTCCTCCTCAAAAACAGATTTTCTATCTGGAAATCAACTATGCTGAACAAAATGGCTATCTCAAAATTTTGATTGGATTTATTTGGGGAAATGATGGGCATGGGGGGGGGGCTAGTTGCCCTCCAAACACTTTCAACTATTAAAAAGGGAACTAGCCCTTTGAATTTTCAATCTAGCCCTTTGAATGAGCCTTTTTGAAGTATCTATGACAACGACTACTATAAAAACCTTATATGCCCCCAGGGCATAACTTAAAACCCGTGCCCTGAGGGATGTGGGGAGCATCCTCCTCAAAAATATATTTTCTATCTGGAAATCAACTATGCTGAACAAAATGGCTATCTAAAAATTTTGATTGGATGTGTTGGGGGGACGGATGGGCGTGGGGGGGCTAGTTGCCCTCCAATCAGTTTCGACTATTAAAAAGGGCACTAGAACTCTCAATTTACAAGCAAATGAGCCCCTTTTGAAGTTTCTACGACGACCCCTTCCATATGAAGTGCCCAGCTCCAAAGGAAAAAAAATAATAAATAGTAGCCTATATTGTGCCAACATCATTCTCATATGCTTTCAGGGCATAACTTAAAACCCTTGCCCCAAGGGCTGTGGGGGAATGTTATCCTCAAAAACATATTTTCTATCTGGAAATCAACTATGCTGAACAAAATGGCTATCTCAAAATTTAGATTGGATGTGTTTGGGGAAATTATGAGTGTAGGGGGGGGGGGGGCTAGTTGCCCTCCAATCACTTTCTACTATTAAAAAGGGCACTAGTCCTTTGATTTTGCAATTGAATGAGCCTTTTTTGAAGTTTCTATGAAGACACCTTCTATAAAAACCTTATATGCCCCCAGGGCATAACTTAAAACCCTTGCCCTAAGGGTTGTGCGGGAGTTTCCTCCTCAAAAACATATTTTCTATCTGAAAATCAACTATGCTGAACAAAATAGCTATTTCAAAATTTTGATTGGATGTGTTTGGGGGAATGATGGGCGTAGGAGGGGGCTAGTTGCCCTCCGATCACTTTCGACAATTAAAAAAGGTACTAGCCCTTCGAATTTCCAATCAAATGAGCCTGTTTTGAAGTTTCTACGACAACGCCTATAAAAACCTTATCAGGGCATAACTTAAAACTCTTGCCCTGAGGGTTGTGGGGGAGTGTCCTCCTCAAAAACATATTTTCTATCTGGAAATCAACTATGCTGAACAAAATGGCTATCTCAAAATTTGATTGGATGTGTTTGGGGTATGGTGGGCGTGGGGGGGGGGCTAGTTGCCCTCCAATCACTTTGACTATTAAAAAGGGCACTAGAACTCTAAATTTCCAATCAAATGAGCCCCTTTTGAAGTTTCTACAGCGACCCCTTCCATATGAAGTGCCCTGCTCTAAAAGGAAAAAATAATATATAGTACATTGTGCCAACATTGTTCTGATATGCCCTCAGGGCATAACTTAAAACCCTTGCCCCGAGTGTTTTGGGGGAGTGTCCTCCTCAAAAACATATTTTCTATCTGGAAATCAACTATGCTGAACAAAATGGCTATCTTAAAATTTTGATTGGATGTGTTTGGGGGAATGATGGGCGTGGGAGGGGGGCTTGTTGCCCTCCAATCACTTTTGGCTATTAAAAAGGGCACTAGCCACTCCAATTTCCAATCGAATGAGCCCTTTTCGAAGTTTCTATGACAGCTCCTTTGATACGAAGTGCCCGGCTAAAGAAAAAAAAAATATATTGTGGCCACATCATTCTTTACTTAGGCAGCGCTAGCGTGCTGCCTATGATTTGAAAGCAGCTTGAGAAAAGAAGGGAAAGTAGACATCCATATGCCTGGGCAATAGGAAACATAAGAATGAATTAAGCTAGGAAATATGATTCTTTCCTATCCAATTTCCTAATTGAAATTGATTATTTGCCAGGGCCATCAAATTTTTTTTGCTTTTTGTGTTTAAAGAGAATAAAACCCATTCTATCCAGTGATAAGCTGTATATTATGTAAATTAGCAGCTCTGTTACAAGGATATAAACATTTTTTAAATTATGCGTTTTTGAAGTGTATGTTTGCTAATTTTTTAGTATATTTTTATCGCTTTGAATTGAAACATATCTGTAATTGAATTGAAACTGTTATAATTAAATTGAAATTGATTGAAAAAATTGTGGAAACGAATAGTTGAATTGTATTTGCTTGAAAATAATATATTTAATTGGCAAACTGATTGATTCAAGTGAACTGTCTATTGAGTATCTCTGCTGGCTAGAATTTTGAACACAAATGGCTATCTTAAAATTTGGATTGGCTGTGTTCAGGGAGGGGTAGGGGGGCTAGAAAACCAAGGAAAAGGAGCTGGTTGCCGTCCAATCACTTTGATTCTTAAAAAGAGCACTATAATTTTTGATCAAATGAACCCCCTCCAAAGTTTCTACAACAACTCCTTCCATGCAAAGTTTTCTGAAAAAAAATATATGTTGTAGCCTTATTGCCAGGGGTGTAATTTTCTATGGAGCTGGGGACAACTGCCTCATAAGGGGCTCTAGTTCCAAAAGAACTCATGCCAAGCAGGGGGCATATATTTTGAAAAAATTTCAATTTCCATTGAAAAAATATCACAAAAAAATCAATATTATCCTAACTCTCTAGATTTTGAAAGATAACTTTTCTGTATCTTTGTTTTTTAAAAAATCCTTGCTTGCCCTCGCCTTCACAAATTGGTTCCCTTGATGCCCTGGCGAATCAATGCCTACCCCAGTAGGTGGGACTGTTTTAGTCCTAGAGAACCAGATTGTTCTGAAGTTAAAGGAAAAAAGTAATTCTTGTCCAAAATGAAAGGTTACAGGACTTAGAGTCTATGCTTATCTACCTCTCAAACTGTGATTGTTTTTACATATGGTTCATCACACAAGAGCACAAAAAACAGCCAGTACAATCGAATTCTTTGCCATACAACAATTAGAGCAGTAGAGATGATGATGATTTGAAACATTAAGTGGAAACTCCAAAGAATAAAAAAGTATTATGTCAGCCCCTTCATGTGTAGCTTAAAAGTCAATTTAGTTTAAAGGCTCCAGCCCTAAAGGCTAGGGCGTTATTTGTTTGTCATAGAAAAAAATGTAAGTTGAACTTGTATTTTTTTTCCATTAAAACAGCCAAAAAAAGTTCTGATCAATTTAGTTTTTGTTCTATTATTCAAAATACTTAGACTTGAGTATTCATTTTAATGTCTATTTGTTTTATGTTTCATGATTGATTTATGGTAATATGTGCTTTGTATTTATAGCTTATTCATGGCTTCATTTAATATCATCTTTTTGCTTTCCTATAGAAAACCCTTTTTTTTTCGGAAATTCATTTAGGTAAAGTCTGCTTGTCTTTACAGAACCTCTCAGACATTTCAAGTAGGAAATGTATCATAATGTTAGTGTGTTTTCCATTGTATTTAAGCACTTGACAGGGATTTAATATTTTATCTCCTTAACGTTGGTCATGTGTCAGTCCTATTACATGGTATTCCACCTGATGCTACAAGCAGCCAAACCTATTGGTCTTAGGTGACTTGTTCACCTGTGAGTCCAAGCAAATTCAGTTCCCCGTTTTGCATACAAGTCCAGTGGACATTGTCCATCACACATCAATCCAATCTTCCATCCCTTAGTTCTATGACTGTCTATCTTAGTTCTGCCCTAGGAAGGATGTATGGATAGATGGATGATAGACTTATCTATCAACAAGTGAAATGACATCATTTTTATACAATCCTAAAAAGGCCTTATGCCAGACTTGCTTCTCATCTGGACTATCTGTCTTGGCTTCTTAAAATTAGCCATGGCTTGATGCCTGCAACTACTTGATTTTAATTTGTATAAACATCTAATATTTTTTTTTCAGGGTAGAAGTTTAGTTGACTATCAGAACCAGGCAAAAATGTTGATGAAGAAGTTAGACGCACGTGGTCCAGAGAGATGTTCAATTGAAACCACCCCTTTTATATTCCAGTAAGTGCTCGAGTTTTTGTTTTCTTTTAGTTTGAAAAAGAAAATTCAATTTATGAATGTAGCTAAGGAAATTAGATTATAGAAAATTTCTTAGCCCTCATTTGCCTTTCCATTTGCAACTAAAACGAAATGAAAATATAGAGAAACATGTAAATTTTTAAATAAGACAGTAATAATAATAATTTTATTTCAACCCTTTATACAAATACAATGTAAATGCTCGACGGAGTTATAATAACGAAGAAAAAGATAACGAAAAAAATCACACAAAGCTACAAAACAAAATTAAACTGCGATAACTATGGAAGAGAGAAAAACAAACGAAATCAAAATCACGATTTTAATGCACATGGAAATGGAAAGTCATGGATTATTCTATTTCGAATTTTGAAACGGGCATACAACTCATCCAT
This sequence comes from Artemia sp. Qi Xiang Cuo, assembly GCF_049724085.1. Classification (NCBI taxonomy): domain Eukaryota; kingdom Metazoa; phylum Arthropoda; class Branchiopoda; order Anostraca; family Artemiidae; genus Artemia; species Artemia sp. Qi Xiang Cuo. The sequence goes on along the minus strand of NC_142802.1, from coordinate 4,688,932 downwards.
TTTCTTACTTATCTCAAAAATATGGTACCTCTGCGAAACATAAGTGTGTAAGAGGTAACAAAATTTTTCCAAAAAACATGCCTACCCCACAGCACCAGCTGCAGTGGAAATGAACTAAAAGTCTCTCAAAAACAAGTAAATAGTGTAAATAACCCTATGTCTTCTAATGTTGAAACAAGTCTTACAGACAAATCAAGTGAATCATTTTACAATGCGAGATCATTAAGCAGTACTCTCTCCAAACAGACTGTTTTCATTAGTGATTATTCTAATAATGACAGCATTAAATCTAAAGTATCTAATGGCCCAAATAATGACACATATATCCAAAACAAAAGTAGTATGTATTGGACAAGCAATGGTCGAAAAGTTGTCTTTAGTAATATAGATTGTTTTACATCAAAATTCCATGAGGTGAAATATGCCCTCTATACAGGAAAAGCAGACATTTATGCATTTTGCAAAATAAAATCCAAGCGGACTAACACCCCTCTTGGAGATGTTCAGATCCAGATACCTGATAACACTAGTCACCAAATTATCTTAAGTCAGAGGAAGAGGAATAGCGATATACATCTGAAGCTCCATTAAGGTTGGAGACATTGATATTAATTCAAACCAAGAGCCATATGTTGAACAAGTGTGGATCTCAATTCTCTTACCTCTTGGGTCCTTTCACATTGGTTGCATGTACAGTAGTCCCAGTTTTCTCAACCTTTAGGTGTCCCTTCTTGCTATAAGTACATCAACTGATAATAAAATGAAGCATCAAGGCAATATAATAGTTGTTGGAGACAACCTATATTTGGCAGTTAGCTTCCCGAGTAGATATAGAGAATGTCAAAACATTTCGTTACTTGATCTTCTGCTAGTAAAAAACCAAGAAATTATAATAAGTATTGATCCTCTACAACCATATGGAACAAGTGATCCATTACAATAGGTTGCAGTTTTAGATTGCAATAGGTTGCAGTTTGCAGTTTAGACTTTTAGAATTTACAAAACATATGTATATTGATTACAATCTAATTCGTCATAAATTGGCCCAACGGGATTGTTCCTTTATTGAATGTATGGATGTAGAAGAGTCATGATCAGCTATGAAAAGAATATTATCAGGAGCTATTGAAAATCACTCTTCTGTAAATCATAAAAGAAAACAGGAATCACAACCAGGTAGATTATTACACGAAAGATAAACAGACGCGTAACTAACTGAGAAGTCTTGCAAGAAAAACCACTGAAAAGTATGAGGAATCAATAGCAGCCGCAACGAAATCTAACCCCAAGAAATTTTGGAGGTATGCATCATCTGGTAACCCTGGTAGGCATTCTGTCACCTAACTTCTACTAGATGGCACGAAAATTGTTGACCCAAGGGAAATAGCCGATACAATAAATAAGCCGTTTCCTCTCGGTATTTACTGTCCCTGATAATGCTCTGCTTCCAGATCCCCCAAGGTATGGCGCCCATTGTTATTGCCAAAACTGATGTAGAAACCCAATTGAAGAAGATTAACCCGAACAAATCCACAGGTTCGGAGGGAGTAGACCCCGGCGACTAAATGAAATACTTGCAGTGTTATCTCATCGCCTCACTCTACTTTTCCTAAAGTCCTTAAGTGCTAAATATATCCCGCTATTCTAACAATTATTGACCAATTAGTCTTACATCAGCAACTGGGAGACTACTTGAGGGTATAGTCAACTCAGCCATTATTGCTCATTTAAATGCTAATAGTCTACTATCACCTAATCAACAGGGATTTCGTCCCAATCAATCAGTTGACACTAATCTGATTGATAAATACAAGTATGTCACAAAACCTATGGATGAGGGATCTCCTGTTGACATGATAATACTGGACCTAGCCAAGCCGTTCTATAAGGTATGTCACAGGAGACTAAATTCTAAACTTTGTGCAACAGGCATACATGAAGATGTTGTCAACTGGACAAAGCCATTTTTTACCAGCAGAAAGCAGGTGTTAAGGGTATTCTGAGATGGTGGGTCAATCTTCTTTTCGGAATCAGCAGATCTAAAAAGTGGAGTGCCAGAAGGAACAGTCTTGGGTCCAACTTTATTTAACATTTTCATCAACTATGTGCCTTCAATCATAGAGAACAAAGTTTGCTTGTATGTGGATGATTAAAAAATAATTGGCCCTGTCCATGACCCACAATGTGCCATAGCCATCCAAGCTGATCTTGACACACTCAAAGTGGGCAAAATCGTGGCGGTTTGTATTTAATACCCAGAAATGCAGAGTCATTCACTTTGGAGCAAATAACCCTCCATGCCAGTATCACATATATATCTATCACATATAGACATAGGCGAGGAGATGTATTAATGACATACAAGATGGTACGTCACCAGAGTGCGATACCCAACTTGCTCGAGTAAGTTTGCAGAGTACTAGAGGCCATCCTTTGAAACTTGACCAAAAAAGTGCTAACACCAGGCTGCAAAATAAATTATTTTCTAAGTCTGCAGTCAACCTAAGGAACTTCCTTGGCCAGAATGCTGTTATGTCTTCCAGTGTTGCAGCCTTCAAGTCTGCAGTTGAGAAAGACTGGTGCAGGAAGTCTTGGCTCACAGTATGGGATGCACCTAACAAGTTGAGTCACCATCATTATTGACTGGCGTTAACAGGACAGGTCCTTATCGCTGGAAAGTGCGATTTAAGGCATAAAAACAGAAGAATCTGTTTCTGCACTACAAATAGCATAAGTCTAAATACTTTCGGAAAATACATAAAAAAAACCAAATATTTTGGAAAATACATAAAAAAAATCTAATTGATGAAGACTTTTTTATATGAAGCTGAAATATCAGGACTTTTAATATGAGCCTAATAGTGCTAGAGACTTTTTTTCGTCTTTTCACTGTATTATTTAAAGAAAATTTCTCGTCTTTCTATATTTAGCTTCATTTAGACTAGAAATTAAATGGAAACAAGACTAAAATAAAAAAAAATATGATGAAATGGATAGGCTAGCTACTGTTTTCTTGTTTTTATTTTCAGAGCTGTCTTCCAATTGTCTGAGTCTTGTTCCATATATCTAACAGTACTGAAATATTATTTCATGTGAACATTCTTGATGAATTATTACACACTTTTTTTTCTTTTTTTTTCTATTGTGAGTAATAATTTGTCTAGAAATCTGTGGGGAAAATTAGCTTGCTTCAAAAGCGGCAGTGCTGTACAATGGAAGCTTTCAAGAATGGGCATAAAAGCCAAATTAGGGGTCTGGATTGTTTTTTGATCTACCCAACTTAATCCCTTTCCATGAACTGATTTTTCATAAACCTGGGAAAACGTTGTACGATATGAATGGAACTTTCAAAGATGGGTTTGTTGTCCAAATATGGGTCTCATAAGGTGTTTTAACCTCGTACCTCCACTCCTCTTCCTTCTTTGAGGTTGTATAGAAATGTTCAAGGATAATTATTTATAACTTAAAAAATTATCCAAACTTATTTCAGAATGCAGCTTAAATCCTAGAAACTGCTTTGGTAAGGGCTACAGTCCAAGAGAAGCAGAATTTAAGCTGAACTTGAATTTGATTTTCCTGGTCAAAGTTAAGATTGGTATTACGAAAAGAGCCTTACAAATAAGGAAATAATGAAGTTAGGAACTTGAACATTCCGTGATCCCTAATTTGGTTTGTAAATCTATTTTTGAAAGTTTTGTCTTTGCGGCTCAAAAACTTTCCGAGTTTCAAGAAAGCTCCTAAAGCACTATTTTAAAATTCGTTTTTCACTTGCTTTTTCATCCCTTCTCCTGTCTTTGTTTGTAACTGGTTTGTAAGTAGTTCCTTTTTTTATTGTTTAAATTCTGACTAATTCCTCCCCTGAAGACTTGACAATGTATGGGAATAGTACATACTTTATATAATACTTTGATTGCTGTCTGACTGGTCGAGAAAGCAAGTTTTAAATGCCAAAATCATTCAATAAAATGGATTATTTTGCAGTTGTTCTATAATTTATTACATCTTCCATAGAATTTGACTTTTTAAATCTGTGCCCATTCCCTAAGATATCACCTCCCCCTTTCATATGGATCTCTATTTATATTTTTGCCTAAAAAAAATAATGGAATCGGATTTGTATTACTTAGATAGAATATTTAGTACCTGGCCCAAGTTCTTGAAAATAAATAAAGACTAGCTTCTAAATAATATCTTAAAATGTGGGCAAGGGAAATAAAAATCAAAACGTTAATAGAACAAATACCCAACATAAATAATAGGTTGAAACAAAAGCAAGAAGGGAAGTACCTAATGAATTAAATAACAAATGAGCTGAAGTACCTCTAGTTCACACAGTTGGACATTCATTCAGCTTGAGTTATAGGAAATCTTTTTTTGCTCATCCTAGTTTTACGAAAGCTTCCAATGCCTCTCCTAATCTCTCTCATCCTAACCTCATGAAAAACTTCCAACTTGTCTCGGTAGTGTAGGATGAGAGGGGTTAGCAATTTTACAGTGGGAATGAATTTCCACTAAAGCACTATTAAAGACCATAATAAAGGCTATGGAATCCAATGTAGCATTGGACAAAGATGTAAAACAACACTTGACTTAGACAAAGAATCGGTAAATATCGACTCAGGTCAGCACTACCCAGTTTTTAAATCAGAAAAGAGATGTTGTTTACTAGGATATATATATATATATATATATATATATATATATATATATATATATATATATATATATATATATATATATTTCTGTGTGTGTGTCGTCTCTGCGTGTGTCGTCTCTCTGTGTGTGTGTGCATTTAAAAATCAGTTGCCATGTACACAACAACAAAGATGAAAATGAAAAAAAAAACAACAATAACTCTCAACAAATTTAAACAGTTGTCTTCTGCAGATCCCCTTATTTTTCTATAAAACTTCTACCGTAATAATTAGATCTCTCGAAGTAGTCCCCAAAATACCTGGGAGAAGCAGTATGCCCCCTCGATTTTTTCCCCCTGAATTCACCGAGCTTTGGCATTTGTTTAGAAAATGTTCCACCCCAACCCCATACTTCCCACAATTGGGCAAGCAAACCTGCCTCTTGAGCCATCTTCATTATATAACAACCAGTCACCCTTACTCAATGGCTCGCATTTTTCCCTCGCTTGAAACCAACGCTTAAGAGTTCTCCACGGTTGCTTAGGTTTCCAATATAACTCTTCACCATACGCTACTTTCATCGGGCTATAAAAACATGAATCTATATAATATGGAGTTTGAGAAGGCATAAATATAAGTTAATGTCTTACATAAGATTCTTTATTTCAGTTATTTAATCAAAGATGAGGTGTGCTACCTAGTGTTGTCAGAGAAAACATTTTCACGTAAACTAGCATTTTCATATCTGGATGATCTGCAGCAAGAATTTAGCTCTCAATATGGTAGAAAAGTTGCCACTGTTTCTAGGCCATATTCTTTTATTGAATTTGGTAAGTACTACGTTTTGAAAAAAAAAATAGCCTAGGACCAGGGTAAAAGCATTGGTGCATAAGGATTGTACCCTAAGTGGGTGGGTCAGGATTGTACTCAGGAGGGGAGGAATTCAACTAGCAAAACAAAAACAGCGGGTATTTCTAGGTTATTATTATCCAGGAGGAGGGAGAGGGAGATGATTTGGACAAATTTTAAAAGAAAATCCTCATGGTTTGAATACCTAGTCTGGGGAGGGGGGGTCATTCTGGTATAATCTCTACTAGGTTTTTGGGTATCAACAATCTTAAAAGAAGCCAAGGTTTGAGTGCTAGGGTCGAATGCCCGGTTAGACAAGTATGTTTAATTTTTCCTTCTCAATTAGATAAAGGATTGATCTTCGCGGGTAGTCTGGACCAGGGGTCTGGTATAACCCCCCCCCCCACCCCTACAAATCCCCAAGTGACAAGATAATTATTTTGTTGATTAAGCAGCAAAAATTCTATAATTTTTGGTGGAGTGATTTACTTTTTCTTCTTTTTTCTTATTTAGTACCTTTTCCAAATTTTGCATATGTTTAATTTCCAAAAGTAATTTTGTTTTTTAGTTTAATTTTCCTTGTGAAGTTCTTCATAAAAAATTTGAAGATGTAGTCAGTTTTTTCTCATGCTATCAGGTTTTGTGTACTAATTCCTTATAGTTTTTGTCATGGTTTGCGTAATTATTCCTAATACTATAATTCAACAGTTTTTTTTTCAGTCTGAAACATTGATAACTTGCAAAAAAAACTTATGAGAAAATTTTTATGCAAAAATGCGGGCTATGGAAAATTTCAATTTCCAAGTAAAAATTCTTCTGAGAATCTATAGCGCTATTATAGAACAAAAAAGTTTGAATTTTGTGTGGCGTAAATTAATGTAGTTATGGGAAGTCCGCCCAACTCAAACTTATGAGATTTGTTTCCAGTCCGACCTTGTTCTTAGTACTACCTTTCAGTGATACAGTCGCTACATTAAAATGACACTATTCTACTTCCAATAGCAATTTCGTATAGGGGGGGAAGGGGGCTTTTGTATCTTCAATTTTTTAAGGGGGCTTCTTGTTCAAATAGTTTTATGCTAAAATTGTACCTTAGTAGTCGTGAATGTGAGATACATCCCTAAATTCTTCTTTTTAAAATGCTAATTAGTAGGACCTTTTTTAGAATCATCAAATTTAGATAATAATTTCACAGTTGTATTCTAGAGTTTTTGTGCACGATATTCTAAATTATTCTGGAGTAAGGGGTGTCAGTGAGGGGGGCCGTTACCCTTCTGTGAAGTTCCTTGTTTCCTCTCGAGATTTTGTAAAATACCTTTTTGGAGGGCATTTCCATTGAAAAATGCCTTTTGGTATTTTTAAAAAAATAAAAATTTGCCCCCCTTAGATCCCTAACTTTAAGATAAGATAACATATTTATTTCGAGAAATTACTATCACAAGCCCTGAAGGGTCGAATTCGAATTTCGAAGTCCATAAAAAAAAAACAAGCAAGAAAATCATAATAAAAGCACAACAACTTAAAGATTGGCAACCAATGCAAAAAAATAAATAAATAATCAAATATCGGAATGTTGTATGATTCCTTTGTCACTTATATTAAAAACTGCAAAATGACAACTAGTTAATTAGATAAAAACTGATAAAACTGAAAAAATAAATAATATACACATTAACAAATGTTTAAAAAGCAACATAAAAAGGGGATAGGGAACAAAAAAAAGAGTATAAAGAAAACCGAGCTGTTTCTTTTATTATATAAGAGAAAAGACAAAATTTATGTACAAATTAACCACTATTTATTAAATCAGTACAAAAAGGAATAAAAGATTTGTTATACTGCAAGGTAGTACAAAGGGTGGGAGGTAAGCTTGGGATAGGCTGGGACACAGTTTGTGTAGGACGATTTCTATCAAGCACATGGTATGTTTGCAGTACGGGGGGTTCAAAACTGGCAACTTACCAAAACGGAGGCACAAATTATTTCTTCGTCTCTCGAGGGTCTCTAGGTTTGAAATATTTAACAAATGCAAATACGGTATCTTGCCCTCTTTAAAAATAATTCTTAGAGCTCTCTTTTGGATATTTTCAATTTTTTGTGTTGCTTCATTTGAGAGGCCAGGGTGCCACAGAGGACAAGCATACTCTAATATGGGACGCACAAAAGAAATGTATACTTGTAGTAAATGTGATTGGGGGCAACTGAATTTGTTTAAAAGTTTAAGGAGGGAAAGCGATGAGTTTGCTTGTCGTAGGATATTATTTATATGGGTATCCCATTTCAAATTGGAAGAAATTGTAACACCAAGGAGTTTAAGAGATGTGACAGAGGTTTGAGGAGGAATAGGAGCAAGAAAAAGGGGAGGGGATTTAAGGAAACTTACTGAGACTATTGCGGGTTTAGAAGGGTTAACTGTCATGTCAAGGGAAGAGGCCTCACAGGCAATATCCTGGAGTATGTCCATTGGGTTGCTAAAAATGTTTTTATGACATATCTCTAAAACTGTCAAGTCATCGACAAATTTCCACCTATTGTCATAAAGGGTTGAAAGGGTGTTAATCGTAAGAGAAAAAAGGAGAGGGCCTAGAATAGTCCCCCGAGGAATGCCATTAAGTATGGGGATATGATCTGAGAAATAATTTAGATATTTAACTGCTTGAGATCTATTAGAAAGAAAAGAAGCAACGAGCTTAACAAGGAAAGTTTCAACGTGGAATTCATTTATAAGTTTATCTATGAGTAAATTGTGGTTAATCAAATCGAAAGCTTTTTGAAGATCAATAGAAATTAGATTAAGAAATTAGAAATTAGATTAATTAGATTAAGTGTTAGGTTTTTCAAGTAATTTACCCATGGTATCAACAAGATGGATCAGGTAATGAGAGGTTGACGTGGATTTGAGATTACCAAAATGTCTAAGATCAATGAGGGGGAGGACTTTCATCTTAAGCCAGTCTGCGAGAAAACTTTCATACAATTTTGAAAAAATCGAGGTGAGGATAATAGGACGAATGCAATCAAAGCCAGGCTTCCCATTATTCTTTTTGATTGGGGTAATAAAGCCTTGTTTCCAATATTGAGGGAACTGTCCAGATTCGGTAATTTCATTAAACAGGGTGGATAGGGGTTTTGACAGGTAATCACTGAAAGCTTTAATCAGAGGAACAGGAACATGTAAAGGGCAAATGCTTGATTGTTTTAGTTTTTCAATTTTTTTTACAACATCAAGTGGAGAAATATGTGGGAGTGAAAAAGGATCAGGAATATCTGGAAATGCGTAAGATAGTGGTGGGAGACTCTGGACAATAGAAGCCAGAAACTTATTGAGGTCATTAGCTGTGGTCTTTGGAGGTTCATTTATATTAAAATTTAGTTGTTCTTGACTCTTGCCGGTAAGTTTTTTAATTTCAGAGTACCAGTTCTTTGGTTTATCATGGCGCAAGTCTTTAATTTTATTTTTATAATAGGCTCGGGCAGCTTTTCTAATTTGACGTTTTAATTCCTGTCTTAACTTATTTGCTTCAGCTAAATTACCCCTCTTAAATAAGCTTATTTTCGTTCGGATTAATATTTTTATGTGATTATTTATGTAAGGTTTCTCACAGGAGCATTTTCTGATTTTTTTTTTCTGGGAAACATAATGAGTAGGAATCAATTAGTTTTTTGTGAAAAATCAAAATTTTGTCATCAAGGTTATTGGAATTATAAAGGTCTGGCTAACTTTTACTGGTCAGCCATGATCCAAAAGAAAAAATGCCTGTGTCACTGAGGGGACGGCAAACCCCAATGGAGGTAGTAAAGAAATGTTCAATGGCTGAAGAGGGAGAAAAAAGAAGACAATAGTGGCAACTGCCTTCTAGTGGTGGCAGTGCTTGCGGGGAGTTGTAATACTTACTCATGTTTGAACAAATAACATCCAGAGAGGTGTTACCTTTTGTTGTAGATATTTTAACCAGTTGTTTAATATTAAGAGAGGTGCAGATAGAGTCTATCCTCAGGTCATTCGCATCGCCAAGTAAGCAAATAACAGCGTTCGGATACTTTGATAACACAAAGTCAGCACTTATAAGAAATTGTTGTATAAATTTTCGTTTCTGGTCAATACTTTGGTTAGGGGAATGATAAAAGACGGCGGTTACAATTAAATTGAAAGGACGGGGAAGTACTTTTGGTCTAAGGCTCAGCCATAGAATTTCATCATAATCTGATAAGTTGGGGGTGGGGATGAGTTTAGGTTGGAGGTTATCTCGGACAAAAAATAATATACCACCCCCTTTTTTCCCGAGAGTGTGATCGGGAGGGCGAAGTTTTATAAACTGAGTATAATTGCTGATTTTTAGGAAATCTGGGTTCTGGGACTGAACCTCTGTCACAGCAATAATATTAATTTTATGAATTTCAGAGATACCCTCGAGTTCGGTAATTTTGTCAAAATTCAGGCTCTCAGCATTGGTAAGTAGGAAAGTTAAACCGATTTGGGTACTGGGATTTTTTTTTTCAATTCGGGATGGAGTTTTTTGGGGTTGAAGTTTATGAGAAGGATGCTGTGGGTAAGGGGGTGGTTTTGAGGCATTATTAAAAGGCCGGACTGGATCGGGCTTGAGAGGAAAGGAAGACAGTGGACAAATTATGGGAATATTATTAAGTTGGGATGGAACTACGGTGGAATTCGTCTTACTATTTGAAGTTTTAGAAACTCTGCATGGATGTGTTACCTGTGGATCGTTCTGCCTGCTTACTCTTAAATCAGAGTCATACTGGTAAGGTAGCCAGGGGGGATAAAGTTCAAAGGAAGGGAGAAAGGTTTCCTGGTGATCTGGGAATAAGTCAAGTAGGGAGTGTTCTTTAAATGGGGGGGGGGGGGTCGGGGGGCAAGATGATATTGAGGGAGGGAAGTACGGTGGGGGGTGTCTGAGAGGGGAGGGGTTGGGTTTGTTTCGGCAAATAACGGTGGAGTCCAGAACCGGTCGGTAACTTCTTGGACGCACGGAGAAGGAAGGAGTCGAAAGGAAGTGGATTTTTGTGAGGAATATGAGTGAGGGGGAGGCTTGGGGATGGTCCGAATTGAGTAAAGTAATTTGGGGGTTGGGCTGACTGGGCACGCGTAATTACTTGGGGCGGAGGATTGTTTCGAGGGACGGATTCCTGTGGTATGCTGCTCTGTATTGGGTATGCAGGGGATAAGACTGAAAGTCGGATGGAACACGAACAAGGGGAGGGGGGTCGTGAATACTTTCGGCGTTGCTCTAAAAAACGTTGAGTTTTAAACCTGCGCTCCAATCCTGAAGATGCACGAGCAAAAGTACACGACTTATGAATACAAGATAAAACAGAACAAAGATCAACATGGTCAAAAATACACATATAAGACACACAAACTCCCGAAATAAACTGAAGACAAATATGTAGAAACTTGCATTGTTTGCGAAACTTGCAGAAACCACTATCAAAATGCTTGCAGATCACATTTTCCTTTCTGCTTATTTTTATATTTATTTCACTTTTATCCTTCACTTTCGTAATTTTTTCAAAGATAATAAAAATGTAATCGTCTGGTAATGACTTCTCCATAACCTTTTTGTTTAATTCATTATCACCTGATAATTTATGTGAAAAACCGGAAGTCACTGGACTATTCACAAACTCAAGGGCGTCATCAGTAGTCATACTACACGTAGGTATTTGTATGCTCTCATGGGATACTCTGCAATTAATGCTGGATGTAATAAACTCAAATAATTGAGTCCCTAGTGCAGTAATAATTGCTTTATTGATTTTTATATCCTCTTGTAATTTGGGGATTTTCGATTTAAGGGTCACTTGATTGTTTTCTAGACTGCAGAGTTCATCTTCCATAAGGAGGCATTGGGAATTAAGGGAGTTGAAATTTTCACTTAATTTTCTAATTTCAAGATTGCGTTCATGGAGTATATCTTTACCAATTTTTTGGTCATTGAGAAAAATATCAACTTGTTTTTTCAAATCTTCTATGGCTACTTCATGCTCTGAATTCTTCTCTAACTGGGAATCGTATTTAGCTCGGAGATCAGCCAGCTGTTTGATATGTTTAACACAGTCAACACAAGGGGGGGGGCGTGGGGAGCTTGATTTTTTGAAACTGATTTTGGGGTTGTAGGTTTTGTGGCAGACTTGGGTGTAGAGCGTGGTTTAGAGCCAGGGGGTAGAGAAAGTGGTGTTAAAGGTGGTTCGGGGTCCTCATTCAAAGAACGGGAAGACTGGCAGTTTAAACAAAACCACTCACCACATTGTTTTCTCTCCTCAATAGAAATGCCTGCACATTTTGGATGAAACCACTGTTGACACCGACTGCACTGCACTGTTTCACTGGCGGCACGAAGTCTGCACTCAGGGCATGTGAATTTCATGGGCCTTGACATAATGGTGAAACAATAAATCCAGTTAATATAGCTCGAAACTGGTCAATGACTGAAACTTGGATTATAATAACTTCCAAAAACAGGTTTCAAAAATTTAACCCAGCATAGGTGTTAACAGGTCAAATGCCAGAAAGCGACTGAATTTGCATGCATTGCATTGCAGTCGCAGAAAGCGACTTTAGATGCATGCATTGCATTATTCTTTTTAAAAATGCTCTTCAAAATTTGCGGGACTTTATCTAAATCATCAAATTCAGGTAGTAACTACACAGCTTTATCCTGGCGTTTTTGTGCACAATATCATAAATTATTCTTGAGGGTTTTAAAACTAACCTTAGGGTGAAGTAATTCATGTTTGCATAGCGCATCAAGGCGAAAAATATTTCTTGGTGCGGAGGGAAATGTCACCTAGTACGCAGGGGGAGGGAAACTGATTCTTCACCAAAACATCAAAATTAACGCAATTTCCCCCATAATTTCCTTTAGTTTCGCCTGTTTTATGCTGCTTTGTTGAATTACCTCTGCCCTGAAATAAAATGCTGTGTCCATATTTAATTTTTTCCTATGCATATAATGCAGCGTTAAAAGCAATAGATTTTCAGAAACTAGAGTTTGCCTTTAGAAATCAGCAAAAAAGGCTGCTATTGGCTCCAGATTTGAATTGCTGTTTTTGGGCTTTGACATTACAATCTTTTGGGTTGTAGCTTTTTTTTCTCTTTTTTGAGAGATAGACAGGTAGGAAGGCCCAGCAGAAACACTGCAAAATTATCATTTAAGATAAAGCTAATGGCCCGTGTGGCTATCTCTCCAATACACTGTAATAAGCAATAAACAAGGTTTTGAAATATATGGACTTTCCTGTAAAAACTAAATTGATGCAATTCGAGATAGAAGAAAACAGTATGATGGAGAACCATCGGAAAAGAATTAATCTTTTGTTCTCCTTTTTCGGTTATTTTGTTTTTTAAGTCCTGGCTATGAATTATGCTCTTATAATATTTTAGATAATTATATACAAAAGGCAAAGAAAACGTACATAGATCCCCGTACGAGAAGAAACCTTGGCACCTTAAACAACGAACTTTTAAATGTTCAGAAAATTATGGTTCAAAATATTGACGATGTTTTGCAGCGAGGAACACTTCTGTCTGGTAAGTGTGCATTTGACATTTCTTTTGGGGATATTACAGAGGAAACGTATTTCTATATATTATATTTTGCTTTTCTATTCGCTGTTTTTTTTTATTCTTTTTTTTCGCTGTTTTTACAGCCCTTCTTCCCCAATAATGAATTCCTTTGTTTGTGCTCTCCTGTTATTACCATCGATTATTCCCATGTTCTACCATTATCATCTTGTTATTATGCACCTTATTAGTTTTGTGTCATTATTTCTTGGTATCATTGGTATTTTTTCCAAAAACACACTGCCTTTTCTATGACGAAACAAATAAGAGTTGCAAATAGGGACGGCTTCTTTTATTAGATAGTGAAATAAATATGTATAAGTAGCTCTAAATATTTTTATGATATAGTCAGTCATCATCATCATCGGTAGAGTTACTAACGTATTAGAATTAAAACAAACTATCTTTATACTCAGGGATTTTTTTCGGGGGGGGGGATTACAAAAGATTTTTTTTTTTGGGGGGGGGGGGTAAAAATGCATAACAAATTTGTTTGCATTCATTTTTGTTATGTTTTTTACGAGTCGGACAAATGTTTCAGGGGGGGGGGGCGAATACTCAACAAACTATATACTAAACAAAATAATCACTTCCGGGTCACAGAAAGTTTTCGGTCCATTGACCTAAAAAGTTCACTAACTGTTCTTGAATTCTGTAATAGTGCGTTTTATATGCTTTTACTTCACTGTCTAATAAAAGGACCTGTCCCTATTTGGAACTCCTATTTGTTTCTTGGTATCATATTTTTTTTTTTACTTAAGCTGGTTTTATTATTATACTTAATAATATGGTAACATAATAGTATAAAAAATTAATATAATATTAATAATGTAAAGTGAAAACTAAAGGATTCCCAAAAACGTCTTTCTAAGGACATAAGGCTTACTCGAGTTAAAAAAAAAATGCCTCGAATGGGGCTAAGATGAAAAAAAACATTGATAGCATATCTGTAAAAAAATATGTCGATGAAGGTATTCCTCAAGACCTTGAACACCACTCCATTGGCCCTTGCTTCTCGGGTACCTTCGACTTAGATAACGTTGGAATTCCCAACGTCAAGTCATTTTCATTTTCTGAAACTCAAAAAACCCATCACATGGAAAGAGGCTAGACTTGCCATGGTAGCACTTGCTTTTTCAAGTATTAAAGAACATCATTTCCCTGAGCATATTCGTGCAACGTTTGAGAGAACATGGAAGTTTGAAGATAGCTCCGAAGAAAGTTGAATCGTCACCCATAGGGTAGTTTTTTTTTATCTATCTGGTCAGAATTAAATCAAGCATTGAGTGGATTCAAAGCGTAGCTGTTTATTGAAAAAAATGCCACATCGTATATACGAGCATTGGTGTAGTCTGGGGTGAGCTCAAGAATGGAGTGCTGGTGTCTGGATTTATGAAATTTCCTATTGTTGACTGTCGTCTTCAGGAGTAACTATATCGACTCGTTTTCCTGCTAGTGCGTTATTAGTGGTTTTTATTTTTAGCCCCATTCGGAGAGTGTTTTTTTCAACTCGACTGTGCATTCAATCCCTAAAAAGATTTTTTGCGCATCCTTTAGTTTTCTTACTTACAATGTTCAAGGCAAATACCCATAAATATATACCAGAAACAGATAGTACGGTAAACCATAGCCTAACCTTGATGAAGTGAGATCCTGCTTTAATAGGAATTTAATCAGGAATTTACATAAATTCTTCTTTAATTTTATTCGTATGTTTAGCTTTTGCTATCATTTAATGCTTCTAAAGTCCTTGTCTTTGCTTTGTTATAGAGAATAAAAATTGTCTATTCAATTACAGTAAATCACGAGAAATTTTTATTTTTGATATATTGTCTTAGTGAGCATTTCGCCCAAATATAGGATAATGTAATTCGATAAGAGGGACGGTGAGACAAACCGTCCAGATCGTTTGAGACAGTTGTATCATGGCAATCTAAAAATAAGCGTCTTTTTGTCGTCTACCTGGACTATCACTTCTTAAAGAAGTTCTTCAATATTCCAGCTTTTCGATATCCTAATTTGATACAACGGATCTCATTCTGCTGAAATGGAAGTTATATGTGTATGTATCGTCACTATCACCTATAAAAGACAGCTCTGACATTTTCACACTTCTGAGATTATTGTCAAAAACCGTTTGCTAAGCTGTTATCAAAAGGAGGATCGACAGGACAATGTAGATCAGGAGGAACAATATGATGTTGAACGTATATTGCCCGACTGACCCTCCTTATGAGGAATGAGAGCACAGTTTTCGGCAATTATCTTGTAAATTTGAAAAATGTCAGGTATGATCTTTGGGCATGAAAATGATTTTCCTTCTCAATGTGAATAGTACAACCCGGCTTGGGTAATTCAAGAATTGACTTTACATGGTATAAATTTTAGATGAGAGTAGAAAAACAGAAAATATGCATTCCAAAGTTTTCCAGTGCCATTAAGGACCAGTTATTTATACAAGGAAGACTGTCTTAGGCATTCAAAATATAGAAAAACAGTCTTATATCAAAAGCTTCGATTTTCAGTTATTTCTAAACCCGAAATGAAACTCGGTACAAACGCGAACTGAAAAAAAAAATGATAAAACACAGAACAAAAAGGAAACTGTCAGTTGAATTCAAAGTAGAAAAATGTATTATAAGTATGTTGCATTTATATTCTGTTGATAGAAGAGCTTTAGCAAAGGTCTTATCCTTGTATGGTATACCAGACAAATATATTTAAAGTGATTAGTCCTATAGGAAATCAAGTTAGCAGCTGGTTTCGTATTATTTCAGGAGTTAAGCAGGATTATGTTCTGTCCTCCTTTATATGGATTATGTTGATGTATTTGTCTTAAGAAGCACAGGAAAGGCAATGGGAGACCACGGAATCAAATAGGGTGGGAAAACTCTCCTGGACTTAGATTATGCTGATGATTTAAGCATCCTAGATGAAAGTTTGAGCAAAATGAATGAACTTTTAGAGGTTTTGGGAGTTCAGGGTGCTAGAATAGGTTTTAAAATTAATGTTAAGAAGACTAAGTCACTAAGGCTAGGAATAAGTGAAGATGAAAAGGTGACATTGGGTAATGAAAAGATTCATCAGGTGGGCAGCTTCACTTACCTTGGTAGTATTATTAGTAAAGATTGTGGGAGCAGTGGAGATGTTAAAAATAGAATAGCCAAGGCTCAGGGTGTTGTTTTACAGTTAAAAAAAAGTTTGGAGGAATAGGAAGATAAGTCTGCAAACCAAGATTAGAATATTGGAAGCTACAGTGATGACAGCAGTCAAATATGGCTCTGAAGCATGGGCGCTCCCAAAAGCGGATGAAAATTTGCTAGATGTTTTTCCAGAGAAATTGTCTATGGATTGTTTTGGGTACCCGGCTGACTGACCGTATTTCAAACAGTAGGCTATACGAAAAGTGTGGTCAATCCCGCTTTCTATGGCTATAGTGAGAGAAAGGTTGAGATGGCTAGGGCACGTTCTGCTGATGAAGGTTGCTAGATTGCCAAAGATTGTCCTTTTTGGCCAACCGTCTAGTGCTCAACGGAAAGCAGGTCGTTCGCGGTTGTTTGGGAGGATGTTCTAAAGAAAGATTGAAATGAAATGGGAACTTCCTGGGAGGGTGTAAAGTGGGAGACTTTGAATAGATTGGGATGGAAGAGGAGCATGTGTAGCTGTGTTGGCCTAAGGCTGCTTGGTATTACGGTGAGTTGTTAGTAGTAGTAGTAGTAATAGTAGTATAAACCCTAAAGTGTTGTCTGAACAATCGAGAAAATTGAAAAGCGAAAAACAATTCAGCCTCAAAAAGAAAAATCAAGAAGTGAAAATCCAAACCTCTCCCCTCTTCCCGCCCAAAAACTAACCGAAATTACAAGCTAAAAGCAGAACAAATATTTTAAAAATCTTAGTATAGAGTAGAGTAATTATTTAACGTAAATTTTTGTGACACCTTTTACTTTCTTATGTTCTGTCAAAAGTGTCATTTTTTGAAGCTTATTAAGTGATACTTTGACCTTCCCTAAGGTTTTACATGTCGAGACGTCCTGTCTTCATGTGAAATAAATTTTAGGTATATAGATAGATATATTTGCTATTTTCTTCCTATAAATACTATTTTCTTCTTCCTATAATATACACACAAATTTATTTCGCGAGAAATTAAACCGATAATTTTTTATAAAAGTTACAGAAGAGATTAATTACTGGCAACCACTCTTTGTTTTTTGTTGTTGTTGTTTGTTATTATTATTACTTTATTTTAGAAATGGGAAGAAGCAGTTAGAAGTTAATCTTCAACCAGAAAAGTTCCAACTCCTTTACATGAAATTATTGTATACAAAAAACGAAAAATCGTTCTATGAGGTAGGGGGGAAGGCTTAGGTTCAATTCTCTCCCCCTCCACCCCTTTAGTCGTATTCCTTATAATATCAAAAATTTGTCTATATGTAAATAGCATTATCACCCAGATATTGACTTGAATTTTTCTTCTAGAACTCGACAACAAAGCTCAGAATTTGGCAACGCTATCGACCAACTACAAAAAAGACGCGCGACACTTAAACCGTCAGTCTACAATTTTTATGATTGGTGGCACATGTTTTGTTTTGTTCTTTTTGTGGTGGCTTTTCTTTTAATTTTTTCATCTCTGCCAGTGTTTCATTTGTGTAAATTCAAAATTTGTGTTTCCTTCGGGATTTTTTTAATAAAGGAATTCGGATATAACTTTTGTTTCTTTTTATCTTGCATTTTCTTCTTTCTATCTTCGTTTTTCTTCCTTTCTTTGTTTGTTTTCTTCTGTTTTTAGTGAACCATGGAATTGAATTTAGATCTTACAACCGTTTTTATAAAAAAAATAAGACTTAACTAAAAGCGAGAATATTGAATGAATGAATGAACTTTTAAAAGTTGCCATACAACAAAAGAAGAATGGGCAGAGTAAAAGAACAGTGAAAAAAAGATAATAATTTGCATTTTACTGAAAAATATATAAATGTTTTTACTTTTATAACTTTAATAAATCAAATAATATTAACATTTGATTACTAAATATGAGTATATGTATATTAAACTGACAATGCACATTCATTTGTATTTTTTCCGTAAAGTGCAAATTTTGTTCAGGCCTTGGGAAAGCATAGGGTGTTTGCACCATACTCATATTAGTTTCAGCTCTTATGGACTTTGACTCGGTTAATTATTGTAATTTCTATTCGTTTTGGGTTTTAGTTATCTATCAGAATAGACTTGTCTATTCTTCACGCTTTGTTTGGTACTTTATTTTAGTTAGGCTCTTTTTTTGTTTAATTGGGTTCTTTACGTTTCCCCTATAAACTTATCCTGTAGAAAAAGTTTTTTTAATTAATTTCTGTTTGTTTTATATTGAGATAATCTTTTCAAGGAAAAAGAAAATAATACTTTAAATCTTTTCGTTTTTTAAGACTTTATAGTTTGACCTGCTATTTGTATGCTGGAGAAAATTTTCCAGCAATTTTTACAACATACACCCTTATAAAAATCTGGACACAAATAGTACTGTTTAATTTAGTTTCATACCTCCTCTAATTGACCTGAAATGGAAAACTTGATACCATTCGCAAAAAAATGTGTTTACTTTCTTTGATAGCTTGGATACACTTACGCTATTTTGATTTGGTTAAATTTTAAGAGCAGAAGTAGCCCCGAAAGTTTGAACATAATACCCTCAGCAGCTCTTGGGTTACTGCTGAAATGCCTTATTGGGAATTAGCATTATCACAGTGCATTTTGATTTAATCTTAAGGCAACATTTAGTTTTTAAACATAATGGGCAAATGGGAGGGTGGGCGTGGAAGGGGAACTAGTTGCCCTCCAATCACTTTCGACTATTAAAAAGAGCATCAGCCCGTCCTATTTTCAATCGAATGAGCCCTTTTCAAAGTTCCCACGACAACTCCTTCGATACGAAGTGCACTGGTCTAAACAACAACAAAAAATAATACATTATACCCACATCGATCTTTACTATAAGAATGTCAAGCCTTCCAATCACTTTCGACTATTAAAAAGGGCACTAGGCTTTTCGATTTCCAATCGAATGAGCACTTTTGGAAACGACAGCGCTTTCTATAAACACCTTATATGCCCCCAGGGCATAAATTACAACCCTTACCCTAAGGTCATTCTCAAAGACCTAATTTCCAGAACTTTCTACTACGTTGAACAAAATGTCTATCTGAAAATTTTGATTAGATGTGTTTGGAGGAATGGTGGGCGTGACAGGGAGGTTAGTTATGCTCCAATTACTTTCGACTATTACAAAGGGCACTAGCCCTCTCAATTTCAAATTGAATGTGCCCCTTTTTAAGTTTTACGACAACTCTATCTATAAAATCTTGTGTGCCCCCAGGACATAAACTACAACCTTTGCCCTTGGGGCTCTCGGGGGTTTGTCATCCTTAAATACATAATTTCCACAACTTTCAACTATGTTGAACAAAATGGCTATCTCTAAACTTTGATTGAATGTTGGTGGGCGTAAGAGTGGGGTTAATTACTCTCCACTCACTTTCGACAATTAAAAAGGGCAATTTCAATTTTCAATCCAATGAGCCCCTTTTGAAATTTCTATAACAACTTTTGATATAAACTTTAATGCCCCCAGGGCATAACTTACAACCCTTGCACAGAGGGCTCTGAGGGGGTTATCATCCTAAAAGACCTAATTTCCAGAACTTTCAACTACGTTGAACAAAATGGATATATCAAAATTTTGATTGGATGTGTTTGGGAAAATGGTGATCGTGAGAGGGGCGTTAGTTGCTATCCAATCAGTTTCAACTATTAAAAAAGGCACTAGCCCTTTCAATTTCCAATTGAATGAGCCCTTTTGAAGTTTCTACGACAACGCTTTAATAAAACTTTATATGCCCCAAGGCATAACTTACGACCCTTGCCCTGAGGGCTGTGGGGGGAGGGGTTATCATCCTTAAAGACCGAATTTTCAAAGCTTTCAACTACGTTGAATAAAATGGTTATCTAAAATTTTTATTGAATGTGTTTGGGGAAAAGGTGGGCGTTAGAGGGGGGGGGGTAGTTGCCCTCAAATCACTTTCGATTATTAAAAAGGGTACTGGCCCTTTGAATTTCGAATCGAATGAGCCCTTTTTTAATTTTCTGCGACAAAGATTTCAGCAAAAACCTTATCTCTATGTGTATTATCTCTATGTGTGTCGTCTCTATGTGTGTGTCGTCTTTGTGTGTGTGTATCTTCTCTGTGTGTGTTTCGTCTCTGTGTGTGTGTCGTCTTTGTGTGTGAGCCCTTTTTCAAGTTTCTACAACAAAGATTTCAATAAAAACCTTACATGCCCCCAGGGCATAACTTATAATCCTTGAACTGAGGGTTGTAGGGGAGTGTCTGGGGAAAAGGTCGACGTGAGAGGGGGGTTAGTTGCCCTCAAATCACTTTCGACTATTATAAAGGGTACTAGCCATTTCAATTTCAAATCGAATGAGCCCTTTTTCAATTTTCTGCGACAAAGATTTCAGCAAAAACCTTATCTCTATGTGTGTCGTCTCTATGTGTGTGTCGTCTTTGTGCGTGTGTATCTTCTCTGTTTGTGTTTCGTCTCTGTGTGTGTGTCGTCTTTGTGTGTTTGTTGTCTCTTTGTGTCTATCGTCTCTGTGTGTGTATCATCTCTGTGTGTGTGTCGTCTCTGTTTGTGTGTCATCTATGTGTGTGTGTCGTCTCTGGTTTATGTTAGGTTACGTTAGGGAGGTTAGTTGCCCTCAAATCACTTTCGACTATTAAAAAAAGTACTAGCCCTTTGAATTTCAAATTAAATGAGCCCTTTCTCAAGTTTCTATGACAATTATTTCGATAAAAATTATATATGTCCCCAGGGCGTAATTTATAATCCTTGCCCTGAGGGTCGTGGGGAGTGTCCTCTTCAAAATATATTTCCTATCTGGAAATCAACTACGCTGAATAAAATGGCTATCTCATAATTTTTATTGGATGTGTTTGAGGGAATGATGGGTGTGGGGGGGGGGGCTATTTGCCCTCCAATCACTTTCGACTATTAAAAATGCCGCTAGCCCTTTGAATTTCCAATCGAATGAGGTTTTTTTAAGTTTCTACTACAACGCCTTCTTTAAAAACATATGCCCTCAGGGTATAACTTAAAACTCTTGCCCTGAGGGTTGTGGGGGAGTGTCCTCCTCAAAAACATAATTTCTATCTGGAAATCAACTACGCTGAACAAAATTGCTATCTCAAAATTTTGATTGGATGTGTTTGGGGAAATGATGGGCGGGGGGGGGGGGTCTAGTGGCCCTCCAATCACTTTAGCTATTAAAAAGGGTACTAGCCCTTTGAATTTCCAATCGAATGAGCCTGTTTTGAAGTTTCTACGACAACGCCTTCATAAAAACCTTATATGCCCCCAGGGCATAACTTAAAACCCTTGCCCTGAGGGTTATGAGGGAGTGTCCTCCTCAAAAACATATTTCCTATCTGGAAATCAACTACGCTCAACAAAATGGCTATCTCAAAATTTTGATTAGGTGTGTTTGGGCGAACGATGGGCGTGGGGGGGGGGGGCTAGTTGCCCTCCAATCACTTTTGAAAATTAAAAAGGGCACTAGCCACTCCAATTTCAAATCAATTAAGCCCTTTTTCAAGTTTCTACGATAAAGATTTCAATAAAAACAGGATATGCCCAACGGGCATAATGTATAATACTTGCACTGTGGGTTGTGGGGCAGTGTCTTGGGAAAAGGTAGACGTGAGAGGGGGGTTAGTTGTCCACAAATTATCTTAGACTATTGAAAAGGGTACTATCTCTTTGAATTTCAAATCGAATGGGCCCTTTTTCAATTTTCTACGACAAAGATTTCAGTAAAAACCTTATCTCTATGTGTATCTATGTGTATTATCTCTATGTGTGTCGTCTCTTTGTGTGTGTCGTCTCTGTATTCTTGTATCGTCTCTGTGTTTGTGTTGTATCTGCTCTTGTGACGTCTCTGTGTGTGTGTCTTGTTTGCTTGTGTGAAGTATCTGTGCGTTGGATGTATCTGTGCTTGTGACTTCTTTCTATGTTTGTCGTCTATATGTGTGTGTTGTCTCTGTCTGTGTGTCGTCTCTGTGTGTTTATCGTCTCTTTGTGATTGTCGTCTGTGTGTGTTTGTCGTCTGTATGTGTGTGTTGTCTCTGTATGTTTGTCGTGTATGTGTGTGTGACGTCTCTATGTGTGTGTGTCGTCTCTGGTTTATAATAGGTTAGGTTAGGGAGGTTAGTTGCCCTCAAATCACTTTCTACTATTAAAAAGGGTACTAGCCCTTTGAATTTCAAATCGAATGAGCCCTTTTTCAAGTTTATACGACAAAGATTTCAATAGTAACCTTATATGCCCCCAGGGCATAACTTGTAATCCTTGCCCTGAGGGTTTTTGGGAGTGTCCTCCTCAAAAATATGTTTTTTATCTGGAAATCAACTACGCTGAACAAAATGGCTATCTCATCATTTTTATTGGATGTGTTTGAGGGAATGATTGGTGGGGGGGTGATGGCTAGTTGCCCTCCAATCACTTTCGACTATTAAAAAGGGCACTAGCCCTTTGAATTTCCGATCGAATGAGCCTGTTTTGAAGTTTCTACGACATCGCCTTCATAAAAACCTTATATGCCCCCAGGGCATAACTTACAACCCTTGCCCTGAAGGCTCTGGGGGAGTGTCCTCCTCAAAAACATAATTTCTATCTGGAAATTAACTATGCTGAACAAAATGGTTATCTAAAAATTTTGATTGGGTGTGTTTGGGGAAAAAATTGGCGTGAGGGGGGGGGGGTTCGTTGCCCTGCAATCACTTTCGACTATTAAAAAGGGCACTAGCCACTCCAATTTCCAATCAAATGAGTCCCTTTCGAAGTTTCTACGACAACTCCTTCAATACAAAGTGCCAGGGTATGGAGAGAAAAAAACAAAAACACATTGTACCCACGTCGTTCTTTACTTAGGCAGCGCTAGCGCGCTGCCTATGAAAAATGTCAAGCCTTCCAATAACTTTTGACTGTTAAAATGGGCACTAGGCCTTTCGATTTCCAATCGAATGAGCCCTTTTTGAGTTTCTACGACAACGCTTTTTATAAACACTTTATATGCCCCCAGGGCATAAATTACAACCCTTACCCCAAGGGCTGTGAGGGTAGTTTTCATCCTTTAAGTCTTAGTTTCCAGAACTTTCTTTCAACAGCTTAACATAAAAAGGCTATCTCAAAAGATCGTTTGTACTGGTTTAAAGATATAATGGCCTTCGGAGGGGCATTAGTTGCTCTTTCGTCACTGTCGACTGTTATAAAAGGAGCTAGAACTTCCAATTTATATTATAATTAGCCCTTTTGAGGCTTCTACGACAACGCTTCCAATAAAAACCCTATATGCCCCCAGGGCATAACTTACAACCCTTGCCTTGAGAGCTGGGGGGGGTGTCATCCTCAAAGACCTAATTTCCAAAACTTTCTGCAACGTTGAACAAGATGGCTATCTGAAAATTTTGATTGGATGTGTTTGGGGGAATGGTTGGCGTGAGAGGGGGGCTAGTTGCCCTCCAGTCATTTTCAACTATTAAAAAGGGTACTAGACCTCTTAATTTCCAATTGAATGAGCCCCTTTTGAAGTGTTTACGACAACTCTATCAATAAAAACCTTATATGCCCCCAGGGCATAACTTACAACCTTTGCCCTGGGGGCTCTGGGGGGTTCGTCAGCTTTAAGTAGATAATTTCCAGAGCTTTCAACTATGTTGAACAAAATGGCTATCTCTAAATTGTCATTGAATGTGTTTGGGGAAATGATGGGCGTGAGAGGGGGGTTAATTACTCACCACTCAGTTTCGACTATTAAAAAGGGCAGTTTCAATTTCCAATCAAATGAGCCCTTTTTGAAATTTCTGCAACAACTTTCTATACATACTTTATATGCCCCCAGGGCACAACTTACAACCCTTGAACTGAGGGGTCTGATGGGGTTATCATCCTCAAAGACCTAATTTCCAGAACTTTCAACTACGTTGAACAAAATGAATATCTAAAAATTTTGATTGGATGTGTTTGGGGAAATGGTGGGCGTGAGAGGGGGTTAGTTCCCCTTCAATCGCTTTTGAAAAGGGCACTAGCCCTTTGAATTTCCAATCGAATGAGCCTTTTTTGAAGTTTCTATGACAAAGCTTTCTATAAAAACATTATATCCCCCAGGGCATAACTTACAACCCTTACTCTGAGGGCTGTGGGGGAGTGTCCTCCTCAAAAACATAATTTCTATATGGAAATAAACAACGCTGAACAAAATGGCTATCTAAAAATGTTTAGTGGAGTGTGTTTGGGGAAAAGGTGGGCGAGAGAGGGGGGTTAGTTACCCTCAAATCACTTTCGACTATTAAAAAGGGCACTAAAAAGTTTTGGGTATGGCCTCACTGTAGAAGCCTAAAACCTACTGCGTCATTGGCGCTTTACTGAAAACGAATTATATTACAAATGTTTTCCTTTGTACTTAATATTCAAAATAAATATTAACATTAGAGTTAAATTTTGAACTGAAGAGCTTTCAGCAATTAATATCATTATACATCAAATATTCAGTTCAATTTATTAGTTCTTTCCAAGATTGGTCGAGACAAATATAGTTTCACTACAAACAGAATTTGGATACTGCCCCCTTCTTTAACTATGAAAACCTAAAGCCTTTTGCGCCATTGGCACTTCGCTAAAAGCGAATTACTCGTATATTACAAATTTATTCTTTTCCAATTCTTACAGCATTGAAAATGAAAATAAAAATTACAATTAAAAAAAAATCTTGAACTGATGGATCTTTTAACAATTAATATCATTATATATCTAATATTTAATTTGATTTTGTTTATACTTTCCAAGAATGTTCAAGACTCATATAGTTTTCAGTAAGGCGCCAATGACGCAGTAGGTTTTAGGCTTCTACAGTGAGGCGAAACCCAAACTCTTGTTTGTAGTTATTTTTATTTGATTCAAACTTGATTTGCATATTCAATTTAAGTTTAACTCGTTTTAAGATTTATTTATTCATTTACATTAATTGTATGTTTTTTCGCTTTGCTTGTTCATTTAACTTCTGTTCGTTTTAAGTTTAATTTATACTTTAATAGCAAAATATTTTTTTTTGGTTTAAGCTTGATTTTCATATTCAATCTAAGCATTACTTGCTTTCAGACCTATTTATTCACTTATATTATTACTTGTTGAATGTTTTTTGCTATGATTGTTTATTTAATTTCTGTTCGTTTTGGGTTTCATTTATTCTTTAATAGTAATTTCTGGTCGTTTTGAGTTTTTATTTTAACAGGTATTTTTATCTGCTGAGCTTAAGTTTAAAATGGCCTTTACTTTTCTTTGAAAAACTTATTTTTTGGAAAGTTTTTTTTTTCTAATTAATTTTTGTACTTTTTTGATTGGAAAAAGTTTCAAGTTTTTTATGGCATAGGGGGGGGGAGGGTTGCTTACTGTCCGATTATTCTTGACTTTAAAAACCAGATCTAAAACTTTCAATTTAAATCGAATGAGGCTTTTTTAAAAGTCTATACGATTATCTCTTTGATAAAAACCTTATGTATGAACAATAGACAGCTTGCATAACTCGTGGACAGCGATTGACAACAATGAATGGATTGAAAAAATAGCTCCAATAAGGGGGTTTAGACCATTTCACTTGCTGACCTAAAGGGATCACAACTGTTTGGAATTGACCTTAATAGGATTTGTGTGCCAAAGCAATTTTGTATCTATCACAGAGTATGTATTTTAACCTTATAATTGGATAATTATAGTAGATTTACTATGTGTTCTTCCCACACATAACTTTACCTTATTAAAGTCTTTGGGGTGGGGGTGGCGTACTTGGCATAAAGAAGAAACTTTAACGTAGACAGTAGGAGAGGGGAAGGGTGATGTTGGAGACTCATCCAATACGGGGCGGAACGTCACCTATCTCCTCCGCTCCCGATTTAGGAGATCAGACAGAATCATTGGGCTGTAGAATGTTGGACCGTTTGAGTTGTGGAAGACGTTAAAATACTCAAAAATACGTTATATTTTCAGTTATTGCAGGATTGATTTCATAGATTGTGGAATGGTGAGCCCCCTGGGCCATCATTTGGGTGAGCCTCAATCCATAATATGCAATTTTGATTAATTGTTCCGTGTTATGTGCATATATTATTCTATATATGTTATTTTGAGTTATAGTTTTATCGCATTGTGTTCATTTTTAAACTTTGAGATAAAAACTGAAACCTTAGCCTAGACAGTGGTGGGGGGAAGTATCGCCCCTCACATGCATAATTGAGCAGTAATAGAGAAAGTAATACAACTGAAAATAATCTGTCTTTTGAAAATGTCTTTTTCCAAAGACACGAACAAAATCGTCTAGGAACCTGAAGCGCTATCTCTGACATTTCCGTTGATTCTTTATTCCCGTTACTTTCAGATGTAAAATTTAGAATATTATCGAATGGGTTTAGTCGTCCCCTCCCTGAATAATTCACATTTGGAAAACCCACCCCTGGCAAGTTCCTCCCCCTCAAAGAACATTTTATTTTCCTCCCGATAATTCCTCCCCGTTAAATTCCACCCAGCAAAAAAGTATTTATTAATTTACATTAATATAAGCACTAAATTTATATATTAATTTACATAAATATCTATTGTATGTTTGTTTGCATTGATTGTTTATTTAATGATTGTTTGATTGTTTATATGCCCGCAGGGCATAACTTACAATGCCTACCCCTGGGCCTTGGTGGGCTGTGTCGACACAGGAGTTTTTTGTTATCAGAACTTTGAACTATTTTAACAAAATGTCGATCTCAGAATTTTTATCTGATGCATTTAGGGCGTGAAGGAGGGGGGCTAGTTGCCCACCAATCTCTTTTGACTCTTAAAAAGTGAACAAGAACTTTCAATTTCCAATCAAATGAGTCCTCTCTAAAGTTTATACGAGCATCCCTTCCATAAGGAATAATATGAAGGATTCGGAGAATCCTTAAATTACAACCCTTGCCCTGACGGCTGTGGGCGAATTGTCATCCTCAAAGACTTAATTTCCAGAACTTAAAACTACGTTTAATAAAATGGCTGTCTCAAAATTTTGATTGGATATGTTCGGCGAAACGGTGGGCGTGAGAGGAGGGTTAGTTGCCCTCAGCCCTTTGAATTTCCAATCGAATGAGCCTTTTCTGAAGTTTCTACGACACCGCCTTCTATAAAAACCTTATATGCCCCCAGGGTATAACTAAAACCCTTGCCTTGAGGGTCGTGGGGGAGTGTCCTCCTCAAAAACATATTTCTATCTGAAAATCAACTACGCTGAACCAAATGGCTATCTCAAAATGGTGATTGGATGTGTTCGGGGGAATGATGGGCGTTGGGGGGGGGGGGCTAGTTGCCCTCCAATCACTTTTGATTATTAAAAAGGGCACTAGCCCTTTTGAATTTTTAATCGAATGAGCCTGTTTTGAATTTTCTACGACAACGCCTTCTATAAAAGCCTTATATGCCCCCAGGGCATAACTTAAAACCCTTGACCTGAGGGTTATGGGGGAGTGTCCTCCTCAAAAATGTATTTTCTATCTGGAAATCAAGTATGCTGAACAAAATGGCAATCTTGAAAGTTTGAAAGTCATTTTCGACTATTAAGAAGGGCACTAGAATTCCCGATTTCCAGTCGAATGAACCCCCTTTGAAGTTTCTACGACGACCCTTTCCATATGAAGTGCCTCTGGGAAAAAAATAATTTAAACACTGGAGCCGTAAGGCCTTTACTATAGGCAACGCTACAGCGTTGCCTCTGAAAAAATGTCAAGCCTTCCCTTAACTTTCGACTGTTTAAAAGGGCACAAGGCCTTTCGATTTCCAATCGAATGAGCCCTTTTTGAGTTTTCTACGACAACGCTTTTTATAAACACTTTATATGCACCCAGGGCATAAATTACAACCCTTACCCCAAGAGCTGTAAGGGTAGTTGTCATCCTCAAAGACCTAATTTCCAGAACTTTCAACTACGTTAAACAAAATGGTTATCTCAAAATTTTGATTGGATGTGTCTGGGAAAATGGTGGGCGTGAGAGGGGCGTTAGTCACTCTCCAATATCTTTCAACTATTAAAAAAGGCACTAGCCCTTTCAATTTCCAATCAAATGAGCCCTTTTGAAGTTTCTACGACAACACTTCTAATAAAAACCTTAAATGCCCCCAGGGCATAACTTACCACCCTTGCCTTGAGAGCTGGGGGGTGTCATCCTCAAAGACCTAATTTCCAAAACTTTCTGCAACGTTGAACAAGATGGCTATCTGAAAATTTTAATTGGATGTGTTTGGGGAAATGGTGGGCGTGAGAGGGGGATTAATTGCCCTCCAATCACTTGCAACTATTAAAAAAGGCACAATGCCTTTTAATTTCCAATTGAATGAGGCCCTTTTGAAGTTTTTACGACAACTATATCTATAAAAACCCTATATGCCCCCAGGGCATAACTTACAACCTTTGCCTAGAGGGCTCTGGGGGGTTTGTCATCCTTAAGTAGATAATTTCCAGATTTTTCAACTATAGTGAAGAAAATGGCTATCTCTAAACTGTAATTGAATGTGTTTGGGGAAATGGTGGGCGTGAGAGGGGGGTTAATTACTCTCCACTCACTTTCGATTATTAAAAAGGGCAATTTCAATTTCCAATCAAATGAGCCCTTTTTGAAATTTCTGCAACAACTTTCTATATATACCTTATATGCCCCCAGGGCATAACTTACAACCCTTGCACTGAGGGTTCTGATAGGGTTATCATCCTCAAAGACCTAATTTCCATAACTTTCAACTACGATGAACGAAATGAATATCTCAAAATTTTGATTGGATGTGTTTGGGGATATGGTGGGCGTGAGAGGGGGTTAGTTGCCCTTCAATCACTTTCAAAAATGGCACTAGCCATTTCAATTTCCAATCGAGTGAGCCCTTTTTGAAGTTCTATGACAATGCGTACTAAAAAAACCTAATATGCCCCCAGGGCATAACTTGCAACCCTTGCCCTGAGGGCTGTGGGGGAGTGTTCTCTTCAAAAACATAATTTCTATACAGAATCAACAGCGCTCAACAAAATGAATATCTAAAAATTTTGATTGGATGTGTTTGGGGAAAAGGTGGGTGAGAGAGGGGGTTAGTTACCCTCAAATCACTTTCGACTATTAAATAGGGTACTAGACCTTTGAATTTCCAGTCGAATGAGCCCTTTTTCAAGTTTCTACGACAAAGATGTCAATAGAAACTTATATGCCCCAGAGCATAACTTATAACCCTTGCCCTGAAGACTGTGGAGGAAGTGTCCTGCTCAAAGGTATAATTTCCTGAACTTTAAACGACGTGGAACAAAGTGGCTATCTCAAAATTTTGATTAGATGTGTTTGGGGAAATGGTTGGCGTGGAAGGGGTGTTAGTTGCCTTCCAATCACTTTCGACTATTAAAAAGGGCACTAGCCATTTCAATTTCCAATCGACTGTGCCCTTTTTGAAGTTTCTACGACAACACGCTCTATAAAAACCTTATATGCCCCCAGGGCATAACTTACAACCCTTGCCCTTAGAGCTGTGAGGGGGTTTTCGTCCTCAAAGACCTAATTTAAAAAACTTAAAACTACGTTGAATAAAATGGATATCTCAAAATTTTGATTGAATGTGTTTGGGGAAAAGGTGGGTGTGAGAGGGGGGTTAGTTGCCCTCCAATCACTTTCGAGTATAAAAAAAAGGCACTAGCCGTTTGAACTTCCAATCAAATGAGCCATTTCTGAAGTTTCTACGACAAATCTTTCTATAAAAACCTTATATGCCCCCAGGGCATAACTTACAACCCTTGCCCTGAAGGCTCTGGGGGAGTGTCCTCCTCAAAAACATAATATCTATCAGTATACGAACTCTGCTGAACAAACTGAATATCCCAAAATTTTAATGGGGTGTGTGTTGGGAAATGGTGGGCCTGGAAGGAGTGTTAGTTGCCTTCCAATCACTTTTGAACATTAAAAAGGGCACAAGCCACTCCAATTTCCAATTGAATGATTTCTTTTCAAAGTTTCTACGACAATTTGTTCGATACGAAGTGCCTGCTTAAAGGAAAAAAATACATTGTGCCAACGTCGTTCTTATATGCCCTCAGGGCATAATTTAAAATCCTTGCCGCGAAGGTTGTGGGAGAGTGTCCTCCTCAAAAAAATATTTACTATCTGGAAATCAACTACGATTGGGCGTGAACAAATTGGCTATCTCAAAATTTTGATTGGATGTGTTTGGGGGAATGATGGGCGTGGGGGGCTAGTTGTCGTCCAATTACTTTCAACTATTAAGAAGAGCACTAGCCCTTTGAATTTTCAATTGAACTAGCCGTTCTTTAAATTTCTACGATAATACTTTCTGTAAAAATATTATATGCCCCCAGGGCATAAATTAAAACCCTTACCCCGAAGGCGCTAGGGGAACTTCTTCCTCAAAAATGTATTTTCTATACAGAATCAACAGCGCTGAACAAAATGAATATCTAAAAATTATGATTGGATGTGTTTGGGGAAAAGGTGGGCGAGAGAGGGGGTTAGTTAACCTCAAATCACTTTCGACTATTAAATAAGGCACTAGACCTTTGAATTTCCAGTCGAATGAGCCCTTTTTCAAGTTTCTACGACAAAGATGTCAATAGAAACTTATATGCCCCAGAGCATAACTTATAACCCTTGCCCTGAAGACTGTGGAGGAAGTGTCCTGCTCAAAGGTATAATTTCCTGAACTTTAAACGACGTGGAACAAAATGGCTAACTCAAAATTTTAATTGGATGTGTTTGGGGAAATGGTGGGCGTGGAAGGGGTGTTAGTTGCCTTCCAATTACTTTCGACTATTAAAAAGGGCACTAGCCATTTCAATATCCATTTGAAAGAACCCTTTTTGAAGTTTATACGACAACGCGTTATGTAAAAACTTTATATTCCCCCAGGTCATAACTTACAGCCCTTGTCCTGAGGGCTTTGAGGGGGTTTTCACCCTCAAAGACCTAATTTACAGAACTTAAAACTACCTTGAATAAAATGGCTATTTCAAAAGTTTGATTGGATGTGTTTGGGGAAAAGGTGGGCGTGAGAGGGGGGTTAGTTGCCCTCCAATCACTTTCGAGTATAAAAAAAGGGCACTAGCCGTTTGAACTTCCAATCAAATGAGCCTTTTCTGAGTTTTTACGACAACGCTTTCTATAAAAACCTTATATGCCCCCAGGGCATAACTTACAACCCTTGCCCTGAAGGCTCTGGGGGAATTTCCTCCTCAAAAACCTGATTTATATCTGTAATTGAACTACGTTGAACGAAATGAATACCTCAAAAATTTGATTAGACGTGTTTGGGGGAATGGTGGGCATGGAAGGAGTGTTAGTTGCCTTACAATCACTTTTGAACATTAAACAGGGCACAAGCCACTCCAATTTCCAATTGAATGATTTCTTTTCAAAGTTTCTATGACAATTTGTTCGATACGAAGTGCCCTGCTAAAAGGAAAAAAATACATTGTGCCAACTTCGTTCTTATATGCCCTCAGGGCATAATTTAAAATCCTTGCCCCGAAGGTTGTGGGGGAGTGTCCTCCTCAAAAACATATTTACTATCTGTAAATCAACTACGATTGGGCGTGAACAAATTGGCTATCTCAAAATTTTGATTGGATGTGTTTGGGGGAATGATGGGCGTGGGGGGCTAGTTGCCCTCCAATTACTTTCGACTCTTAAAAAGGGCACTAGCCATTTGAATTTCCAATCGAATGAGCCTTTTTTGAAGTTTCTACGACAACGCCTTCTATAAAAACCTTATATTTTGATTGGATATATTTGGGGGAATGATGGGCGTGGGGGGGGGTTATTTGCCCTCCAATCAATTTCGAATATTAAAAAAGGCACTAGCCCTTTGAATTTCCAATCGAATGAGCCTGTTTTGAAGTTTCTACGACAACGCCTTCTTTAAAAACCTTTATGCCCCCAGGGCATAACTTACAACCCTTGCCCTGAAGGCTGTGGGGGAGTATCCTCCTCAAAAACGTAATTTCTATCTGGAAATCAACTACGCTGAACAAAATTGGATGTGTTTCGGGAAATGATGGGCGTGGAAGGGGTGTTAGTTGCCTTCCAATCACATTCGACTATTAAAAAGGGCAAAAGCCACTCCAGTTTCCGATTAAATGAGCCCTTTTCGAAGTTTCTACAGCAAGTTCTTCGATACGAAGTGCCCTGCTCTAAAGTAAAATAAATAATAAATAGTACATTGTGCCAACATCGTTCTTATATGCCCTCAGGGCATAACTTAAAACCCTTGCCCCGTGGGTTGAAGGGGAGTGTCCTCCTCAAAAATATATTTTCTGTCTGGAAATCAACTACGCTGAATAAAATGGCTATCTCAAATTTTGATTGGATGTGTTTCGGGATATGGTGGGCCTGGAAGAATTGTTAGTTGCCTTCCAATCAGTTTCGAACATTAAAAAGGGCACAAGCCACTCCAATTTCCAATTGAATGATTTCTTTTCAAAGTTTATACGACAATTTCTTCGATACGAAGTGCCCTGCTTAAAGGAAAAAAAAATACATTTTGCCAACGTCGTTCTTTTATGCCCTCAGGGCATAATTTAAAATCCTTGCCCCGAAGGTTGTGGGGGAGTGTCCTCCTCAAAAACATATTTACTACCTGGAAATCAACTACGATTGGGCGTGAACAAAATGGCTATCTCACAATTTTGATTGGATGTGTGTGGGGAAATGATGGGCGTGGGGGGGTGGCTAGTTGCCCTCCAATTACTTCTGACTATTAAAAAGGACTCTAGCCCTTTGAATTTCAAATCGACTGAGCCTTTTTTAAAGTTTTTACGGCAATACTTTCGATAAGAACCTTATATTCCCCCATGGCATAACTTACAACCCTTGCCCTGAGGGCTGTGGGGGAGTGTCCTCCTCAAAAAAAAAATTTCTATCTGGAAATCAAAAATGCTGAACAAAATGGCTATCTAAAAGTTTTGATTGGATGTGTTTTTGGAAATGGTGGGCGTAGAAGGGGTGTTAGTTGCCTTCCAATAACTTTCGACTATTAAAAAGGGCACAAGCAACTCCAAATTTGAATTGAATGAGCCCTTTTTGAAGTCTCTACGACAACTTCTTCGATACGAAGTGCCCTGCTCTAAATGAAAAAAAATAATAAATGATACATTGTGCCAACATAGTTTTTACATACCCTCAGAGCATAACTTAAAATCCTTGCCCCGAGGGTTGTGAGGGACTGTCCTCCTCAAAAACATAATTTCTATCTGGAAATCAACTACGCTGAACAAAATGGCTATCTCAAAATTTTGATTGGATGTGTTTCGGGAAATGGTGGGCCTGGAAGGAGTGTTAGTTGCCTTACAATCACTTTTGAACATTAAAAAGGGCACAAGCCACTCCAATTTCCAATTGAATGATTTCTTTTCAAAGTTTCTACGACAATTTGTTCGACACGAAGTGCCCTGCTAAAAGGATAAAAATACATTGTGCCAACGTTGTTCTTATATGCCCTCAGGGCATAATTTAAAATCCTTGCCCCGAAGGTTGTGGGGGAGTGTCCTCCTCAAAAACATATTTACTATCTGTAAATCAACTACGATTGGGCGTGAACAAATTGGCTATCTCAAAATTTTGATTGGATGTGTTTGGGGGAATGATGGGCGTGGGGGGCTAGTTGCCCTCCAATTACTTTCGACTCTTAAAAAGGGCACTAGCCATTTGAATTTCCAATCGAATGAGCCTTTTTTGAAGTTTCTACGACAACACCTTCTATGTAAATCTTATATGCCCCCTGGGCATAACTTACAACCCTTGCACTGAAGGCTGTGGAGGAGTGTCCTCCTCAAAAGCATAATTTCTATCTGGAAATCAAATACGCTGAACAAAATGGATCTCTCAAAATTTTGATTCGATGTTTTTCTGGAAATGGTGGGTTTTGAAGGGGTGTTAGTTGCCTTCCAATCACTTTCGACTATTAAAAATGGCACAAGCCACTCCAATTTTGAATTGAATGAGCCCTTTTTGAAGTTTCTACGACAACTTCTTCGATACGAAGTGCCTTACTCTAAATGAAGAAAATAATAAATGATACATTTTGCCAACATCGTTCTTATATGCCCTCAGGGCATAACTTAAAACCCTTGCCCCGAGGGTTGTGGGGGAATGTCCTCCTCAAAAACATATTTTCTATCTGGAAATCAATTACGCTGAACAAAATGGCTATCTCAGAATTTTGATTGGATATGTTGGGGGGAATGATGGGCGTGGGGGGGCTATGTGCCCTCCAATCAATTTCGAATATTAAAAAAGGCACTAGCCCTTTGAATTTCCAATCGAATGAGCCTGTTTTGAAGTTTCTACGACAACGCCTTCTTTAAAAACCTTTACGCCCCCAGGGCATAACTTACAACCCTTGCCCTGAAGGCTGTGGGGGAGTATCCTCCTCAAAAACGTAATTTCTATCTGGAAATCAACTACACTGAACAAAATTGGATGTGTTTGGGTAAATGATGGGTGTGGATGGGGTGTTAGTTGCCTTCCAATCACATTCGACTATTAAAAAGGGCAAAAGCCACTCCAGTTTCCGATTAAATGAGCCCTTTTCGAAGTTTCTACAGCAAGTTCTTCGATACGAAGTGCCCTGCTCTAAAGTAAAATAAATAATAAATAGTACATTGTGCCAACATCGTTCTTATATGCCCTCAGGGCATAACTTAAAACCCTTGCCCCGTGGGTTGAAGGGGAGTGTCCTCCTCAAAAACATATTTTCTGTCTGGAAATCAACTACGCTGAATAAAATGGCTATCTCAAAATTTTGATTGGATGTGTTTCGGGAAATGGTGGGCCTGGAAGAAGTGTTAGTTGCCTTCCAATCAGTTTCGAACATTAAAAAGGGCACAAGCCACTCCAATTTCCAATTGAATGATTTCTTTTCAAAGTTTCTACGACAATTTCTTCGATACGAAGTGCCCTGCTTAAAGGAAAAAAAAATACATTTTGCCAACGTCGTTCTTTTATGCCCTCAGGGCATAATTTAAAATCCTTGCCCCGAAGGTTGTGGGGGAGTGTCCTCCTCAAAAACATATTTACTACCTGGAAATCAACTACGATTGGGCGTGAACAAATTGGCTATCTCAAAATTTTGATTGGATGTGTTTGGGGGAATGTTCGGCGTGGGGGGGGGGCTAGTTGCCCTACAACCACTTTCGACTCTTAAAAAGGGCACTAGCCCTTTGAATTTACAATCGAATGAGACTTTTTTGAAGTTTCTACGACAATACCTTCTATAAAAACCTTATATGCCCCCAGGGCATAATATACAGCCCTTGCCCTGATGCCTGTGGGGGAGTGTCCTTCTCAAAAACAAAATTTCTATCTGGAAATCAAATATGCCGAACAAAATGGCCATCTAAAAGTTTTCATTGGATGTGTTTTTGGAAATGATGGGCGTGGAAGGGATGTTAGTTGCCTTCCAATAACTTTCGACTATTAAAAAGGGCACAAGCAACTCCAAATTTGAATTGAATGAGCCCTTTTTGAAGTCTCTACGACAACTTCTTCGATACGAAGTGCCCTGCTCTAAATGAAAAAAAATAATAAATGATACATTGTGCCAACATAGTTTTTACATACCCTCAGAGCATAACTTAAAATCCTTGCCCCGAGGGTTGTGAGGGAGTGTCCTCCTCAAAAACATATTTTCTATCTGGAAATCAACTACGCTGAACAAAATGGCTATCTCAAAATTTTGATTGGATGTGTTTCGGGAAATGGTGGGCCTTGAAGGGGTGTTAGTTGCCTTCCAATCACTTTTGAAAATTAAAAAGGGCACAAGCCACTCCAATTTCCAATTGACTGATTTCTTTTCAAAGTTTCTACGACAATTTGTTCGACACGAAGTGCCCTGCTAAAAGGATAAAAATACATTGTGCCAACGTCGTTCTTATATGCCCTCAGGGCATAATTTAAAATCCTTGCCCCGAAGGTTGTGGGGGAGTGTCCTCCTCAAAAACATATTTACTATCTGTAAATCAACTACGATTGGGCGTGAACAAATTGGCTATCTCAAAATTTTGATTGGATGTGTTTGGGGGAATGATGGGCGTGGGGGGCTAGTTGCCCTCCAATCACTTTCGACTCATAAAAAGCGCATTAGCCATTTAAAATTGCAAGCGAATGAGCCATATTTAAAGTTTATGCGACAAAACCTTCTATAAGAACCTTGTATGCCCTCAGGGCATAATTCACTACCGTTGTCTTAAGGGCTGCGGAGTATTGTACTCTTCCAAATAATAGTCTCTGTGTGGAATTTCACTATAGTGAAAAAAATAACTCTATCAAAATGTAGATAGGACATGTTTTGTGAAGTAGTAGGCATGGAAAAGGTGTTAGTTGCCTTCCAATCACTTTCGACTATTAAAAAGGGCACAAGCAACTCCAATTTTGAATTGAATGAGCCCTTTTTGAAGTTTCTACGACAACTTCTTCGATACGAAGTGCCCTACTCTACATGAAGAAAATAATAAATGATACATTGTGCCAACATCGTTTTTATATACCCTCAGGGCATAACTTAAAATCCTTGCCCCGAGGGTTGTGGGGGAATGTCCTCCTCAAAAACATATTTTCTATCTGGAAATCAACTACGTTGAACAAAAAGGCTATCTCAGAATTTTGATTGGATGTATTTGGGGGAATGATGGGCGTGGGGGGGGGGGCTATTTGCCCACCAAACAATTTCGAATATTAAAAAAGGCACTAGCCCTTTGAATTTCCAATCGAATGAGCCTGTTTTGAAGTTTCTACGACAACACCTTCTATAAAAACCTTATACGCCCCCCACGGCATAACTTACAACCCTTGCCCTGAAGGCTCTGGGAGAGTGTCCTCCTCAAAAACGTAATTTCTATCTGGAAATCAACTACACTGAAAAAAATTGGATGTGTTTCGGTAAATGATGGGTGTGGATGGGGTTTTAGTTGCCTTCCAATCACATTCGACTATTAAAAAGGGCAAAAGCCACTCCAGTTTCCGATTGAATGAGCCCTTTTCGAAGTTTCTACAACAAGTTCTTCGATACGAAGTGCCCTGCTCTAAAGTAAAATAAATAATAAATAGTACATTGTGCCAACATCGTTCTTATATGCCCTCAGGGCATAACTTAAAACCCTTGCCCCGTGGGTTGAAGGGGAGTGTCCTCCTCAAAAACATATTTTCTGTCTGGAAATCAACTACGCTGAATAAAATGGCTATCTCAAAATTTTGATTGGATGTGTTTCGGGAAATGGTGGGCCTGGAAGGAGTGTTAGTTGCCTTCCAATCAGTTTCGAACATTAAAAAGGGCACAAGCCACTCCAATTTCCAATTGAATGATTTCTTTTCAAAGTTTCTACGACAATTTCTTCGATACGAAGTGCCCTGCTTAAAGGAAAAAAAAAATACATTTTGCCAACGTCGTTCTTATATGCCCTCAGGGCATAATTTAAAATCCTTGCCCCGAAGGTTGTGGGGGAGTGTCCTCCTCAAAAACATAATTACTACCTGGAAATCAACTACGATTGGGCGTGAACAAATTGGCTATCTCAAAATTTTGATTGGAGGTGTTGGGGGGACTGATGGGCGTGGGGGGGGGCTAGTTGCCCTACAACCACTTTCGACTCTTAAAAAGGGCACTAGCCCTTTGAATTTACAATCGAATGAGACTTTTTTGAAGTTTCTATGACAACACATTCTAGAAAAATCTTATATGCCCCCAGGGCATAACATACAACCCGTGCCCTGAAGGCTGTGGGGGAGTGTCCTTCTCAAAACATAATTTCTATCTTGAAATCAAATATGCTGAACAAAATGGCTATCTAAAAATTTTGATTGGATGTGTTTCGGGAAATGGTGGGCGTAGAAGGGGTGTTAGTTGCCTTCCAATAACTTTTGACTATTAAAAAGGGCACAAGCAACTCCAAATTTGAATTGAATGAGCCCTTTTTGAAGTCTCTACGACAACTTCTTCGATACGAAGTGCCCTGCTCTAAATGAAAAAAAATAATAAATGATACATTGTGCCAACATAGTTTTTACATACCCTCAGGGCATAACTTAAAATCCTTGCCCCGAGGGTTGTGAGGGAGTGTCCTCCTCAAAAACATAATTTCTATCTGGAAATCAACTACGCTGAACAAAATGGCTATCTCAAAATTTTGTTTGGATGTGTTTCGGGAATTGGTGGGCCTGGAAGGATTGTTAGTTGCCTTACAATCAGTTTCGAACATTAAACAGGGCACAAGCCACTCCAATTTCCAATTGACTGATTTCTTTTCAAAATTTCTATGACAATTTGTTCGACACGAAGTGCCCTGCTAAAATGATAAAAATACATTGTGCCAACGTTGTTCTTATATGCCCTCAGGGCATAATTTAAAATCCTTGCCCCGAAGGTTGTGGGGGAGTGTCCTCCTCAAAAACATATTTACTATCTGTAAATCAACTACGATTGGGCGTGAACAAATTGGCTATCTCAAAATTTTGATTGGATGTGTTTGGGGGAATGATGGGCGTGGGGGGCTAGTTGCCCTCCAATTACTTTCGACTCTTAAAAAGGGCACTAGCCATTTGAATTTCCAATCCAATGAGCCTCTTTTGAAGCTTTTATAACAACGCGTTCTATATAAGCCTTATATGCCCCAGGGCATAGCTTACAACCCTTGTCCTGAAGGCTGTGGGGTAGTGTCCTCTTCAAAAACATAATTTCTATCTGGAATCCAAATATGCTGAAAAAAATGGCTATCTCCAAATTTTGATTGGATGTGTTTCGTGAAATGGTAGGCATGGAAAAGGTGTTAGTTGCCTTCCAATCATTTTCGACTATTAAAAAGGGCACAAGCAACTCCAATTTTGAATTGAATGAGCCCTTTTTGAAGTTTCTACGACAACTTCTTCGATACGAAGTGCCTTACTCTAAATGAAGAAAATAATAAATGATACATTGTGCCAACATCGTTTTTATATACCCTCAGGGCATAACTTAAAATCCTTGCCCCGAGGGTTGTGGGGGAATGTCCTCCTCAAAAACATATTTTCTATCTGGAAATCAACTACGCTGAACAAAATGGCTATCTCAGAATTTTGATTGGATATATTTGGGGGAATGATGGGCGTGGGGGGGGGGCTATTTGCCCTCCAATCAATTTCAAATATTAAAAAAGGCACTAGCCCTTTGAATTTCCAATCGAATGAGCCTGTTTTGAAGTTTCTACGACAACGCCTTCTTTAAAAACCTTTACGCCCCCAGGGCATAACTTACAACCCTTGCCCTGAAGGCTGTGGGGGAGTATCCTCCTCAAAAACGTAATTTCTATCTGGAAATCAACTACGCTGAACAAAATTGGATGTGTTTGGGGAAATGATGGGTGTGGAAGGGGTGTTAGTTGCCTTCCAATCACATTCGACTATTAAAAAGGGCAAAAGCCACTCCAGTTTCCGATTGAATGAGCCCTTTTCGAAGTTTCTACAACAAGTTCTTCGATACGAAGTGCCCTGCTCTAAAGTAAAATAAATAATAAATAGTACATTGTGCCAACATCGTTCTTATATGCCCTCAGGGCATAACTTAAAACCCTTGCCCCGTGGGTTGAAGGGGAGTGTCCTCCTCAAAAACATATTTTCTGTCTGGAAATCAACTACGCTGAATAAAATGGCTATCTCAAAATTTTGATTGGATGTGTTTCGGGAAATGGTGGGCCTGGAAGGAGTGTTAGTTGCCTTCCAATCAGTTTCGAACATTA
Organism: Artemia sp. Qi Xiang Cuo; assembly: GCF_049724085.1. Lineage (NCBI taxonomy): Eukaryota > Metazoa > Arthropoda > Branchiopoda > Anostraca > Artemiidae > Artemia > Artemia sp. Qi Xiang Cuo. The sequence continues at coordinate 4,648,999 of NC_142802.1, read as the reverse complement.
AAAAGGGCACAAGCCACTCCAATTTCCAATTGAATGATTTCTTTTCAAAGTTTCTACGACAATTTCTTCGATACGAAGTGCCCTGCTTAAAGGAAAAAAAAATACATTTTGCCAACGTCGTTCTTATATGCCCTCAGGGCATAATTTAAAATCCTTGCCCCGAAGGTTGTGGGGGAGTGTCCTCCTCAAAAACATATTTACTACCTGGAAATCAACTACGATTGGGCGTGAACAAATTGGCTATCTCAAAATTTTGATTGGATGTGTTTGGGGGAATGATGGGCGTGGGGGGGGGCTAGTTGCCCTACAACCACTTTCGACTCTTAAAAAGGGCACTAGCCCTTTGAATTTACAATCGAATGAGACTTTTTTGAAGTTTCTACGACAATACCTTCTATAAAAACCTTATATACCTCCGGGGCATAGCTTACAACCCTTGCCTTGAGGGCATTGGAGAAGTGTGCTTCTCAAAACATGCTTTATATCTTTAAATAAACAGTGCATGATAAATTGGCCATCACCTAATCTTTAGTGAACATGTTTGGGAACATATTGGGCGTGGACGGGGTACTAGTTGCCTGCCAATAACTTTTGACTATTAAAAAGGGCACAAGCAACTCCAAATTTGAATTGAATGAGCCCTTTTTGAAGTCTCTACGACAACTTCTTCGATACGAAGTGCCCTGATCTAAATGAAAAAAAATAATAAATGATACATTGTGCCAACATAGTTTTTACTTACCCTCAGGGCATAACTTAAAATCCTTGCCCCGAGGGTTGTGAGGGAGTGTCCTCCTCAAAAACATATTTTCTATCTGGAAATCAACTACGCTAAATAAAATGGCTATATCAGAATTTTGATTGGATATATTTGGGGGAATGATGGGCGGGGGGGCTAGTTGCCCTCCAATCAATTTCGAATATTAAAAAAGTCACTAGCCCTTTGAATTTCCAATCGAATGAGCCTGTTTTGAAGTTTCTACGACAACGCCTTCTATAAAAACCTTTATGTTCCCAGGGCATAACTTACAACCCTTGCCCTGAAGACTGTGGGGGAGTATCCTCCTCAAAAACGTAATTTCTATCTGGAAATCAACTACGCTGAACAAAATTGGATGTGTTTCGGGAAATGATGGGCGTGGAAGGGGTGTTAGTTGCCTTCCAATCATATTCTACTATTAAAAAGGGCAAAAGCCACTCCAATTTCCGATTGAATGAGCCCTTTTCGAAGTTTCTACAACAAGTTCTTCGATACGAAGTGCCCCGCTCTAAAGTAAAATAAATAATAAATAGTACATTGTGCCAACATCGTTCTTATATGTCCTCAGGGCATAACTTAAAAACCTTGCCCTGTGGGTCGTGGGGGAGTGTCCTCCTCAAAAACATATTTTCTGTCTGGAAATCAACTACGCTGAACAAAATGGCTATCTCAAAATTTTGATTGGATGTGCTTGGGGGAATGATGGGCGCGGGGGGGGGTTGTTGCCCTCCAATTACTTTAGACTATTAAAAAGGGCACTAGCCACTCCAATTTCCAATCGAATGAGCACTTTTTGAAGTTTCTACGACGACTCCTTCGATACGAAGTGCCCGGGTATGGAGAAAAAAAATGCATTGTGGCAACATCGTTCTTTACTTACGCAGTGCTATTGCGCTGCCTGCGATCAGCTGAAGTCGTCACTGCCATAGTAAAATAGGTATCATCGGCAAACTAGAAAGGATTACCTTAAAATTAGAATATAAACCTCGAGCACTATATATCAAACTCATAAAAGAAAAGCTTAAGTCATTAATGTATACTAACCATAAAAGCAGACAGATCCCTAGGGGACACCAAATGACCAAATTCAACTACTCTTTTCCCTCAACTTAGCATCAGACATTTATAAATGCTGGGTACTACCCGTCTGAAAGGATTCGATTAGCTTCAATGCTTTTCCTCTAATTCCACTATTTTCTAGCTCCCACATTAAAATTACATGGCCAGCAGTGTCGCGAACGATTTCACAATATTTAAGAAAATAGACATCACTTATAAACCCTGAGCTGGAGCAGCATTTACAAAAGTAGTCAACATTCAAACTGTCTGTTCCTTTGACATCACTTTACAGAAAGCCAAATTGATTACAATAAAAAACGATCTATTTTGCAAAAACTTGGAAACTCTAATGTTTGTACGTTTCTAAAATAATCTAAATACAACAGAAAGAAGGGATATCAGCCTATAATCATTTATATTATTCTTATTTCATTTAAATAAAGGGATTACCCTAGCGCCTTTAAGGCACTCAAGATGTATACCATTTCTAAGACTTTCATTAATCCGGTACAAAATTTGGGTGTGATATGAAAAACAAAAATTGCTTTAAATACCTTCATTGACATAAAATAGGACCCTGTAGCGCTATTTCGTATTCTTTTTACCACATCGTTCAATTCTTTTTTAGTAACCGGTCGGAAATACATTGATGCATCGCTATTTTCAGGTAAAGTTTGGGTGAACTAGCATGTTGTGCAACGGACGACGCTGATACGTAGCCTATACTACAAAACGATCACAAATTCGATAAGCTGTTCGAAGAAACTCTTCATCATCTCATCGAAAATAAGAACATTACCATGATTATTCACAACAATCACAGATAACTTTCCAAGTCTTGCGAGGGTTACTTTCTTCTTTTCTGAAACGATCGCTCAGGGATTCTACCTTAGCTTTACGGAATAAGCTATTCAACTTATTAATATATAACTTCAATGTATTACTTCAAAGGGGCTTTTTTCCAGGCCACTTCGTATGGAAATTGTCGCAGAAGCTTTGAAAGGGGGCTCATTTGATTTTAAAAAAGGGCAGCTCTTTTAGCTACCCTCCCCCAAAGACATCTGATAAAAATTTTGAGATAGCTCATTTTGTTCAAAATAGTCAGAATATTCAATAGCTAAATGACCTGATCCCCCTCTGCCCTTGGGGCAAGTAATGTAAGCTATGCAGATTACTGATTGTTCACACTAATTGTCATTAGGACGTTGGGCAGAGTAGATTAGAGAATTAAGGTATTAAGTGAAAGATTTTTAGGGCATCTTGAACTAAGTCAGAGGACACAATATGCATCGAGGTTGTCAAAAGGACATATTTGCGATATCTCAGGAACGGCTAAAGGTACTAGCTTAAAACTCTCATGGAATGTTGAGGAAGATGTTAACCTTAACCGCAGCAGTGTTATTCTCGTACATAGCACACTCATCACTTTAATGTATTTGTCTAGTATAATATACAAGGATAAAACCTTTACTAAAGCTCTTCTATCAATAGAATCCAACGCTTGCTCATAATCTATAAAACTGATGACCAAAGGCGTTTGAAAACTCAGGCACTTCTCAATTATTTACCTAAGAGTGAAACTTGGATCGACACATCCTCTACCTTTTCTAAAACCGCACTGTTGTTCTCTTAAAACTTTGTCTACGGCATCTCTCAGTCTAAAAAGTATAATATTACTAAGGAATTTACTACCTACAGAGACCAGACTAATGCCTCGATAATTACCACACTCACTTTTATCACCTTTCTTACAAAGTGGCTTAATTAAAATTTTCTTAAAATCGTTAGGTACTTCCCCTTTTTCAAAAATCATATTCATAATCTTCAGTAACTTATTTCTAACCTCAGAGCCACCATATTTAAGAAACTCATTAACCATCCTATCAGCACCTGGAGCCTTATTATTTTTAGTCCTTTTAGTACTGTTGCTAATTCCTCCTCACAAAACAAATCTTCCTTCACATCCATGGTATCACAAACTTTTTCGTTTTCCTCTATATCTCTTCCTTCAACTCTATCTCGGTTAAGCAAATTTTCAAAATGTTTGGCCCATCTCTCTTTAGTTTTTTCCTTATCGCTAGTTGCGGCCCTATTCCCATCTTTAACTGGCCCAAGTCTGCATTGACTACTCCCTCTCGATTTGTTAACTTGCCAGTACAATATTTTACTATTAGGCTTTTTAGCTGCATTTTCAAGATCCTCTGCAATTTTATCCATGGCATCTATTTCACACCTCATTAGTTCATATTTTAATGTCTTCTCCACTTTCTTTACATTCCTTTTATTTTCATATGATCTATCATTAAGGTAATGCATCATACCTTCCCGGGAGGTAGTTACCCTTCCGATATTTCAGCTATAAATTAACCCTTGACACTATTAGATGGTGATCTTTACTCTTAACATCAATAACGGCACTCCTATATACCCTAGTATCTTGTATTGATCCTGCCAGTCTTCGGTTTACAATAACATAATCAATAAGGTTTGCTCTCTTACCATCACGTGAATACCATGTTAACTTATGGCGATTTTATGACCAAACACCGTATTGGTTATCAATAGATTGTTATACCTACAAAATTGCAAAAGTCTGTATCCATTACTGTTTTCTTTTCCTATACCAAATTTACCAAGGCTAGGGTACCATCTATCCCTATTTCTACCAACATGCGCGTTAAAATCTCCCAGTAAAAACATCTATTTCTACCTGGGACCCTGTCTATTTGCTCCTGTAACTGTAAGTAAAATTCATTTGATCACTAGTATCTCCGTCAGTCGGTTCTACAGGGGCATATACAACTATAACTGATACTCTGAACTTTTTAGTCATAAAATGAGCAATTAGTATTCTATTATTAATACTTTCGCAGCCTAAACAAGATTTAGCAGCTTCTTTATTCATCATGAGCCCTACTCCCTGTCTTTGTACCCCATCCTTCCTACCTGAGTAAACAAATTCTATATTACCTAATTTCATACTTCCTACCCCTGGAATATGAGTTTCTGAAACTCCTAATAAATCCAGTTCAAATCGTCTGAATTTGTCAGTCAAAATGTCGATACGATAGTCATTTTTTAACGTCGTAACATTCCAAGTTCCAATTTTCATGTTCCTTAAATGATTGAAATTATTTTTGCCTCAGGAAAAGCAATGATCCCGGATAACAGCGCAGGACGGGGATCGCGTATGTTCTTAAATCTACACCGAAGTTCTTAAGCCGGCTTAGAACCGGACAGCAAGAAGTCCCTGGGACCTACATGAATGGGGGCTTTGTGCAATCCTGGGCCCATCTTGGTCACAACATGGTTTTCAGCACTTGGCGATGCTCTTCTATCAACAAGAGTGGAAATCCTGCACAGACAATCTCAAGCCTATTACCTCCGACTCATTCATGCCTACAAATATTATGCTACTAGTGGGAGGCAGCCCATAATAAATAAATTAGCTAGGAAGAGGTTTTTCAGCCCGAAAACGCCCGTCAAAACATACCAAGCCCAGAAGAATTATCCATTAGTCAGAATCCCATGCGAATGCTCTGTCGTTTACAAGGCTATAATTTCCTCGAAGGGCACCACTCCTCAAGTAGGAATAGAATTGACCGCAAGGTCCCCAGTCTTGCAGGTACCCCGGAAGGGTCGAGGCAGCCCTTTGCAGAGGCCGTTGTCATATAGACCTGGATCTTACGCCCTGTCGCAGTTATCCTCCTATAGAGGATCCTCCCGCGATGGTGTTCTGCATCACCATGCGATTTAACCCTTTACTGGGAGAATGTTTGTAACTCCTGGGACTTGTGGACAAACAAGTGGACCCTTTGAGTGTATATTTGAGGGGCCTTCTTCCTCCTCCGCCTGTATTTATGACTCCGAGCGAGGGTGCCCCAGTTACTATTATGGACCCCCAGGGACAAGGTTCCCCCTTGGTCCATGCCTTCTCTAGAGATACCCTACATATCTGTAGGATGTTTCCCTATCGCCACCTGGGGACACGCTGAATTGCCTGGGGGAGTCCAACTAATATCTAGCCTAATTTATTGATTCACTTCAACATTAGCTGGTAAAACTAATGTAAAATTAATATCTAGCCTAATTTATTGATTCACTCCAACATTAGCTTGCAAAACTAATGTAAAACTAAGATCTAGCCTAATTTATTGATTTACTTCAACATTAGCTTGTAAAAGTAATGTAAAACTAATATCTAAGCTAGATTTATTGATTCACTTCAACATTAGCTTGCAAAAGTAATGTAAAACTAGTATCTAGCCTAATCTATTTATTCACTTCAACATAGCTTGCAAAACTAATGTAAAACCAATATGTAGCCTAATTTAGTGATTCACTTTAACATTAGCTTGCAAAACTAATATCTAGCCTAATTTATTGATATAGCTTGCAAAACTAATGTAAACCTAATATCTAGCCTAATTTATTGATTCACTTCAGCATTAGTTTGCAAAACTAATGTAAAACCAATATCTAATATCTATCTAACTGTAAATTTCGAATAACTATAAATATTTAATATCTACCAATAAACTTAAATTTAACAGTATTATTTGTTTCAGGATTAAAAATTGTTGAAAAAGAATCTCCAACATACAAATAGCAAGCCAGAAATTAACTTAAAGTTTGTTTACATAAAACAAGCCTTTCAAAGAACAGTAAAGAGCTCCACTCAACAAGTCAAAAAAGAGCAGAAATAAACTCAAATAATCTTCCAATTGTAGAAAACAGTTTATAGAATTAGCAGTATGATCAATCCCTATTTCACCCATTATAAAAACCCGGACTGAGGTGCAAGTGCTCCGAAGAACGTAAAAACATAAGCGGCATTAGATCTTTTCACGGGTAGTCAAGTCAGATTTCTCTTGAACACGAAACTTGGCTTCAACGTCGGAACACTAATTTTGAAGAAACTAATTTTAAATTAATTTATTCCAATACATACATGAAAATCGGTAATTAGTAGTGCAATGGTATTATTAGATGTTTTTAAGAATTAAAAATAGGTTTCGAAGTCTCAAGTTGGTTTCAAAGGCATTTTGAGAAAGTTTCTGCCAAAATACGTGTTCCAGGGTAATTGGACCGCTGATGGCAGATCAAATGAGAGGAGCTGTTTGTACACGCCGATATAAATATATATATATATATATATATATATATATATATATATATATATATATATATATATATATATATATATATATATATATATATATATATATATATATATATATATATATATATATATATATATATATATATATATATATATATATATATATATATACTATCATCAACTCCTATTTTGAGAGTTTTGGTTACAATTAACAGGAGCCACTCCTTACATACTGTTCATTACCACAATCTGTTTGAATCTCCAAAAAAAAATTTTTTTATAGATGTCGAAAATTGAAATACAAAATTTAAAATTAATTACATGCGCACTTGTTAATCTCTGAAAATGTTGGAACTAGGCTGACAAAGATTTTACATATTTAGGTAAAATAAAGCTAGCCAACACCTAGTAACCGAACATGATAGGCTAATTTAATCAATAGGCTAGTTTGTGTCAGCCATGTTGTTCGAAATAGTAGGCTACAGTAAATATGCCTTTTGCAATGCTGTCACCCCCCTGGGGAAAGAGTGATAATTTATGCTCTTGCAAATTATTTAGACTATAGATAGATTTTATAGGAGAAAATAAGGCATTGGATTTTGTATGTCTAGGCCTATAGTAAAAGGCCAGTGATTGACTGACTCAAATTCTGGGTAAATATAGGCTATAACCCACATATTTTTATAATTTAGCTAGAAAAATGGGTAAATTTTTGGCTCTTCATATTATTTAATTCCAAATAAAGTGACAATACTATTCAATGTCTTTTTTGTAATTTTTTTTTGCAAATCATAGGCTATTATTGACTTACAAATAAAGTAAACATAGCCTACCACTTGATGCCTTTTTTATGCTCTCCAAATATAATAATCTTTTTTTGTCAAAAATGAATTCTACCCCCACCTTTATATATACCAATTCAGGGTATATAGGCCTATTTGCACATTAGGGGGGTAGAGGTAAAGTTTAAACTTAGCCTACCTCCCATTTACATCAGAAATATAATTTACCCCCACCCCCCTAATGTGCAAATATATAGACTCTACCCTGAATTGGTATATACAGTGGTGAGAGTAAAATTCATTTCTGACAAAAATGATTATTATATTTGGAAAGAGCATAAAAAAAGACATCAAGTGGTATGTTTACTTTATTTGTAAGTCAATAATATGATTTGCAAAAATTTACCATCTTTTTTATTCTCTCTATGAATATAAGAAACTTCTATTGGAAATTCAAGTTTATCCACCCCCTTACCTAACCTAGGTACCCCCCCCCTAAAACCCACAAAAACAGTAGTTTAAATATTGTAAATGCATTGAGAAACCATGTTTTGTGATCCATTTCTTTATTGTGAATACCTGTTTGACTAGTTTCCTTATTGTTTCCTGATACAGTATATAGCAGAAGCATAAAAAAGGCATCAAGTTGTATGTTCACTTTATTTGTAAGTCAATAATATGAACTGCCAAAAATTTGCCAAAAAATGTTGGATATATCCCTTGATATGTTCTTTCAAATTCAAGAATCACTTTTGTAAATTCCAGTTTGAACCCTTAAAATTCTGTACCATATATTCAATGAATTTTCAATAGCATAACTCATTTCTACCTTCTGCTTGTATACTGTTTGCTGTTAGATTAATGGGAAAAAAAGATTTTTGCTATTGAAAATTTACTGAGTGAATATAATTTAGACCATATATTTGCCCATTAGGAGGGTGGGGGGTAAAATTTAATGGTCTACATTTAGGAATGATGAAAGCAAATATTATAATTTTATAAAGTGGTTTCCAGAATTTTGTGATGTTTCCTTCTGGAGAGTGATAATACTAAACTGATACCAATTAATTAACTTACCAAACAAGAATATCTTTTTGGAAAGACCAGTTATCTTGTTCTGTTACACATATTCATATAGTTTTTCAAGTTAATACACATATCATTAGAATGCTTATTTTCTTCTGACTCCAAAAATATCAATTAAATTACTTAATTTCTATTATCTAAAGCAAAAATGTATTTATATTTTTTATTTGAGTATATTATTATTTATATTAATATTTTTATTAGTGTATATATGTCAAGAGAAAAATCTTCTAGACATGATGCATTGAAATTTTGTCCAGTTACTTATCAAATATGTCCACCTTGCAAGTCAAGAGAATATATTGCCCTGTTTGGCTCCACACCTTGATTATGGCAAGCTCTTAGGTCCTGTTTCATAAACAGGAAGCACCCTGCAATTGCATCTTATTGAATTCCAGAAATCTATATTTACTATATAACTTATAGTCTACATATTAAAGAAAACAATATTTTCTTAAGACATGTATACCTTAAGTGATCATCTATAGGTTTCTGGCACAGACAGAAATAGAATACAGAATAATTAGTAGGCTATATTTTTTAGAAAATTGGATATTTGTAATGTTGCTAGGCTGTATAAATTACACCTTTTCATGAATCTGGGCATTTTAAGATAAGACCTCTCTCTTAGATGTCTGTAATCTCATGACTTTCTTATGATTATATTTGTTCTATATTAATACAAAATCAAGGCACTTACTTTTAGGTTGTCCACCTTGCCTGGGCAGTGGGAGGAATCCTACATGTGTGTCTGATGCCAAAAAGAAAGAAAATGAATAGATGCCAGATTTTGCTATCTATTTAATTCTAAATTGCCTTTGGGTACCCAAAAAACTGACTGTTTCTAAAGTAGTAAGCTGTATAATGAAGTTGGTTCAATCCCACTTTCTAGAGCTATTACAAGAGAAAGGATCAGATGGCTAGGACATGTTCTGCAGATGAAGGATGAGAGATTGCCAAATATTGGTTTTATTGGCCAATCATCTAGGGCCAAACAAAATGCATGTTGTCCCCAGATGGGTTGGAAGGGTGTCATAAGAAAAAATTTAAGGAATTGGGGACTTCTTGAGAGGGTGTAAAGAAGGATACTTTGAATAAATTGGGATGGAGGAGGAGCATATCTAGCTGTGTTGGACTCAGGTGGCTTGGCGCTGTGGTGAGTTGTTAGTAGTAGTTGTGGTAGTATAATAGCATGGCTGAGGATTAGTGGACACATTTTTGCTTTAGTCTGTTCTATTTGCTCTAGTTTTGAAAATGTAATTCTTATTGTCTCAGCAGGATTTTAAACCATATCAAGGCTTTCTCACCAAATTTATAGAAATAGATTTTCAAATTTTTAAAACCTTATAAAACAGGATTGAGCAGAGGTGTGAGGCTCAAAACACTTCTCTTATGCCTCAGTTGAGCAGTACATATATTTCCCAAGGTTTCACTTTTTTCACACAAAGATTGCAAAAGGTCATCAAAGGCTGGTGCACCTTGGAGAGGGAAAAGGTGAAGGTTTGTAGGTTACTTAAAAATTCCTTCTCAGGGAATCATTGAAACTATTCATGCATGAGTGTTTTGTTTGCCTTGTTCAACTTCTGTTCAAGATAGACAAAAGCCCCCCATCTAGAATTTTACCAAATATAGAAACAAACGGGAAGTTTTTGAATAAGTAGTAGCTTTCTTTGTTTCTTTTTTATTGTTCAAATGAGATACAGAAGCCCCCCAAAAATTAAATTCTTAGCTTTGCCTTGGCCCATCACTAGTAAATATACATTTGAAATCATGTACTATTTGAGAAAGCATAAGTTAAACTTTAGAGGAAAGTAAGGGGTACAAGAAGTGAAAGCTACTGACCTCAGTCCCTCCTGGTGGCATATTTAGGGGGCCCAGCCCTCCCCCTCCAAATTTCCAAAGAATTTGTTTAAGAATTTAGTGTCTTGTTCTCAGTAGTCCCTTGCAATTTTTTGCTGTATATTCAAATGGAAGTGATGCATAGCAATAAAATCTCTCCCCTTTACATTTTATTTATTTTCTTGTTTTTTATATATTTTCTTTATTTATTTATTTGTTTTTTTTCTTTCTTTTATTTATTTGTTTTATTAAATTTCTTTTATTTATTTGTCTAGGTCTAGATCCTACATTTTTAAGATATCTCTCACATTTTTAGCCAAGAATTGTCACTCCCTTGGTCTTTCCATCCCTTTTTTTTTAGTTTCTGGCAAGTCTTATTTCATACTTATTGTGATAACATTTGATCAGGTTGAAAGCTGCATAAGCTTTGTTACTAGCATTTGACTTGACATGACTCAGCAATATCATAGGCAGTGCAATTGCACTGCATAAGTAAAGAACAATGTTGGCACAATGTATTTTTTTTCTTTAGACCAGGGCACTTTGTATCAAAGGAGTTGTCATAGAAACTTTGAAAAGGGCTCATTTGATTGGAAATTGGAGTGGCTTGTGCCCTTTTTAATAGTTGAAGGTGATTGAAAGGCAACTAACACCCCTTTCACACCTCCCATTTTCCCACACACATCCAATCCAAAATTCGAGATAGCCATTTTCTTCAGCGTAGTTGATTTCCATATAGAAAATATGTTTTGAGGAGGATACTCCCCCTCAGCCCTCAGGGCGAGGGTTTGAAGTTATGCCCTGGGGGCAAATAAGATTTGTATAGAAGCCATTGTTGTAGAAACTTCAAAAAAGGCTCATTTGATTAGAAATTCAAAGAGCTAGGGTCCTTTTTAATAGTTAAAAGTGATTGCAGGACCACTAACCCCCCTCTCACACCCACCTTTCCCCCATGCATACCCAATCAAAATTTTGAGATGCCCATTTTGTTCACGCAGTTGAAAGTTCTGGAAATTAGGTCTTTGAGGATGACAGCCCCCCCCCCCCAGGGCAAGGGTTGTAAGTTATGCCCTGGGGGCATATAAGATTTTTATATAAAGTTTTGTTGTAGATACTTCGAAAAGGGCTCATTTGATTGGAAATTGAAATGGCTAGTGTCCTTTTTAATAGTTGAAAATGATTAGAGGGCAACTAATACCCCTTCCATGCCCATCATTTCTCCAAACACATCCAGGCTAAATTTTGAGATAGCCATTATGTTCAATGCAGTTGAAAGGTCCGGAAATTATATCTGAGCTGGACATTCTCTCCACAGTCTTCAGGGCAAGGGTTGTAAGTTATGCCCTGGGGGCAAATAAGGTTTTTTATAGAAAGCATTGTCATAAAAACTTGAAAAACGCTCGTTCGACTGGAAATTCAAAGGGATTGTGCCCTTTTTAGTAGTTGAAAGTAATTGGAAGGCCACTAACCCCCCTCTCACACTCAGCATTCCCCCAAATATTTTTGGGGACTTAGTATCAAATTATTTTTTTCCCATACCAGGAAACTTTGAAAACAGCTCTTTCAATTGGAAATTGGAATGGGTAGTGCCCTTTATAATAGTCAGAAGTGATTGGAAGGCAACTAACATCTCTTCCATGCCCACCATTTTCCCAAACACATCCAATCAAAATTTTGAGACAACCATTTTGTTCAAGATAGTGGAAAGGTCTGGAAACTATTTTTTAGCATATTTTTGAGAGGATGACAACCCCCCCTACCATAGCCCTCAGGGCAAAGGTTATAAGTTATGCCTTGGGGGCATATAAGGTTTTTATAGAAAGCGTTGTTGTAGAAACTTCAAAAAGGGCTCATTTGATTGGAAATTGAAATGTCTAATGCCCTTTTTAATAGTCAAAAGTGATGGAAGGCAACTAACACCCCTCCCAAGCCTATTATTTATCCAAACACATCCAATCAAAATTTTGAGATAACCATTTTATTCAAAATAGTTGAAAGGTCTGGGAATTTTATTTTTGAGGATGACACTCCCCCCACAGCCCTCAGGGTAAGGGTTGTAAGTTATGGCCTGGGGTATACAAGGTTTTTATTGAAAGCTTTGTCATAGAAACTTGAAAAAGGGCTCATTTGATTGGAAATTCAAAGGGCTAGTGCCCTTTTTAATAGTCAAAAGTGATTGTAGGGCAACTAACCCCCTCTCATGCCGACCTTTTCCCAAACACATCCAATCCAAATTTTTAGATAGCCATTTTATTCAACATAGTTAAAAGTTTTAGAAATTAGGACTTTGAGGGTGATAACCTTCTCAGAGTTCTCAGGGCAAGGATTGTAAATTATGACCTGGGGGCATATAAGGTTTTTATACGATAGCAATGTTGGAGAAACTTCAAAAGCGGCTCATTTGATGCGTTTATGCTTTTCAATATGTTTACCTTCTATTTTTCATGAATAATCATATATACTTATTGAGAGATGATTTTATTCCTTTCATCCAACTAGTAAGTATTTCTTCAAGTGCTTATTTATTTCAGACCTGTTGCCTCATATCCAAGAAAATAGTTGTTGGTATTTTTTTTTTCATTTTATCCTTCATCAGTTGAACATGTCCTTTATTTTCAGGAACCTTCCTAACTGTTAAAGTTCTTACTTTTTTTTACTCTAGTGCTAGTATATATTCCTCTATCGTTATTTGTATGTATTATGTAGTTTAACATATTGTATATGGTTCTTTCAATCTTTTTTTATTATATTATATTTTTATTATATTTTATTATATGTGGCCCAAAACAAGCCAAGATTCTTGTGCCAAATAATCGTTTCACGCTTGTAATAGTACTTTAGTATGAACAAAATGATTGATTGATTGATATAGCCTTCATAGTTGAACCATGAACTGGCTTCATAGACCTGGTAGGAAAGCAGCAAAGAAGGAAGAAGAACGGAGACAGCAGGAATTTTTCAGTAAATTTTCAAAGAACAATGAAGACAATTCGCAGGATAAGCTTAACTCGTAAGATCCAGTTTTCAGTTTTGTTTTATTTAACTTGATTCTTTTAATAGCAACAAGGCCACATTCATGTCATAAATAGAAATACCTTGTCTTGAATAACAAGGAGAGAGAGAGAAGGCGATGGTTCAGGCATAACCTGGATAGTACAGTAAGATTGTATATTTTTGATAAATGTAAACTGCAAAGGTCTAAATTGGGACGAAACTTCAAATTTTTGGTTGGTAAAGTTCAAGGTATATTATCTATGTGACAAGCCTCCCCATTTTTTCAAAGGAATCTTTTTCCCATAAAAATGAATAATAGTAGCCTAAAATGTATTACTTGGTATTTACCCCTCCCACAAAAAGCCACAGTGTCCTTCCCCTTAAAGGTCTAACCTACTTTGCATTTTTGAATGTAATCTTAGATGCTCGTGACTAGATGTTATGGATGAGCAGCAGTTTTTCGTAGCAAAGGGTAGGATGCTTAAGAAAAGCAGGTTTTGGTGCAAATGTCCAAGTACATGCGGAATCTCATATTTTATTTCGTCTGTGTGCACGGTCAGTAATTGTGTGAGGCGACAGGGGTTGGTGGCAATGCCCTCTCTTCTTAGGCTTAAAAAACATCTTTTTGGTATTTCCATCAAATAAACCGAAAAATCACTGCCACCCCTTCTCCCTCCCTAGACTTTGAAATACATCTTTTTTATCTACTTTTGGTATACAGTCCAAATCTTTTAACTTTTTAGTATGTTTCCCTCAATTTTTGTCCTTATGCCCCCTTAGTATAGTTATGCATTCTTGTATTTGTGTTGCTAAATAGCATCTTATATACCGCTAATCTCATTTAGATACCCAACTGAGTCATTTGGACATAACCATTATAATTTAAAAAAAGATTGCCCTTTTCAGCCAACCGTCTTGGGCTAAACGGAAAGCAGGTTGGGAACTTCCTGGAGGGTGTAAAGAGGGAGGTTTGGAATGAATTAGGATGGAAGAGGAGCGTGCGTAGTTGTGATGGTCTCAGGTGGCTTGGTGCTGTGGTGAGTTTTTAGTAGTCCTAGTAGTAGTATAATTTCAAAAATAAAATGTTAACTATTACTTACTGAGCTTCAACAATGGAACATATGCATATTTTGTATTCTCCAGCCGTCCGCTGCTCATCCAGCATTGGTTTTCTTTTACAGTTTTTTCCTTTTCCAGTTTTATGGTTTTGTTTTTATCCATTCTTTTAATTTTCTGTTCATGTTGAAAAGTTAATCTCTTATGTTTGTTACGCCCAACAATCACGAGCTCAACTCTCCCTTGGGAGTATATTATCTTGTTAGTATGTTGTACCATGTTGAGTTGAGTAATAAATTCATTCTATAGGTCTTTGAAGCTGCTAAATCCAGATGTTCAGCTGCCGCCAAAAAATGAAGGGCCATCCTTTTTAAATAGCTCTATGGCCGAGCTTATTTACTATACGTATGGCGTGAAAAGCTCTGCTTCTGCCTTTGTGCAGATGGATTGTGATCCCGTTTCGACTAACATCGATATTGCTGTAAAATTGCCATTGCCAGACATACTTTTTGAAAAGGTAATAGAACTTTCCCCTATATTGTAAATTTTAGCTTTACCTTCCAAGATGGTATTGTAAGACCGCCATTGTCCAAAGATATGGTGGAATTTATATATTTTCATCTTTTGAGTCTTCAAGTACCAAGCTCAAAGAAAATGCGGTTTTTTCTTAGGCCATTTCCACAATTTATTCCGTCTGTTCTACTAGAAAGTGCGATTTTCGTTGTGCCATTCTCGCTTTTTTTTTTTTTTTGCTTTTGTTATTTTACTCCACTTGTGTTGTCGGGTCAGAAATACATTGTTAGTATTATTAGAAATAAGAGCTTGTTTTATGAGCTTGATATAAGTCCCTATTTTAAGTACTAAGCATGATTATGCTGATATTTTGATATTTTTGAGCCTTTGTAATGGTATTCAAAATCAAGTAAATAAGAAATCCAAGTTGAGGTCCATTATATAAAATCTAGGGTTCCTTTTGTAAAGAGTAGGGTCTAAAATTTGCTAGTTTCGAAAAGTAATTACATCTTAAAAAGAAAGAGAAGTTTTGGAGCAATCTATAAAAATAATTTTTATTTTATAATGATTCGAAAAATATAAAAATTATCTAGTGTAAAGGTATCCATCAAAAGTTATTAGCGTACGTGCATTTGCATTGTTTCAGAAAAGGAGAGAAACATCATCAAGATGTTGTCCGGTCCAGTTTAAAATTGCACCATCAAATTTGAATGCTCAATAATTCCCAAGAGAATTTTCAAGCCTCTTATAAAATACAAAATATCATATTTTTTCGTGACCTCGTGGTGTTTTTTAACGAAAAGGCTAAGTCAAACTGAGTTCATAAGTTCTAGTGCCCTTCTTGATCACCAAAAGTGAGCCAAGGATAAGTAGCCAACCCCCCCCCCCCCGCACCATTTCTCATCCCTGCGCTCCATCATAGCCAAAAATGGTGTTACGAAATTTCAGCTTTGGAGATATAAAAAAGATATGAATTTGAAGGCAGTCCAAACCATCGAGCCCCCGGGGCTATATACCGTAGAAGCCCAAAAATAACCGTATACCCAGAACGTAACCGTAAGCCAATAAACTCTAAACCATAAAGCCCAAAAGCTATTAAGAATTTCTCATTTTAAGCAGAAGGACCCATAAATTAATTTTGAAAGGAATGCAGGTTTTTTATATATTGTTAAACTCAGGATCTAACGGGTATACAGCATAACCCTAACTTATGAAAATGAGTAATTTCAATGGAAAAATTTAATAAGTGAATTATTTTGGAAAGAGGAGAGATTTTATTTTTTTTATCTAATGATATGTGCTCTTATTGTAAACATACTTTTAGTAGAGTACATAGAATATATTCCTATTGGTATGTACAAATAATTTTTAATGTATATAAGTTGAAAAACAAGTTTTACTTTTAAATCAAAAGAAAGAATGACAATGAACTTAGAAACGACCAAGATTATTCTATATACATTTGTAAATACGTTTGTATATACATTTGTATATACATTTGTATACACGTTTGTATATATATTTATTTACACGTTTGTATATACATTTGTATATACGTAAATATACGCCTTATACGTATAAGGCCCCTAAATTCATATGTTGTTTACGCTAAAGTTCAAGTCTTGTTTTATTGAAATTTTTTATACGTTTTAAACCTTAGCATAACGTAAATGTGAGATAGGGGATAAAAATCCCATTATATGATAATACAAGGGGAGCGAGCTTCACTCGATGAAAAGAAAGACAGCTTTTTTGTCATCTCTTTTGCAAAACAACTTTAATTTCACTTTGTTTCAGTCGCTGTAGAAAGTAAAACCATTAGGGTAATGGACGTCTGAGCATTTGTGACATCAGTTGTATAAAAAAAATATTGTTCGAGATTAGTTAAATCCCTAAATGAATTCTCCCAAAGTTATGACCTGTCTAGATCATTGTTTCACACTGGAAAACAAATAATTATCGTATTACGAACAAATACTTTATTAAACGAGCAGTAATCACCGAGCGAAGCTTGGTCCCCTAGTATATCAATTATTGCTGGTTTTTTTTTTCTTTTTTTTTTTTCCGCAGTGCCTACTCACTTCACAGCTATCAAACGGAAATGCGTTTCTCTAAAATCTCTGAAACAACCATAACATAAATGTTAAACAGTAGCAACAATTTGGTTCAGAAATACACATCGCAGAGCGAACAAAGGGAAGTTTCCCTTTGCGTCACAGTAATAGCTTCAGTTACTACCACAGCATAAATATTAAAGAAGACGGAATCATGAAGAAAGGGGGAATAATTGGTCATTTAATATGATAGATATAGAGTAATTTCTGTTTGTTTCATTGTAGGTTAATCGTAGATAGATATGGTATTTTTATTGTTGTTCTTTGCTTTCGCTGAATTTTTTTTTTCATCAAACGAGTTGATTAAATAAAGCTCCAGTAAGAATTAAGAAAGTGATGGTGCATTTCCTTATTGGGTTTACCGGATTAATCTATTGAATACAGCAAGTTCTTCACTCAAATTAATAGTATCATTTTAAGTTAGTTGTCATAAGAATTTATAAAGCATTTTATTCATCTTTCGAGGAACTTTGTTGAACTTAAGAGAACTGTGAGTAGGACACTGAAGCGTGAGGGATCTTAAGCAACAACCAATTCTAGCCTATTCGATGGTGATAATAGTGCTAATATTTATGGTTTTCTGATGCAAGCAATAGATTTGGTTACTGACTTTCGACGAGAACGAAGCTTGTTCTAGTAAATGTGTGAGATAGATACCCCAAAAATGAAGAAAAGTACCTTCTTCCTAAATAGTGTTTCGTATGATCGACTGATGAGTTAGTTTAATAAAGACCTATTTCTGCTGTTTCAGTTGTTACCAGCAATTTGCGTTGTTACTTAATTTATAAAGGGGATCCTCAAATGAAAACAAACATTTATAACAGCATTTTAAGCTTCAAAATACTACTACTACTAACAACTCACCGCAGCACCAAGTCGCCTTAGAACAGCACAGCTACTCACGCTCCTCCTCTTTCCTAATCTATTCAAAGCATCCCTCTTTACACCCTCCCAAGAAGTTCCCATTTCCCTTAAATCTTTCATTACATTATCCTCCCACCCCAACCGCGGAAAACCTACTTTTCGTTTAGTCCTAGATGGTTGGCTTATAAGGACAATCTTTGGCAATCTGTCAACCTTCTTCCTCAGAACGTGCCCTAGCCATCTCAACCTTTCTCTCATTATAGCCCTAGAAAGTGAGATTGAACTGCACTTTTTGTACAACCTACTGTTTGAAATATGGCCAGTCAGCCGGGTACCTGAAACAATTTGTCGGCAATTTCTCTGTAACACATCTAGCAAATCTTCTTCTGTTTTTCGGAGCGCCCATGCTTCAGAACCATATTTGACTAATGTCATTACTATAGCTTCCTATATTGTAATCTTGATTCGCAGACTTGTCTTCCTATTCTTCCAAACTTTGTTCAACTGTAAAGATAACACCCCGAGCTTTGGCTATTCTACTATTAACAGCTTCACTGCTCCCACCGTCTCTACTAATAATACTACCAAGGTGAGAGACTGTCCACTTGATCGATCTTTTCGTTACCCAACGTCACCTTTTCATTTTCACTTATTCCTAGCCTTAGCGACTTAGCCTTCTTAACATTAATTTTCAATTCTATTATAGCACCCTGAATTCGCAAACCTCTAAAAGTTCATTCACTTTGCAGACTCTTTCATATAGGATGGTTAAATCGTCAGCATAATCTAAGTCCAGGAGAGTTTCTTCCCCATTTGATTCTGTATTCTCCCATCGCCTTTCCTGTGCCCCTTAAGACGAAGTCATCAAAATGATCCATGTAAACGGAGATAAAACACAACCCTGCTTAACTCTTGATTTAATACGAAACCAGCTACTAACCTCATTTCCTACCTTAACCGCAGCAGTGTTATTCTCGTACATAGCTCTAATCACTTTAACGTATTTGTCTGGTATACCGTACAAGAATAAGACCTTCGCTAAAACTCTTCTGTCAGCTGAATCGAAACCTTACTCATAATCTATAAAACTGAGGACCAAAGGTGTTTGATGACTCCTGCACTTTGTTGAATACTTTGTGGACGGTGTTTGATGACTATCACTCATTGCAACCCCATTCCTGTCTTTAACTGGGACAGTCCAGATTGACTAGTCCCTCTCAATTCTTAACATGCTATAAAACATTATCTCATAAGTATCTCACAAAACAAAGCTCTAAAACATTAAAGTCATATTTTTATCCTTCAATTGTTTTTAATTTTGTGGTCAAAATCCACTAGTAATTTTTTCGACAACGTTTCAAATCGTTTGAGACTTTCATCATTAATACAGGGTAATAGTGTTTAGTTAGCTTGTGAAAACAAAGCAATTAGCAGAATTGTTCCTGTTGTTTTGTGTTAAAATGGCGGAAATAGTTGCCTATCCGGTTCAAATTTGACCCAATTCCGGTGTGTGGATGGGGGGGGGGGCAATTGCCCGCTTCCCTAGATTTTGGAAAATATCTCCTTCGTATTGTCATTGGAAAAATCGAGAAAACAACAAAATTCACCCTCTTAGATTTTCAAAGGTAAATTCACCCCCCCCCCTCCCTCCCGCCCTCTGACATTATC
The DNA here is from genome assembly GCF_049724085.1 of Artemia sp. Qi Xiang Cuo. Classification (NCBI taxonomy): domain Eukaryota; kingdom Metazoa; phylum Arthropoda; class Branchiopoda; order Anostraca; family Artemiidae; genus Artemia; species Artemia sp. Qi Xiang Cuo. The sequence goes on along the minus strand of NC_142802.1, from coordinate 4,629,142 downwards.
GTAAACTGTTGCCACTGACCAAGACTACTGCTAGGTGCCTCCAGCCTCTTGCCCACTGTCGGCGTCACGAAGGTTTGCGAGAGGTTTGCAATTACTCTTTCAATGATGATCTCACTCGCAAATTGTCCCATTTTTTGTTTCATGCAGGCGAGTTGGGTTTCAGATCCGTCCTCTTCTAAATATCCAGTTTATTTTCATACCATTCACCTATTTTGCTATTTTGAGAATATTTTTGGAGCAAATTGTTCTGTAAAACCCTACTAAAGGCAAGTATTTGCATTCAAAAAAAAATGTTTGAAGTTTGTTTAGGGAAAAGATAGTATTTATACCCTTGTCCCTAAGCAATAAACCGGTATTTCCAACAATTTAAATCTATATAATGTAGCTGTGGCTCCTCAACCTTTTACATATCGTGACCCATTTTTTCATCTCTGATTGGCTATATTCAAGGTTAGAAATACCAACTTTAGTTCATGTTTGTTATCATTAGCACCAGAAATTACATACATTTTATTATTGACTCAAGAAGACGACTGTTTGGCTCCGAAAGTTTTTTTCTTCCAGAGGTTTCTTGCCATTTCCGTATAATCAGGAAGGATGTAAAAAAAAATGCAGTCTTTCTCTTTCATAGCATCATATTTTGCTGTTTTGCATACAAATCATGTCCTACTAACAGCACACAAGCATTAAAATTTTTTTTCATTTTTATCGACATGCATTACTTTTAAGTTGTTTTAACATAAATTAATTAAAGTTGATTTAAAAATAGAATTTACTTTAAACACAACTTCCGAGTTCAAATTATTTGTAATGGTAGTTTTGGAATATGGTCTGAAACGAGGGTGCTTCAAAAAGCTCAGGAAGACATGTCAGATGCTTTCGAGAGGAACTATCTAAACGTGTTTTTGAATGGAAGGTAATTTCAAAAACGAAAAAGAAGTTCTGAGCTTTTGCGTTAGATGTGAAGGCGATATGCGAAACAGCAGAAAGGGTTGTTAACCCTCTGAAAGTAAACAAAAGATTTTGGGCCACAGTACACGACTAATCCCACTAAGCATGCCAGGACAGATGTTAAAACACTCTCTAAGAAGTCACGGGCCTAAAAACATAACATGCAGGCGTCCTTACCCCTAAACCCTATTTCCTATACTCGGTGTTCATCTAAGGCTCAGATATGTGTATGTATTTATGCCATTACGTTTTTACTATTTGGTTTGCCTGCACTGCGATTATTAGCAGGATTAGTCATTGAAACAGATCGCATAAGGAAATAATTTATAGATTTAGAAAAGTAGTTCTTTCTCTTCTATGAAAAGTTGGTCCCTCAGTACCGCTGACGGTTCTATTTTCTATATTTATTTTTATTAAGATATTTTTTTTTTATTATTCGTCTGAACGTTCTTTGTCATTTATTAATATAGGTTAAAGTATCGGTAAATCGAATTGCACATAGACTGAATAAATTGCTGAAATATTCAAGCTAGAAACTCAAAATTTTGAGTTTCTCACGGTCAATCACGAAAAAATTAAGCTGTCCAAGTCTGAAGAATAACTACTGGAAAAAGAAGTGGAAAACAAAAATTCCGCTTGGAATGACTTAGTTTCGCTGCATATTCAGCATCCAATTTTTAATTACTGGACAATAATGATTTCATGAGCAAAACAAAGGCCGTTTTTAAGGGACGTTAGGACCAAGTTCTTGCTCGGCAGAAAAGGAGAGCCAAGGCCTGAGGGCCGTTCGAGCGACGCAATGTATCCTGTCCACCAAACCGACTGGGCTCAAAAAGCCGATTTTTGTTAATTTTATATTACTGTCTCAACTTTTTTTTGTTGCTTTTCTAGCTTTGTTTCTTGAAAAGTGGAAAAAAAAATCAAAGGATAAAAGTAAAATATAGTAAATCATAAAAGAAAGAGAAGCAAAAATCAGACTGCAAAGCAGAAATCGAAGGTATTTTACAATTTCAAGGTGGTGCATGTCCCTTAGATTTGTGTTAGCTCTTAGCTGACTTTGGACAAAATAGATTATCTTTGGGATATAATATCCTATCTATCTGTGCTACTTAGCAATTAGACTACAGAAGGTCCTATCTTCAACATCACGAACCACATCCAGGGAATATCATTACACTTTAAGATCAAAACAAAAGCTCCCTCCCTTAAATCTTAAGCATCTTGGAGTTTTTGACCATATCTTAGATTTATTTTGACCAGACAAAATAGAAAAAAAAAGAACGGTATATTTAAAAAGAACAACTTAATTTTACGTTAGTTAAAGTTTAATTGAAAAATAGATATATTTGTTTTGCTTTTTAGAAAGATATTGCTCAAGAAGAGGTTATCAATAAAGAGGAAAATCCGGTTACCTGTGAGCCATTATTGCCAGTAGATCAAAACATTCCACGAAATGAAAGATGCAATGTAAAAAGAGTGGCTTTCTCAGACACTGTCAGATTTGTACAAAGTTCTTCAGATTCATCAGAAATTGAAGCAACGCAGTCGAGCCGAAATGAAAGTGTCGACACGACCGTGCCTTTGAACGATATTTCTGCATTATCGAAAGCAATGAAAGAAGCCCAAGTCTGTAGTCCATATAAGTTAAAGGAGACTCGGGAAGATGACTTGCAAATGGACGAAGACGAGGAAAATATTTTACGACCTGTCCCATTGAACGGTGATGGTGGGAGTCTAGATGAGTTCACATCGCCCAAGAAAAAGTTTAAATCTGAATCGAACTTTGAGAGAAAGCTTCTTCAAAAGCGTCATTCACAGCAGAAAGATGTTGAATCAGAGTCTGTCATTTTTGCTAGGCCATTGATGAGTTTCCACTTAGATTCAGCTGAAGTTTATGAGCCTTCAGAGAAAGATTGCTTGCTGCCAACGGAAGGCTCTGATCCTAAGAGTAGAGATGATGACGATGTGCTACCACTGGATGTAAGTAGTATTTGCTAGCGTTAATTTTAGGAATCAGTTAAAACCAGATCCGTTCACAATAGAGATTTAGCTGGCGCCCATCGAGCCAAAACTGAAATTTCAATAGATTTACTTAGTTAAGGTCAACCAATCAGAATTTTTCATGGAATTTTCAGATTTGCTAATATCCAGACCTTATCCAGATAGAGAAAAAACTGCTAACAGTAATAAATGCCCAGACCTTGATTCTGGTGATAAAATATGTTACCGTGATTGTCCGAAATCTGGTTAATGTCGACATTCACTGGTGAATGAATCTGCTTGGATTCAAGTAGCTTTGCGAATCAGCTTTTACAGTCTTATGTAAGCTATGATGGTAAAAGTTAAAATTAGATTATATCATGTTAGGTTAGATTAGGTTAAATTTGGTAATAAATATCAGAAATGGGTTAAAAACCTAAGCTAACCTAATCTGTCATCATCCAAACCTTGCATAAAATTGAAAAAGATGACTTGCAATGCTGACTAAATTCAAGGAGAAAAAAAGTATTTCGGACATCCACCGGTGAATTGCAACATTCACGAATTTGGGACAGTAACTCTTCTTTTCAAATTGTTACAATGCGTAAAAGTGAACTGTTTGAAAAATATGGCAAGTCATGTGAGGATTCTTAAACTCCTGATATTTTTTTTTGGGGGGGGGGGGGAGCTGGTCCTTTGTTCGCTTCTATTTTTTACTGCCTACTTTTCAATAAAACATATACAGAGAAACTGTTAAATATAGCTATTATCGATTAGTTTCTTCTATTAATTATGTTACTAACTTTTTAACTTTATTTTGTTGTTAATCTCGTAAAAAAAACCGTTTTCTAGGTTTCAGAAGAATCAAACAGCTTGAGTACTCTCTCATCAGGGACTTCTGATATTGTCGATAAAGTGACGGAGAATAACGAGAGACCTTTGACATATCAAGACTTTGTGATGAAAGATATATTCAAAAGCTTGTTCTATAAACCGGTAAATTCATTTTACTTTAAGGAATAGGAATTCCATGTGCAGCTTTTTCTTTGCGAAACTGTGTTTACCGGCTTCTTTTTTTCCTTTTTTTATTATTTTCTTAGCATTGATTGGAATTAAAACAATACATTTGTTTAAAAAATATTGTTGAATGATCTATTTTACCATAAATAACGTGCAGCAGTTTGTTTTTATTCCCATCTTCAGGTAATTAAATGAAAAAACACATTTTTCTTTCAAATGAAAGTAAAGAGCGATATCAAAACTTAAACCGAACAGAAATTATTCCATATATAAGGAGATAACCCCTCCCCCTTAATACCCATTCCTTAAGCTAAAGTTTTATAGTACTTTATAGCAAGAGATTGTCTTTTAAAATATTTAAACCGAAAATGTTGTTATGTAAAACAAAGACGCATCACTGGGTTCTTTCATGCTTGATGTATTGTGAAAAATACTTTGCTTATCCCATTCCAATTGCCCCTGTAGATGAGCAGTCACTCTTAAAACATTTTGAGAAAAAGTCCAATTTTAGCTTTAAGAGCGAGGAGTTCACAAGGGAGCAGTCTCCTTCATATACGGATTAATTCAAGTTTTAATGTCGCTCTTCACTTTCATTTGAAAAAAAATGTTTTATTTTATTTAATTTCTTTTGTTTCAATACGATATTCCAGGGTTGCCCTAAATATGAGGAAGGCTAAAGGTCCCTCAAACCTCGTTCTTTAAATCAAAGTTCAACTATTGTAGAACAGCGCTTCGGAAAAATGAGCTCATTTAGTGTATTCGGGTTTCGAAATAAAATTTCCGAAATATCTATCGAATCGCCACTCGAGGATTGGTCATTCTTGAGGTAAAAACAACCATGGATCTGACACAGCTTTGCCCTGGTTGTGCCCTTAAGCGGCTTTGTGTTGCGTTGTTTTTTTTTCATTTAGAATCTTGGGGATCCACGTAAAATATGCTTGAATTTGCTTATTTTGAAAAATATATGTTTTACCTTACATTTTTTTCGTCAATGTGCCCTTATAAAAGGAATCACATCCCAGGGTTAATTTCATGCAAGAAGCAGACCAGTAGTTTTTTTTTATTATTATTATTATTTCTTTTTACGAAATTCGTGACTTGACCGTTTGAGTGAACTGACAAAAATGAATTTCTTATATGTCTTCTAATTGAAGAAAATTTTTTGCTCATTTCAAGCAATTTTTTTACTGAAAGTAAAGTATTGAAGAGCTACTTAGATAATATCCTTTATTTTGATATTTTTCAGACATGCTTTTCGATTTCAGTATTTGTTCCGATTTATTGAATCGGATTAGCATCACAATTCAGGTTAATTGTTACAAGCATCGGAGTTATTTTGTGCTTTCGCTTTCAAGACACTCCTTGCAACTATTCTTCCCATCAGTAGCGTAAAAAGCTCTTCATCAGTAGAATGTAAAAAGGAGTTAAAGGATGTGCAGCCTGAAAACTTAAAAATTGCTCAAGGCCTTCAGCTCCAGAAAAGTTTCGAGAAAGGCAAAATTATGCTCTATCTCGATAGATTTTTTTTAATTTACGAAGCAATCTAGAAGGGGTGGGAGTTGTCTGCCCTTTGTTATAATCTATCCTTTCACTTGTATTTGATTGGGGTTTCTATGTGGCAGGGAGGGGGAGTAGGGTACTACTCCTCTCGCCCTTCCCTAGCTACACCCATGGCTTTTGTTAACTACCTATGTCCTAGTTCGCTATAAAAAAAAAAAAAAATGAATACGATACATTGATGGAGAAAAAATAGCAAGAACTAGATACAAATATTTAGAACGCAACAAAGCGGCTATCTTAAAATAAAGTTTCCTGTTTTGTATTGTTTCTTTCACATTATTATTAATAATGAATCTAATTAATAAACGTCAATGATTAATTAGCCTTTGGTTTGCCAAACACTGATGTCAAATTAAATTCTTGGAGGTTCTTAGAGTTCTTGGGGGTGCAGGAATAGGTTTGAAAATTAATGTTAAGAAGACTAAGTCGCCTAGACGGATGTAAATGAAGGTGAAGACGTTGATGCTGGGTAACGAGAAGGTCGATCAAGTAGATAGCTCCCCTTACCTTGTTAGTGTTAGTAAAGGCGGTGCGCGCCATGAAGATGTTAAAAGTAGAATAGCCATGGCCCAGGGTGATTTTTCACAGTTGAACGAAGTTTTGAAGAATAGGAAGATAAGTCTACGAACCAAGATTAGAATATTGGAAACTACATTAATAACAGTATTCAAATATGATTCTGAATGCTTTCAGAGAATTTGTCTATGGACAGTATTAGGTACCTGTTGGACTGGCAGTATGTCAAATAACAAGCTAAAGGAAAAATGATGTTCTGTCTCATTTTCTAGGGCTATAATGAAAGAAAGGTTGAGACATCTAGGACACCTTTAACGGATGAAGGATGACAGATTGTCCTTGTTGGCCATCCATTTGAGGCCAAATGAAAAACGGGTCATCCCCCAATGCGGTGGGAAGAGGCCATAAGGAAGGATTTAAAGGAAATTCGAACTTCATGGGAAAGGGTAAAGAGCGAAGCCTTTGAATAGATTGAGGTTGACGAGAAGTGCGCGTAGCTGTGTCGGCCTCGGGCGACTTTGGGCTGCAGTAACCTTTCATTAGTAGTAGTAGTAGTTTGAGTAGGTTGAATATGAGGGGAGCTACCACTCCCCTTCCTTGGACTCGGTCTTTTAAATTTAAGTCAAGTCTTCGTAGAACAATGTTTTCAAAACGAAGAAAAAATAACCTCTGAAAGTATTCCTTGGGGGAGGGCAGAAATGCCAATAATGGATTTCAGGTTCATCGTTTTCGAAATAACTTCTTCAAACAGTTTTTATATTGGATGCCCCCCCCTTCTGTGCGGGTAAGCATTCGAATCTAATATGTTTATGTCATACTTAGTCTTAAAAACTTTTGTCTTCACAATTATTCTACTTGTTTAAATTAAAAACTAAAAGGGTTAAAAACATTCTCCGCACTTGAAAACATAATTGATTAAAAACCTAACTAAATGCCATAAAATTTTGAACTCTTTGTCTACCATATAAATCATACATTAAAATAAAACCATTTCCTCAATTGTTTCTTTTGATGACTTAAATCAATATGACTTCAGAATGGTTCAATTATCGACATTCCTGGTAAAAATAAATACGCATAAGGTTTGCCACAAACAGTTGTATACATGACTAAAAACATACATTCAGAGATCAATAAAACTTACAAGGAGCTTATGTCTTATTATCATTTTAAAAAAGAATAGATGTAGATTTATAAAAGTACTTCTTCATTTCGACTTTTCAATTTTTATTTATAGAGACTATTGCCTAAAACACTAGAACTTATAAATCTGGGACATCTTGTGGCTCAGGATAAAGATTCATCAGTTCTTGGGCTACATTTTTTAGGGCCCATTGATGGTCACACACTTCTAGGCCTTCCCACTCAGCCTTGAATGCGGCTTTTGGGTCAGGTGGCACTGCCATTGCAGAGCCAGTCATTTGATCTTGCATGGCCTTGGCCTGATCAGCAGCTGAAAAATATTACAAGTGATACCAGTCTAATGATTGAAACAGTCTTCTATATGTATATACATATGTATACATATATAACGTGGAATACATTGATATTTAAGATGTATATATATATATATATATATATATATATATATATATATATATATATATATATATATATATATAGACAACATGATCTGTGTCTCTTAAATATCAATGTATTCCACATTATATATATATATATATATATATATGTACATGATCCGTGTCCCTGAAATATCAATGTATTCCAGATTCAGCCAATGTTTTCCATACACTCCACATAGTTTTTTTTAGAATACATCAACGAGAAAAAACGAGCTAAATTAAGCAGATATCACCAGCCAGAAAATTAAATACAAAAAAAAAACACTATACAGGAAGAAGAAAAATTAAATAAAACTGACTTTTGATAAACTAAAGTTTTTGTTTTTAAACAAATCTGGTATTGTGATACATATTCTATACTATTAAGAAGGTCCGTAAAGTATCTTTTTGTATGAGATTATTTGATACACTAAGGTTGCTGTTTTTGTCCTCTCATTTTTCACTGTCTTAATTAAAAGTTTTACCCTTTGTTGCATTATCATTTCACTTTAAATTTAGATAAGAAGGTAGTGTGATCTAAGAAATTATTTACATTAGGCTTCGCATCTCATTTTGAACTAATATCACCCTTAATTGTCAAGCCAAATTTTAGCTAATAAAAACGGAAAATTTCGTCTCCCTTAACCTTTTTTTTGCTCTCATTTGCCATGACTGCCCGTAAAATTATCGCGGCGCTAGTGGGAACATATCGGCTGTCCTCTGACAAAACCTAGTATCTAAAAAAATTCGAATTTTAGTTAAGAGTGGTTCCTGCTTAATTAGACCACGGGGAATCCAATGGTGCAAACGAAATTATTCTCCAATGCTTAGTTTTGTTGATATTACCTAGTATCTACAGAGGAGCTCACCATTGTTTTCATGTCGTACCTAGTATGTACATACTAGAAATCGACATTTACGCCAAAATCGAGTATCTGACAAATTACAGTTTATCAGTGAAAACAATGAGCAGCACCATACAATGAGCATCCTCACTTCATTGTTTAAATAAAGACGGTAAAAATTCATAGAGCAAAACAATATTTTTGCGTTTTTCTCGGAACTTACTCAGATGTAGATATTATCTCTTTCTCTTCAGAACATAAACTGGTTCAGAAAGTTAACTTTCCTTCTCTTCACAACGTAAACTGGTGCCAATCTACTTAATCCCCTCTTTCTGAACACCGTTATAATAAAATTCGTACTTTATTATATTCAGATACTATTATCGCCAAGGTGTTCTTAGAATAACTGACAGTAACAATACTGGTTTCAACTTTTTCGTAGCAGTATTCTTTTCTTTGGCGGCATACAATCAACTTAATACAGAAATTACTTCAAGCACTCACAAATCCGTTAGAGATTACCCCTACTGTTGCATGGTACAAAGAATTTCAAAATGCTATTTCAAAATCTCGCCAAGACCGTCCTCGCTCTTGGACAAAATAGTTCGCGAAAGATATGGGTTCAGATTGCCCTTTGAATTACCACGGCCGACATATACCTAGAAGAATTGAGAGTAACACAACTGATTTCAAGTTTTTCGTTGCAGCATGCTTTTCTATGGCGGATATAGAAATCCACTTACTACAGAAATTACTTCAAGTACTTACAGACCGTCAGAAACTATACGCAGTATTGCATGGTATAAAGAACTTCAAAACGTCATTTTTATACCTCAGCAGGATCCTCCACGCTCTCGCACAAAACAGTTTTTAAAAGGTGCACGTTTAATTTCCAAGGCGGAAATGTTTCATAGAAGGAAAACATCTTTTTCTTTGGTAAAAAAGGATAGGATGTTTAGTACCAAATTAATGTACTAAATTTGACAACTAGATTAACTTGACAACTTGTTCTGCTGGGCTTTTGGTGATAATTTAGTAAACATTGATTTTTATACTTATTGATTGGGCTTGGGTTTCTGATTATATTGTTTACAGATCTCAGCTACTTTTGATGAATTTTTGGTTTTAAGTAGGTGAACCTTCACCGAAATTGGCCAATAAAAGAGGAAAAAAAAGGCGTCATTTGTTTTTTGTTGGAGCACGAAATTCACTGACATTTTCTGAGATACAAAATATTAAAAATATAAGATACCAAGACGCTATAAATATGTTAGAAAATTTATTTGGTTTTTCAATCCAAATATAAAACCTGGAGTCGTTTTTTTTTTTTTTACAAAATTTTTGTCTATTTACTGCGTATAGAAATGAAATACCAGAGGTTTACAAAAAAAAATCGACTTTATTTCCAAGTTTATATTGTTTTGTTTTTATTTGGCTTAAAAATTACGTAAAATCTACCAGAACTGAACAAAAATAATCATTAACAAAATAACGCGAAATTCACACCTGAACTTTTGACACCAAAGTTTAGACGTCATTTTTGAAACACTCAGTAATGTATCCAGGACACATTTTATCTTTGAAAAGGAAATACGTTTCCTTGATTGAAATAAAATTTTGCCTCTTGATAAAGAAAAAACTTTGATTTTACCTTAACAAAAGGTATCTTCGATTTTCGAGATGGGACACTGTAAATCTTCGGCTAAAAGTTTTTGACTGATGATTCGCAGTCAAAAACCGTCTTTCATCTCTTTCACGAAAGACGTCTTTCGTCTTTCTCTTTCATCGTCTTTCATCTCAGAAGCGAACAGTCTTTCTATCCATCTGACGCCGAATTTTAAGGGTAGGGAGGGGACTCTTTTCGAACCTTTGATAATTTCTGCGCCATATTCCAAAATGCAATAATATTGGACCAGGGCGGTCAAAGTTTCTAAATTAACGTCAGGGAGAAAAATTTATCACAAGACAATTTCTTATAAAGCTATCCGTTATGGTAATTATGTGTCTTATTTTGAAAAACGAGCTTAATATGTCGGCTTTTCTTTGAGTATAAAAATGGCATTTGGAAAATGGAGGCAATATTTTAAAAGTGATTATTTACCATTATTTTCTCCAAGGACCAGAGTATAAATGCTTCGAAGTCCAAACACGTTCAGAAAATACCATGATGCTGAAGAAACCCAGGAAGCATCCAATGAAGCCAATTCAATACCTCTTTGCAGCATTGGTTTGAATCGTAAAGTGAGTGGGAAAGGGACTTTAGCTAAAAATACAAACAGAATTTACCATCTCACATGACTGGTCTTAATGAAAATGTGTGAGGACTTTGAATTGTATTTCTGGTTATGACCCTCTTTTGCGTTTATATCTGACTTTACTGGGACATCTTTTTTTAGCATATCTTTTAAATCTTGCGTTAATTGGCAGGCAGTTAGCCCTGAGTTGCATCCACAATGTCAAGTATCTAGCTGGTAGATTCAGCTTAAGGTAGAACTCCTTCCCATAAACCATCTTAACATCTTTATAAGACTTAAATATTCCTGATTTTTTTTTTATCTCCTCGCTTCATATCTTAATCATTTCATTCTTTAGTACTATCTTAATCTCATCCTCTTGATTTATATCTTCATTTATAAGTCCTCTATTTCCATTCCAAACAAAGGAAATCCTGTTTTGTTTAAAACAAATGTTCATCTTTAACGATCAGGATCTTTTTTTCTCTGCGAGAGTAAATCTTCAAAGACTGCCTTAAGTAATCTGTCACTCGGTAATTGGAAGACTCAACCAAAATTTAATCATTGAGACTAGTCTGTAATTTTTTAGCGGCCATATACCTAGATCTCCATTTTAAAACTGGGAATGAGTTGTTCTATTTAGCCCAAACAATCTCTTCAAGTACCCTAATTGAATACTCTCTAGCTGAGCCGCTTTCTCATGTCCCCAAATCTCTGCTCCCTAATGTAAAATGGGCATTATTCTCGATAAAAAGACCCTTTTATGTTACGACAAGTTTTTTTTATTCCCATTACATTATTCCGGAAAATTGTAAACATTACTGCTCTTCCCCTGTTTAACATTTCCTTTATATGTGAGTTCCATCTTCCATTACTTTGAAAAATATATCCAAGATACTTAATTTTATCCACAACTTGTATCTCCTCCCCCTCAAACCAAAATTTACTTTCACATTGATCATTCCTCTTGTTAGACATGACCACTTTTGATTTCTGAAAATTTACCTGAAGGCACTTCATCTTTAGATGATCATCTGTTAAATCCAGAAGCTCCCGTAAATCGTGTGCCGAATTCACCACTAAAGCAGTGTCATCACCAAACAACAACACTGAGAAGTTTTTATTACCTCACTGTTGGAGCCCATTTTTGCTAAAAATTCAACCCTGGCATTAATAAAAAGACTTAGAAGTCGACTCCTTTCTTTCTCCCTGCTTTACTCCTTTCTTAACTTTAGAAGGCCTTGAAAAACCCGACCCACGTACTCTTACTATTGCACTAGTTTCAAAATACATATTTAAAACCAAACGAATGAAACAGGAAGGTAGCCCCACATCCTCAAGGCTTTTTTTAAGCTGAACTCTATTAACATTATCAAACGCTTTTTTAAGCCCGAAAATGCAACGTATAACTTATTTTTTCTTGATCCATACTTTTCAAATAATCCACTTAAAATAAACACTCTATCCGTAGTACTGTAACCTTTTCTAAAACCTCCCTGCTCTTCATTCATCACTCCAAAACTCTCTCGCCAATCCTTTAACCGGCTATCTAAAATTTTGCTAAATATTGGAGCTAAAGCTATCAGCCTATAATTCTCATGATCCCTAGGACTCCCCCCTTAAATATAGGTACCGTTATCGATGTCCTCCTTGTAGAACGCCATACTCCATTAAAAATAATTCTATTAAATATGTAAACCAACACGGGCAATATCACACTAAGTGACCTCTTTATCAGAATTGCGGGTATTCCATTTGTTCCTGGTCCTTCCTTTCATATTCCTGACAACTTTCCTAATTTATTCTGACGAGACATCTCTTACCAAATCATAATCCTTTTCTCTCATAGGAAACAACACAAAATCACTCCAATTTTCCTTACTTAATTCTATACATTCCCCTTCTAAACTCTCTAAATAGCTTGACCAAGTATCGGCCGGTGGGATATCTGATAGGGCCTTTCTTTTATTATCATTTGATTTCATTTTTGACCAGAAATCTTTTGTATTACCTAGATTAAAATTTTACTCCAGTTCCTTCTGTTCTTCTCTAAGCTTTTGCTGCTTTTTTCTGTTAATCAACCTTTTATATTCTCTTCTTTTTTCTTTAAACCTTAACAATAATTCAGGAAATTCCTCAGATGAAGAGTAATTTTGAATGCCTCTAGTACATCTTCTAAATAATTTTTCATAAATTTACACTCATTGTCAAAGGAATTTACATTTATTTTCTTATTTAACCTTTCCGACTTTTGAGCACATTTAAAATAATTGAACCCAATTCACTCAGTCATATCAACATCCATTGACGATTTAAACATAATTTCAAGTTTTTCAATTACCTCGGGCCTAAAAAGTTCATTTCTCAACAACTCCAGCTCCTCACCACTCCACTCGGTCTTTAAAGGCTTCATATAAAAATCATTTTTTTCCGAATCACCGTTACTCTTCTTTGCTACATTTGTTTTTCCCACTATTCCCGTTATAATGCTTAGTTTAACCTCCACTGGAGAATGATCTGAGCCTATGATACTTAGAACCTCAACGCATATATTGTACCAAACCCTTGGTGAGAAACATCAATCAATATTTATACAATGAACAAAGAGTATTTACATGTACTTTAAATTTATCTAGTTAAATTAGCTGATGAAATTTTTTTTTTGCATAACCTAATTGGTCCTTATTTTTCGAGAACATACGTAAGTAAGATTCAATAGACTTTAATGACAGTTAAGTGATTGTTGATAATTTTTAAATTGTGCGTCTTTTTGGATTCAGTTGTGAAACTTGGACAACTTTAAGCCTTGAGGCTAAAATCTCAAGATTTTAAGGAGTTGCATTAACGAATTCAGGTTCTGGACAAATTATATATTAATTCAAATGGCATTGTTCATATATTAATACAAGAGAGGTGCATAAAAAACATACTTGTAATAAATCCGGAAAATGTCCAATTGATCCAGCCACCGATAACTATCATGGGAAGGACGTTTGTCATATTTCCTTTCATCATTTCTGTCATTGCTCCAGGGTCCATCATTGGATTCTGACTCGGCGCTTGTCTATTCTGTGTTTTGAAATACCCAGTGTTTTCATTATTAAAGTAATTTTTCCTCATGAAAAATCCATTCTTTGGTAGAAATTTTCCATTCTCTCGTAACATACGTGCTCTGATCATAACCTGGCTGCAAAAATGAAATTTTGGTACTTATATATTATACCAAACACAGTCGAGAAGATTGCTGAATCTAAGATCTGAGAAAACTGGTTTCATAGCCACAAAGACAAATGACAGATAACAGAATGCATTGGACTTGTATAATTTGGGCAATATACTTACACACTAGGGGGGTGGGTGGGTAAGGTTACTTTACCCCCCCTCTCCCTAATGTGCAAATATATAGCCCAAATTATATTATTATATAAACAAAAATATTATATTTTCATCATGTTTGGTATATTTCATTATGATTAACCTAGCTTCACTTCTTGAGCGTGTTTGGTATAATACATAAGTACCAAAATCTTTAGTGAAAATGAATCATAAAGTTTTGAATTGATTGGTTTTTACTGGTAATACAGTTTCCCTTATTTCATCCGACGTAGATATATCTCTGGGGAAGTAACCAGTCGTTAAAAGCCCACTGGTTAACTCTTATGACTTTAATAGTGCATTTTGAAAGTGTGGAAACGCTCTTTGGTTTAGAGTACCAATATTTATGATTGATATATACAAAAAGGAGCACAGTATAAGAATTGTAGTTAAGTGTAGTTAAAAAAGTTAAGTGGTAGTAAAAAAAACACGAAGCTTGCAAATATCAAAGTCTGATTAGTGATGGTAACCAAATCATATCTATGCCATTTTTTAAGGTCCCGAATTGTCCTATATAAATGATAAAGGCTCATCTTGATTTCCTTTTAAACAAGATGAGGATTACACCTGAAGCATCACTTGAAAAAAGAGGAAATTAAAAAAAACTATTTCTAAAGTAACGAAGAAAATAACGAAAAAACTGGCGAAATCTCGAATTTTACACAGAGTAAACTTGACTGAGTGGTGCATAATACACAAGTAACAAAGTTCCTTCCCCCTGCGAAAAAAAAAATTAAACTCAAATAAAATTCTCAAATTTGGAAAGCTTTATTTTCCACGTGGGGGGGGGGGGGGGTAGTTAACGGGGTGGTATTTTCCGCGGGGGGGGGGGGGGTACCGCTGGTCACCATTGCCGATAACCCTTTTCGACAACCAGTTTTCATATAATATGTTTTGATTTGTTCAATATCACTCAAAGCACTTTCAGCTATTAGGTCTCTTGATCATATTGAACAAAATGGCTATTTGAAAATTTTGACGGGACAGTTTAAAAGGGTTGACAAGGTTTGGCTGCCCTTTGTTCACTTTCTGATACCCCGCTAAGCGTTCTCTGGATGTTTCAACTTTATATGCTCAGCTGTCCCTGAGATATTGCTGGTAACCCTTTTGAACAACCAGATCTCATATGATAAGTTTTGATCCGTTCCATATCGTTCTAAGTACCTCCAGCTATTAGGCCTCTCAATCATTTTGAACAAAATGGCTATTTGAAAATTTCAATGAGATTCAGTCAAAAAGGGTAGGCAACGTTTGGCCGCCCTTTGTTCACTTTATGACAACCCGCTAAACGTTCTCTGTATGTTTCAACTTTATATGCTCAGCTGTCCCTGAAATATTGCTGATACCTCTTATGGACAACCAGTTTTCATATAATATGTTTTGCCTCGTTCAATATCGTTCTAAGCATCTCCAGCTATTAGGCCTCTTGATCATTTTGAACAAAATGCCTATTTGAAAATTACGAAGAGACAGTTTAAAAGGGTAGGCAAGGCTTGGCTGCCCTTTGTTCACTTTCTGACACCCCGCTAAACGTTCTCTGGATGTTTCAACTTTATACACTCAGCAGTCCCTGAGATATTGCTGATAACTCTTTTGGACAACCAGTTTTCATATGATATGCTTTGATTCGTTCAATATCGTTCTAAGCATCACCAGCTATTAGGCCTCTTGATCATTTTGAACAAAATGGCTATTTGAAAATTTTCATGAGACAGTCAAAAAGGGTAGGCAACGTTTGGCCACCCTTTGTTCACTTTCTGACAACCCGCTAAACGCTCTCTAGATGGTTCAACTTTATACACTCAGCTGTCCCTGAAATATTGCTGATACCCCTTATGGACAACCAGTTTTCATAGAATATGTTTTGACTTGTTCAATATTGTTCTAAGCATCTCCAGCTATTACCTCTTGATCATTTTGAACAAAATGGCTATTTGAAAATTACAAAGAGACACTTTAAAAGGGTAGGCAAGGTTTGGCTGCCCTTTGTTCACTTTCTGACACCCTGCTAAACGTTCTCTGGATGTTTCAACTTTATAAGCTCAGCTGTCCCTGAGATATTCCTGATAACACTTTTGGACAACCGGTTTTCATATGATATGTTTTAATTCGTTCAATATCGTTCTAAGCATGTCCAGGTATTAAGCCTCTTGATAATTTTGAATAAAATGGCTATTTGAAAATAACAAAGAGACAGTTTAAAGGGGTAAGGTTTGGCTGCCCTTTGTTCACTTTCTGTCACCCCGCTAAACGTTCTCTGGATGTTTCAACTTGAAATTTTTGATGAGACAGTCAAAAAGGGTAAGCAAAGTTTGGCTGCCCTTTGTTCACTTTCTGACACCCCGCTAAACGTTCTCTAGATGTTTAGAATATATATGCTCAGCTGTCCCTAAAATATTGCTAATACCCCTTTGAAACGACCAGTTTTCATATGATATGTTTGATTCATTCAATATTGCTCCAAGCATTTTCAGCTATTATGCCTCTTGATCATTTTGAACAAAATGGCTATTTTAAAACTTCAATGAGAGAGTTACAAAGGGTAGGCAGGGGTTGGCTGTCCTCCGTTCACTTTCCAACACCCCTATAAACGTTCCCTGGAAGTTTCCACTGAATGCCCTCAGCTGTCCCTGAGATATTGCTGATAACCCTTATGGACAACCAGTTTTCATATAATATGGTTTGATTAGTTCAACATTGCTCTAAGCATTTTCAGCTATTAGGCCTCTTGATCATTATGAACAAAATGGCTGTTTGAAAATTTTGATGAGACAGTTTAAAAGGATAGGCAAGGTTTGGCTGCCCTTTATTCAGTTTCTGACACCCCTCTAAACATTCTTTGGATGTCTCAACTTTATATGTTCAGTTGTCCCTGAGATATTGCTGATATTTCTTTTGGACAACCAGTTATCATATATGTTTTCATTCGTTCTGGTTCTAAGCATTTCCAGCTATTAGGCCTCTTGATCATTTTGAACAAAATGGCTTTTTGAAAATTTCGATGAGACAGTTTAAAAGGGTAAGCAAGGTTTGGCTGCCCTTTGTTTACTTTCTGACACCCCGCTAAACGTTCTCTGGATGTTTCAACTTTATATGCTCAGCTGTCCCTGAGATATTGCTGATAACCCTTTTGGCCAACCAGTTTTCATACGATATGTTTTGATTTGTTCAATATCGTTCTAAGCATCTCCAGCCATTAGGCCTCTTGATCATTTTGAATAAAATGACTATTTGAAAATTTCGACGAGACAGTCAAAAAGGATAGGCAAGGTTTGGCCACCCTTTGTTCACTTTCTGAAACCCTGCTAAACATTCTCTGGATGTTTCAACTTTATACTCTCAGCTGTCCTGGAGATATTGCTGATAACCCTTTTGGACAACCAGTTTTCATATGATATATTTTGATTCATTCAATATTGTTCTAAGCATCTCCAGCTATTAAGCCTCTTGATCAATTTGAACAAAATGGCTATTTGAAAATTTCAATGGGACAGTTTGAAAGGATAGGCAAGGTTTGGCTGCCCTTTGTTCACTTTCTGACTCCCCGCTAAACGTTTTCTGGATGTTTCAACTTTATATGCTCAGCTGTCCCTGAGATATTTCTGATAACCCTTTTGGACAACCAGTTGTCATATAATATGTTTTGACTTGTTCAATATTGTTCTAAGCATATCCGGCTATTAGGCCTCTTGATCATTTTGAACAAAATGGCTATTTGAAAATTTCAATGAGACATGTTTAAAAGGACAGGCAAGCTTTGGCTGCTTTTTGTTCACTTTCTGACCCTGCTAAATGTTCTCTGGATGTTTCAACTTTATACGCTCAGCTGTCCCTGAGATATTGCTGATAACCCTTATGGACAACCAGTTTTTATATGATATGTTTTGTCTTGTTCAATAATCATTCTAAGCATCTCCAGCTATTAGGCCTCTTGATCATTTGAACAAAATGGCTATTTGAAAATTATGAAGAGACAGTTTAAAAGGGTAGGCAAGGTTTAACTGCCCTTTGTTCCTTTTCTGATGCCCTGCTAAATGTTCTCTGGATGTTTCAACTTTATATGCTCAGCTGTCCCTGAGATATTGCTGATAACCCTTTTGGACAACCAGTTTTCATATGATATGTTTTGATCCATTCAATATTGTTCTAAGCATCTCCAGCTATTAGGCCTCTTGATCATTTTGAACAAAATGGCTATTTGAAAATTTTGAAGAGACAGTTTAAAAGGATAGGCAAGGTTTGGCTGCTTTTGTTCACTTTCTGACCCCACTAAATGTTCTCTGGATGTTTCAACTTCATACTCTCAGCTGATATTGCTGATAACCCTTATGGACAACCAGTTTTCATATAATATGTTTTGCCTCGTTCAATATCGTTCTAAGCATCTCCAGCTATTAGGCCTCTTGATCATTTTGAACAAAATGGCTATTTTAAAATTATCAAGAGACAGTTTAAAAGGGTAGGCAAGGTTTAGCTGCCCTTTGTTCCTTTTCTGACACCCCGCTAAATGTTCTCTGGATGTTTCAACTTTATATGCTCAGCTGTCCCTGAGCTATTGCTGATAACCCTTTTGGACAACCAGTTTTCATATGATATGTTTTGATCCATTCAATATTGTTCTAAGCATCTCCAGCTATTAGGGCTCTTGATCATTTTAAACAAAATGGCTATCTGAAAATTTTGATGACACAGTCAAAAAGAGTAGGCAAGGTTTGGTTCCCCTGTTCACTTTATGACACCCTGCTAAATGTTCTTTGGATGTTTCAACTTTATACGTTCAGCTATCCCTGAAATATTGCTGATACCCCTTTTGGATAACTAGTTTTCATATAGTACGTTTAGATTTGTTCATATCACTCTAAGCATTTTCAGCTATTAGGCCTCTTGATCATTTTGAACAAAATAGCTATTTGAAAATTTTGATGAGACAGTTTAAAAGGGTAGGCAAGCTTTGGCTGCCCTTTGTTCACTTTCTGACACCCTGCTAAATGTTCTTTGGATGTTTCAACTTTATATGCTCAGCTGTCCCTGAGATATTGCTGATACCTCTTTTGGACAACCAGTTTTCATATAATATGTTTTGACTCATTCAATATTGCTCTAAGCACTTTCAGCTTAGGGTGATTATTAGGTCTCTTGATCATTTTGAACAGAATGGCTATTAGAATTACAAAGAGACAGTTTAAAAGGGTAGGTGAGGTTCGACTGCTCTTTGTTCACTTTCTGACACCCTGCTAAACATTCTCTGGATGTTTCAACTTTATATGCTCAGCTGTTCCTGAGATATTGCTGATACCCTTTTTCATATGTTTGATTCATTCAATACTGCTCTAAGCATTTTCCAAATGTAGTCACAGTCCCAGTCACAGGTACTTGCAGTCGCAAGTAGTCATAGTTGCAAATATTTGTAATCACAGTCATAAGTAGTTGTAGTCAAAGCTGTGTGTAATTACAATTACAATTAGTAAGAGCCACAACTAATTGTAGTTGCAGTAGTGAGTAATTGCAATTACAGTCATTGTAATTCCCAGCATTAAGCTCAAGACTGGGTCTCAATTATAAATGTTGGAACTTGGACGATTTTGAAAGTCAATCAATAGCCCAACTTGTAATAAAAATATTGTCAGCATATGAAACAAGAGAGGATACTGATTTCATTTGGGATGTAAGAAGACAGGAAATGGTGTAGGAACTCAACAGCATAGTCATTACACACAATAGTAGAAGAAACTGCACTTTAATGAGAGCCATGTCAGACAGAAATTCTTCTATCCCAGGTTAATGGCTCCTAGATTTTGGAAAAACAGACAGATTTTAAGCCATGAGTACCATGTTGTAAAAAATTCAATAATGTAGCCATTTATACACTTAACAACAAGAAGAAACATAACTGCATGAGTAAGGCTCTCAAGGCCCAACTGACATCAACTCATCCAAGAAATAAGAAAAAATTCAGCAAATTGAAGACAACTTCAATCTCCAATCTTTTCTCTCTCTCTCCTGTTTTGAGAGAGAAAATTGACAGTACAAAAGAAAAAAGACACTGAATCTGATGTTAAGGCCACCTTCAGTGACTCAAAACACATGACATAATTTTGGGTTATCACTACTTTTGAAACCAAACTGCTTTGCTTCTTCATGTGAATAATTTTGGAAAAACATTTTCAAATAACTTGCCTGGTTAATAGAAGTAATTACACATGACAATTGTACTACATATGAGCTTTATCCTTAAAATATACTCATAATATTTTGGGTAAAATATGTATAAAAATAAAGATTTTAAATAATAATAAATTGAAAAATTGCATAGCCAGCACATCTATGGATGGTATTATATTTCCTGTGACCAGTAGGTCTCATTGAAGTTGCAGTGTTGTCTTTTCAATTGATAAGTATCAAAAATATATCTAAAGCATCAGGATTTGTAGCATTACTGCATTCTATGCATGCATACTTGATCATCCCTTTAGTATGCAGCTGTGTTGAAAAATCTACACAATAAAATCCTGGTAGTACTTCCTTGCCTTGTCATCTTGGAAGAATTCCTGGCATTCTCTATGGATGTTTTATACTAAAATTTTTGTCTTGATTAATGTTACCACAAATTTTGTAGAACACATTTTGACTAGTAAGCCATTCTATTCAAGTGAGATAAAAGAAATGAATTAGTAATAAACAGAATAGACCAATGCAGGTTGTCAATAACAGCTTGCCTTTGTAATCAATGTTCATCAAGAATATGTCAAAGTGTTGGTGTTTGTATCATTAAGGCATTACTTGGCTGCATGGTTGATTATTAAGTCTTTGGAGCTTATGATTACATAAATTCCCATGGAACATTTGATTTTACTGGCCGGGTAAGGTGGAAAAGATCTGGCCCTGCTATAAGCACATATTTTGTTTCTATATATTGTTCCCCTATCCTATCCTTCAACACAGCTATATAACAACCAACACAAAAATCCTGGAAATGTTCCTTCATCTCTTGTAAATTGTTTGGATACACTGTTTCTAAATGTCTATCTCAATTAATGTGTTTTACCAAATTTCACTTAGTTAGAAATTCTTCTCCTGTAGGCTAACAGAAATTAAGTTTCAATAGAGAAGGTAAAAGCAGACCTTTATTGAAAAATAAAATAAGATATTAGGGACTAAATTTTGTTGTATCTTTCAACAATATTGCTTCTTATCAAACAAATGTATATGACCAGCAGACAAGAAAAAATACAATATTCAACCCTAATGGTGGTTTTAAACTTCCATTCTCACAGACAAAAGGTACAGATGATCAATTAAGCAATTATGTGTTGCCATTAACTTTGATGCCCGTGCTTGTCTGTCTTCATTTCCTTGCAAAAATGACCAGGAATTTTGTCTTTTAAAAAGAAGCTTTTTTAGAACTGTTGGTCTTTGGAAAAGGAATTCTAAATGTAACTTACAAAATGATCATGAATTCTTTTGTGATTAGTGAGCTTTAAACCATGGGTGTTAAAAAAATATTGTTTAATAAACAATAATTAATCAATTAAATAAACTGATTGTTCAATAAACAGGGTAACACTGTCTCTAGACATTCATCAGCATCACCATGAATAAGTAAGTAAGTAAGCAAATAAGTGCAACAGCACTAGACCCTCAAGGTCCAAACTGCTGGTGCTGATCTCAGTTTTGTGGAGCTTCAGCCAGGAAGTGCAATGGGAGGTTGGGGCCAGCCATCCTGCACTTTTGTACACCCTTCCTGCTTCCCCAGATTTCTAAATGTACCCATTTTAGAGCTGGGTTGACTCTGGCTGAGTTTATAGAGTCATGCCACTGAACCTTGTCCCAAACTAAATTACTGGTCATGTTAGGAATCAAACATCATGAATAGCTTTAAACCTGACACCATTTTTAACATTTCAGGACAGACCTGTTCAACACTAGTATTATAAAATTTTTGTCTATGGGATTCAATAACATTAGTTATTTAACTTGGGAATTTAAAAATATTTTTATTTTTTAACTAAACACAATCCATCATTCTGACAAGAGGTTAAATTTTGCAAAATTATGTAAACCAATACGAAACCAGAGCACTCTATTATCTATTCTATACTCACTTTACTTTCACCTGATAATTTACCTTAAATCACAGCTTGGAGTGAATTTAAGGATTTTCCATCCTTGTAATGCTCTGTGATGACATCTAATGGTTAAATATATAGCTCAAATTATATAATCTCTATTTATTCTTTCATATGTTACTCTCTTCTTCAAACAGATTTTATGGCAAAGAAGCAACATCAACAAAATCAAGAAATGGAAAGACATAGAGAATATATAATTTAAGTCATATATTTAACCATTGGGGGAGAGGTTTAAAGTAAAATCAAGCACTTTTTGGAATGATCTAAGGATTTAAAAAATTTGTAAAGTCATTTTCAGAATTTTACAGTGTCTTTATCTAAGGAGGAGTGATTGTGAACTAGTAATAATTTCAATCTAAGGCAAGTGTTGTCCAGCAGAATAATTGCATTTGAACAGGCTAGGATGTAGGGGTAACTTTGGTTTTAGCTTAAATTTTAAAACAGAAAGATTTTCTACATTGTAGTAAGCTAGGCTCATCAAAACTAGCCTAGTCCTAGCCATCAGGCAGTCCTAAATGTCTTAATTATATCAAAGATTAGAAGCCTACTATTCATATTTGTGGAAGATTTAATCCAAATGCTTGTCTGTGTGCTGGGGTTATTATCTCTCCTACTTTCATTATTTATTCTTATCACCTCAAGATCATTCTCTAATTTCCTTGAAATTGAAATCTTGACTTGACTAATCTTGGCTTGTTTAACTTGCTGCTTCATCAACTAGAAAGAATAAATGCTAATTTTAACAAAGAATTCATATATTAGGACAACTGAACCTTTTCTTTACCCTCTGTTCTTCAAATAGATTTATCTAAGGAGGCAACACCAAAAAAATTAAGAAATGAAAAATACATGGGAAATATATCATTTGGGCTATATATTTGCATGAGGGGGTAAAGAAAAATGAAGTACTTTAAGGAATGATTCAAGATGCCTAAGTACTTTAATCTAGGCCTAACATTTTCTAAGCTGTTTTCAGAAAATTAGGCTAGTATTTCCTTCTAAGGAGAAGCAATTGTAAATTGGGACTAAAATTATATCCAAATTGAATAATCTACCCATCTTTTAGCTAAAAATTAAGGGAGACAAAACAAAATAATTAGCCTATAGGCTACAGAAAAGCCACCCCCTCCCTTGTGATGATTATACAGAAAATTCCTAACTAAATATATATAATACTCCTTTTATAAGCTGTGAGAAAATTGATAGAAATAATTGAATAGGCCTACCCTATGGGTTGGACAAAACAGATCATTTTTTGCAGGCAAAAAAACTTACCTATCTTGGATTTGTTGCAGATCTACCTTTTTGGGCGAAGATATTAGCAATGAAACATAATGTCTGATAACACCAACAAGGAAAGTAATTAGGACAATTGGTAAGAACACCCATATCCTAATACTTGTGTCAAGTTGAATATCTTCCATCCTTTTCAGTCTCTCTTTTTTCTATACGGTCAGAACGACCTTAGGGGTATCAGTACAAATTTTTACTTTAGATCAGGGTTGCCACCCTGACCCGGAAGAATATACTAAATCGGAGAGGAAAAATTTACTAGATCGCATCTGTTTTTACTAAATGCTAAAAAAAATTTTGCACGCGCACCATCAAGCATCGATTTTTACTATAAGAGGATAATCAATACGATTTTCACAATCTTTTTTCTTTTTTCTTCTTTTTTTTCTCTTTTCCTCTTTTCTTTCGTTTTCATGGTATGATTGAAAATTCCGGAAACCTACAAGTTCAAAAATCCTTCTTTTGGATATATATATATATATATATATATATATATATATATATATATATATATATATATATATATATATATATATATATATATATAATGTTACATTTCTACTTACTTTTAATTTCTCTCAGCGGGCTCCTTTTTCCTCAATAAAAATTTTCCAACTGAGAAGATTCGCCTAATCACCTTGGGTGGTTGACTTTTGTTTTGATTCCAATAGATTCCCAATCATCACAAATCCAAGTGTCATTGTAGCTTCATTTTTAGTTGGTAAGATTTAATATACAGAAAGTTGATTTTGTCGACCTTTTGACGCCGGAAGCCAAGTGTCTGTTTATGAAAATAGGTGACTGCTTGTCTGTCTCTGAGACAGACAAGCAAAAATTGTAAATTGTCATAACTACTACTAACAACTCATCGCAGCACCAAGCCGCCTGAGGCCAACACAGCTACGCACGCTCCTCCTCCACCCCAATCGATTCAAAGCCTCCCTTTTTACACCCGCCCACGAAGTTCCTATTTCATTTAAATCTTTCTTTATGACGTCCTCACAAACCAGACGGGGACGACCTGATTTCCTTTTAGCCCTAGATGGTTGGCCTAAAAGAACAATCTTCGGCAATCTGTCATCCTTCATCCGAACAACATGCCTTAACCACCTCAACCATTCTTTCATTATAGACCTAGAAAGCAGTATTGAACCACATTTTTCGTATAGCCTATTGTTTGAAATAAGGTCAGTCAGCCTGATACCCAGAACAATCCTTAGGCAATTTCTCAGGAAAACAGCTAGCAAATCTTCATCTTCTTTTGGGAGTGTCCATGCTTCAGACCCATATTTGACCACTGTCATCACTGTTGCTTTTAATATTCTAATCTTGGTTTGCAGACTTATTTTTATATTCTTCCAGACTTTTTAACTGTGAAAAAACACCCCGTGCCTTGGCTCTTTTATTTTTAACATCGTCACTGCTCGCATCATGTTTACTAATAATACTACCAAGGTAAGTGAAGCTTCCCACCTGATCAATCTTTTCATTAGCCAACTTCACCTTTTCATCTTCACTTATGCCTAGCCTTAATGACTTGGTCTTTCTAACATTAATTTTCAAACCAATACTAGGACCCTGAACTCGCAAAACCTCTAAAACTTCATTCATTTTGCTCACGCTTTCATCTAGGATGCTTAAATCATCAGCATAATCCAAGTCAAGGAGACTTTTTCCTCCCCATTTGATTCCGTGGTCTCCCATAGCCTTTCCTGTGCTCCTTAAAACAAAGTCCATCAAAATAATCCATATAAAGGGGGATAGAACACAACCCTGCTTAACTCCTGATTTAATACAAAACCAGCTGCTAACCTCATTTCCTACCTTAACCGCAGCAGTGTTATTCTCGTACATAGCACTAATCACTTTAATGTATTTGTCTGGTATACCATACAAGGATAAAACCTTTACTAAAGCTCCTCTATCAACAGAATCGAACGCTTGCTCGTAATCTATAAAACTGAGGACCAAAGGTGTTTGAAAACTTAGGCACTTCTCAATTATTAACCTAAGAGTGAAAATTTGGTCAACACATCCTCTACCTTTTCTAAAACCGCACTGCTCTTCTCTTAAAACTTTGTCTACGGCATCTGTCAGTCTAAAAAGTATCATATTACTAAGCAATTTGCTACCTACAGAGACCAGACTAATGCCTCGATAATTACCACACTCACTTTTATCACCTTTCTTATAAAGTGGTTTAATTAAGGTTTTCCTAAAATCGTTAGGTACTTCCCCTTTTTCGAAAATCATATTCATAATCTTCGATAACTTATTTCTAACCTCAGAGCCACCATATTTAAGAAACTCATTTACTACCCTATCAGCACCTGAAGCCTTATTATTTTTTAATCATTTTAGTACTGTTGCTAATTCCTCCTCACAAAACAAATCTTCGTTCACATCCAAGGTATCACAAACTTTTTCATTTTCCTCTATATTTTTTCCTGAAAATCTATCTCGGTTTATCAAGTTATCAAAATGTTCGGCCCATCTCGCTTTAGCTTTTTCCTTATCGCTAATTGCCACCCCATTCCTATCTTTAACTGGGACAAGTCCGGATTGACTACTACCTCTCAATTTGTTAACGTGCCAGTACAATATTTTACTATTATGCCGTCTAGCTGCATCTTCTAAATCCTCGGCAATTTTATCCATGGCCTCCCCTTCACACCTCCTTAGTTCATATTTCAATGCTTTCTCCACTTTCTTTACATTTCTTTTGTTTTCATGCGATCTATCACTCAGATAATTCTTATACAAGTCCTTTATCTTTTCTATTAAACATAAAGCTTTTTCACTAATATTCTTAGCTGCAATTCTAGCTTTCTTCCCTAATACACCTTCAGAAACTTCACAAATTATTCTTCTAAATTATTGCAACCATCTTCCACATTATCAAAATTTAAACTCTCAAGTTTAGTATTCAACTGTTCCAGGAAAGTTTCTCTCAAATTCTCATCCTGGAGTCTACTAACATCACAACTTCCCGGGAGGTAATTACCCTTCCGATATTTCAGCTTTAAATTAACCCTTGACACTACTAGATGGTGATCTTTACTTTTAACATCAATAACAGCACTCCTATATACCCTAGTATCTTGTATTGATCCTGCCAGTCTTCGGTTTACTATAACATAATAAATAAGGTTTGCTTTCTTACCATCACGTGAATACCATGTTATCTTATGAGCCATTTTATGACCAAACACCGTATTGGTTATAACTAGATTGTTATGCCTACAAAATCGCAAAAGTCTTTATCCATTACTGTTTTCTTTTCCTAAACCAAATTTCCCTAAGCTGGGATACCATCTGTCCTTATTTCTATAAACCTGGGCGTTAAAACATCCCAGGAATAACATCATATTTCTACCTGGGACCTTGTCTATTTGCTCCTGTAACTGCAAGTAAAATTCATCTGAGTCACTAGTATCTCCGTCAGTCGGTTCTACAGGGGCGTATACTACTATAACTGATGCCCTGAACTT
The DNA here is from genome assembly GCF_049724085.1 of Artemia sp. Qi Xiang Cuo. Lineage (NCBI taxonomy): Eukaryota > Metazoa > Arthropoda > Branchiopoda > Anostraca > Artemiidae > Artemia > Artemia sp. Qi Xiang Cuo. The sequence goes on along the minus strand of NC_142802.1, from coordinate 4,602,186 downwards.
TCTAGTCATAAAATGAGCAATTAGTATTCTATTATTTGTACCTTTCCATCCTAAACAAGATTCAGCAGTTTTCTTGTTCATCATAAGTCCTACTCCTTTTCAGGTGACTAATCATTCCTGACTAAGTAAATAAATTATATATCATAGAATTTCATTATTCCTATCCCTGGGGTATGAGTTTCTGAAATTCCAATTAAGTTCAGTACGAGTCGTCTCAGTTCGTCAGTCAAAACTTCGATATAATGGTCATTTTTCAACGTCGTAACATTCGAAGTTCTAATTGTTATGTTCTTTAAATCATTGAAATTTTTTTCACCTCAGGAAAAGCAATGATCTCGGATACCAGTGCAGGACAGAGATCACACATCTTCTCAAGTCTACACCGAAGTGCTTAAGCCGGCTTAGAACCGAACAGCAAGATGTCCCTGGGACCTCCATGAATGGAGGCTTTGTGCGATCCTGGGCCCATATTGGTCACAACATGGTTTTCAGCACTTGGCGATGCTCTTCTATCAACAAGAGTCGAAATCCAGCACAGACAGTATCAAGCCTATTACCTCCGACTCATTATATATTCATGCCTACAAATATAATGCTACTACGGGGAGGCAACCTGTAACAGATAAATTATCTAGGAAGAGGTTTTTCAGCCCAAAGACGCCCATCAAAACGTACCAATCCCAGAAAAATTGTCCATTAGTCAGAATCCCGTGCGAATGCTGTGTCGTTTACTAGGCTATAATTTCCTCCAGGGGCACCACTCCTCAAGTCAATCAATCAATCAATCAATAAAAAAATTTATTAATACTAAAAAAAAAAAAAAACAATTACAAACTTAAAATTTATAAACGCCCAATAATATAAGCTTTTAAAGGGCCAACAAAACAAATAAGACACTATTATAAAGCACATAAAAGAAGAAGAGATTGGAAAAAAAAAATTAAATAATCAGAGAAATATATTGAATGAAAAAAAGACATATATATGTGGATGAAATGCAAAAAAAAAGAAGAAAAAGGGGGAAAAGACTATACTGGAAATACCCAGTGAGAAAGTGCCTTTGCAGAAAGAGAGGGAGGGACATCAGGAGGGATGGATTTCCATAGTAAAATATATTGATAAACAGGAGACCTCTGGCCTGCTGTCGATGATCACTTAGGTAAAATGAACCTGCGATAAGAGCTACGTAAAAAAGAAGAGTACCTACCTGAGCCTGACGGAAAGAAAAACTGCTGCAGAGATGGTGGAAGTGTAGGCTACCTAGAAAAGCAGAATGTGCTAAATAAAGGTAACTTTTACCCACAATACGATCCAGCGGAGCTATTCCAGTATCATTATAAAGATCAGAGGAAGGGTAAAAACGAGGTAGAAGAAAAGTAGCCTTTACTGCCCTATTTTGGGCTCTTTGAAGTGAGCAGAGAAGAGATTTATTAGTACTATCCCAGACAGAACAGCAATAAGAGAGGTAAGGAAAAATAACAGCATAATAAAGAGAAAGCATAACATCTGGGGGAAGAAATGAGTTAACCCTGTATAACATTGAAGATTGGCGGAGGACAAGGGAACGTGTATGAGTAATATGGGGTTTAAAAGAAAAAAAACAGTCAAGATACACACCAAGAAATTTCACTATAGTAGCTTGCGGTATAATATCATTCCCATAAGTCAGGATGGTTGGTTCCCTTGCGTCTCTCATACGATAAGGGGTTCTAAAGTGTACAATGGCACTTTTTTGGCTGTTAAGAGTCATACCATTTGACCAGCACCAATCTTTTACTTTATCAAGAAGACCTTGAGCTAGGAAAATGGCAGATGGCAGGTCCACTGCAGCAATGAAAAAGTTACTGTGATCAGCAAAAAGAATAGGGTGCACAAGGAGATGAAGACCATCAACAAGATCATTAATATAAATTAAAAAAAAAAGTGGTCCAAGCACAGAGCCCTGTGGGACACCTTTCACAATAGACAAGGAAGAGGAAGAAGTACCATTAACCAAAACATACTGATATCTTCCTGAGAGCTAAGACCTAAACCATTCAAGAGGGACTCCATGCACTCCAAATAAAGATAATTTAGAGAAAGGGACAGAGTGAACAACCATATCAAATGCTTTTGAAAAGTAAAGAGATAGACCCAAAACACACAAGCCCTTGTCAAGGTTAACACGCACAATCTCTGTTGCATCTGACAGTGCATGCAAGGTAGAAAAACTGGGACGATAGCCATACTGATGGTTAGTTATGAGAGAATTACATGCAGTTGTATTAGTAATAAATACAAATTAAGAGAGTCTACAATACACCACTTTTTCAGCAACCTTAAATATTACATGAAGGAGATAAATAGGTATATAGTCTGAAATTAAAGATGAACCACCTTTTTTAAACAAAGGTACAACACTAGCAACCTGAAATAAATGAACAAAAACGCTAGAAGAAAGAGAGAGGTTAGTTATGTGTGAGATGGGGTTAGAAACAAACTGACCAATTTTTTAAGAACATTACAGCTCAAACCAAAACCATCAACTGAACGGCTACTTGAAAGCTGAGAAATAATGCTAGAAATTTCGGTATCACTGCATGGAAAAAGGAAAAATGACTTTTCTGCTAAGGGAAAACTACTTACTCTGCTGTAGGGTGGATTAGGAACTGAAGGAAGTGAGGTGAAATACGAATTGAAGGCGCTTGCTGAAGAATTTTTTTCCACGAAAGATCCATCAGCTTTCCTGTAGCGACAAGGGGGGGGACTGTTTGAGTTTCTTGCGGGAAAGAGCTTCATTAACTACAGTCCAAACCTTTCGCAAATTCCCCTTACACTCATGAATTTAAAGCGAAAAATATAGCTTTTTGGCTGCACGTACTGAAGAAGTAAGCACATTTTTATAAAGTTTATACTTCAAAAGATCATCCTGTGTCTTACTTTTACATGCAGCCTTGAACAGAGACGCCTTCATATGCGTAGCATTGATCAGACCTCTAGACGTCCATGGACATTTATGTATGGAATTCCTTGGTCTCTTTCTAAGAGGAAAATGCTTATCCAACAGAGCTCCCATACGACACAAAAATAAATTTGTTGCACAATCAACGTCATTAGCTTCAAGAACGCTAGACCAATCATTACTCTGAAGACTATGTATTAAATTAGAAATTTCTTTATCTGTGGAAGTTCTAAAAGAAGACTCACCCTGCTCATCCACAGCAATCTCAGCTTGAGGCACAAAAAGTGAAACATAAATGGAGAAATGATCAAAAAGATCAGTGAAAACAAGACCAGAAGTAAACTTCAAATTAGAAGAATGAGAAATGAAAATATTGTCTATAAAATTGAAGGAAGTAGACCAGCAGAAGAAAGCACATCAAAGAGATGGTCACAATCATCACTTGATCCAATATTTAACATATTACAATTAAAATCTCCCAAAACACAAATACGTTTTTTAGAGTAAGACCCCACTCAAGAAAGTTGATCAAGCAAATCACAGAACAAATGTGTTGGAAAAGGAGGGGGCTTATAAAACAAACAAACAGTGTCACATGCAAACTGGCTTTCCAGATAAATAACAAGAGAATAAACTGTCCTACTATTTGACACTACTGATGTAAACAAGGATTCAAGGTCAGACCTTCTAAACTCAATATCAGACTTTATAAATAAAGAAATACCCCCTGAGCACTTTGTTACCATTCTGGGGATATGGACAGCAACATAACGATGCATATCATAGGTTATAAAATTTTCACCTTCAGATAACCATGTTTCTGTTAAACCCAATACATCAAAAGGGCAAGAATTATCAGACAACAAATACGATTTCAGACTATCCCACTTATCTCTTATCCCACGCACATTCAAACAAAATACATTAAAGCTACTATTTAAAGACAGTGAGGGTATAATTTTATCACAATAATCAATGGTAGTGTGATAATTACAGCTAGAATTAACCATAGATTCAAGGAGAGGGTGAAGCGTGTGAGTCTCTTGTTTACCAGCCCTAATTGGTTGATCAAATATAACTGAATTAAGAATAGAAGAATTCAAAAGAAATGAGAATTCACCCATAATTATCACACAGAATAAATGTACACATAGAAATATAATTGGGATGGCACAAATTATCCAAAGTATTGGACCAAAGTATAATGTGACACCAGTTACTATTACATAAGCTGCAAGTGTGCTGGACTGACAAAAAAATAATAGAAGTTAGGCTACATGAAGGTGAGAGGATCACAAAAACCATAAAGAGATATCAGTAGAATGAAAGTAGAATCAAAGTATTGGCCCAATTTATAATGTGGGACCAGAAAATTATGTAAGCTGTAACTGACATGAAAAAAAAAAAAAAAATATATATATATATATAATAGTTGTCAGCCTACCTGAAGGTGATAGGATTACAGACAAATATAAATGAATATCAATGGAATGACACATATTATTCCAAATATTAGCCCAAAGTATACTATGGGTAGTAAAAAATTATGAGAGCTGCATATATACTTACATGACAAAAATATGATAGAATTCAGGGTACACAAGGGTGATAGCATCAATAATAAGATAAAGAAATATAAATGAGATGGCATATATTATTCAAAATATTGACCAAAAATATAATATGGGACCAGTCAAAATTATGCAAGTTGCATGTGTGCTGACATGAGAAAAATATGATAGAATTCAGGTTACAGGAAGGCGATAGGATCACCAACCCAGATAAAGAAATAATAGTGGCATGGCACATATTCATCAAAATATTGGCCCCAAGTATAATGTGGAACCAGTCAAGATTATATGAGCTTCAATTATGCTTAAATGAAAAAAATATGAAAGAAATCAGCCTGCATAAAGGTGATATGATCACAAACAAACATAAAAAAAAAAAATAACAGTGGGATAACCTATATGATTAATATTATTTACCCAAAATGCAATTTTGGACCAGTGAAAAATATATGAGCTGCAAGTGTGCTGACATGACAAAAGTATTATAGAAGCCAAGCTACATGATGGTGAAAGGATCATAAGCAAACATAAAGAAAAATCAATGGGAAGGCACATTTTATTATAAGTATTAGCACAAACTATAATGTGTGACCAGTTGATATTAAGGAGGTTACAAGTATAATGACACGACAAGAATATAATGTAAATCAGACAACTTGAAGGGGACAGAATCACAAGCAAACATAAAGAAATATTAGTGGGAAGGGACATATCATCCAAACTATTGGCACAAAGTGTAATATGGTACCAGTCTAAATTATGTGAGGACAGTAAAGAATAATAGAGGAATATTTTAAGAACAGCAAGTAAATCCCTACAGAAACAATGCAATATATTATAAGAAAATAAATCTAAATCCATCACTTTAGTTTTTCTACATTTGCAGCACATAAATCAATTTCACTCTGATTATTAAACTTAACCACTCTTCCAGATTGGGTTTTATACAGGATATCACCTTTACTGGCTCAAACATTACGTAAGCCAAGCTTTGACTTGGCATATGAAAGAAGTTGTAAGCGTGGTTTTGTAAGTGTCTCAGAAAATAGAATCCCTGATCCTTTCAAATCCTTCTTTTGTCTGAGAAGCAGTTGACGAACTCGTAAGTTGCAAAATTCAACAACTATGGGTCTGGGTTTTGCAGATGGTTTACCAATTCTTTTGGCTGATACAACATCAGACTAAAATAATTGGTATGCCAGGAAACCTCCCAGCACATAGTGACAGGAATTGACTTTCAGTGTTTTCAATGGAGGTCTCCTCTTTCACCCCAAAGACAATAATTTGGTTGCTCAAAGCCTGCTGTTCAAAACGGTCATTTAATCTTGCCAGGTTGGACTGGATAGGCTGGAAAGAGTTTTTCAGGTCTATCAAGGATGACTATAAGTAGCCAATGTAGATTCAACAGAAAATATGCGTCTGTTATAGCTTTCAAGAGTTTTATCCACTAGATTATTAAGATCTAGGTTGAGGCCAGCATACACCTCCTGCTTGATTGCATTCAGCTTATCTGAAGAGATAGTGACATTATGTTGCATGAATGTCTGTTCCTCTTTCATTTTAACCACTGCCTCATCTACCTGGGAAGAGATCTTAGCCAATACAAGGTCATCAAGTAACCCTTTCACTGAAGATTTAAGGTTGTCAGGTTGTAGTGAATCTGCTAGCATTTTATGTTTGATTTTTATGCTATTTACGTGGTTAGTGAGCATGAGTAGTTGCTCTGAAACAGATTCTGATCCAGAGAATTGGATTGAGCTGTCAGACCTTAGTTCACGAGGTGGCTTGAGTTGACTTTTCATTTCTTATCTGAAGTAAACAACAAAACAGGAACAGAATAAGCAGTGGTATAAGACAGTTTGGGTATAAGGCAGGATATACTCCACAATCAAGAAACAAATTTCAAATACCAAAGAAGGGGATTGTGAAATTTGAAGAATAGAAAGCAATCAGCACAAAACATCAAGCATCAACAGTAGCAGTGGCATAAACCCAAGGATTGGTTACTGTAGTCAAATTACAAGTTAAAATTGGCATAGGTCTCACCTGATGAGTCCCCTCTTACACCCCAGGGGTGGGGGCTGCTATGTGTGCCTGCCTTTACCCACTGGTAGGCAGGCAGAACCAGTACTTCAGGAGGCTTAAAGTGTTGCTGGTTATGCCAGAAAACCTCAAATTCTGATCTGATCTGATAACCACGTCTTTTCAATTTTCAAATTTGTTGCCAAACCGAAACGGTCGAGGCAGCCCTTTGCAGAGGCCGTTGTCCATAGATCTGGATCTTACGCCCTGTCACAGTTGTCCTCCTATAGAGGATCCTCCCGCGATGGTGTTCTGCATCACCATGCAATTTAACCCATTGCTGGGAGAAGGTTTGCAACTCAAGGAACTTGTGGATAAACCAGTGTGCCCTTTTGAGTGAACATTTGAGGGGCCTTCTTCCTCCTCCGCCTGTATTTATGACCCCGGGCAAGGGTGTCCCAGATTCTATTATGGACCCCTATGGACAAGGTCCCCCCTTGGTCCGTGCCTCCTATGGAGGTACCCTACATATCTGTAGAGCGTTCCCCTATCGCCACCTGGGGACACGCTGAATGACCTGGGGGGGGGGCAGATAAACGGATCACTTTTGTTTTGCAAAGGCCATAACTCAGTGACATATTTAACCTACTACTTATAAATATACATAACTCACTGACTAGGCCTATATAAGTTATATACAGAAATATATAACTCAGTGACATATTTAGCCTACTACTTATAAATATGTGTAACTCACTGAGTAGGCCTATATAAGTTATATACAGAAATATATAACTGAGTGACATATTTAGCCTACCACTTATAAATATGTGTAACTGACTGACTAGGCATATAAGTTATATACAGAAATATATAACTCAGTGATATATTTAGCCTACTACTTAAAATATGTGTAACTCACTGACTAGGCCTATATAAGTTATATACAGAAATATATAACTCAGTGACATATTTAGCCTACTACTTATAAATATGTGTAACTCACTGACTAGGCCTGGTAAAATTCTACTCTAGCCACCTCCACCCATACCGGAAAGGGGTGAGGTTAGGAAACCAAAACCCTCAGGGACGGGTCCACAGGCCAAAATATGTCCCGGGAAGGCACCCCGAAGCACCCCCCCCCTCGCCCTCACCCACCCGCGGAACCTGAAAAATGCCTACATGACAGGTCTATAACTATTTAAATTTTTACAAAAAAAAATTTAACAATAATTTTCTTTTAGGCTATAAGTTTCTTTTTATATGGCTTTAGTGCCGAAAATGCAATTCCTGTTCTTTGAGAAGTAGTTTAAGCCATATCAATGTTAATTGTAAATATTTCGGAAATATATTTGTATATCTTTAAAACTTTATGTATCAGGATTTAGCAAAGTTGTGAAACTGAAAACAATTTTGTTGGACTTCATTTTAAGCAGAAGATCTATTTTACGAGGTTTCAGTTTTATAACACACGGATTTTAAAGGTCATCAAAGGTCAGGAGCCTCTAGAGGGAGGAGGAGCGGAGGCAGGCCCCCCAAAACACCCTCCCCCCCGGGACACACCCCATCTTGCAGACCCATCCCCGAAAATTCCACTCTCCCAACCAAACCCCCCCCCCCAAGACAGCCAGAAGCAGCCAAAGTAGAACTTCACCCTAGGCATATCTAAGTTATATACAGAAATATATAACTGAGTGACATATTTAACCTACTACTTATAAATATGTGTAACTCACTGACTAGGCCTGTATAAGTTAAATACAGAAATATATAACTCAGTGACATATTTAGCAACGTCAGTGAACGTTGAACAAAATGACTATCTCAAATTTTGATTGGATGTGTTTGGGGAAATGGTGGGCGTGAGAGGGGGTTAGTTGCCCTCCAATTACTTTAAACTATTAAAAAGGTCACTAGCCTTTTGAATTTTCAGTCGAATGAGCCCTTTTTGAAGTTTTACGACAACACTTTCTATGAAAACCTCGTATGCCCCCAGGGCTAACATAAAACCCTTGCCGTAAGGGCTGTGGGGGGTTGTTATCGTCAAAGACATAATTTCCAGAACTTACCACTACGTTCAAAAAAATGGCTATCTAAAAATTTTGCTTGTATGTGTCTGGGAAAATGGTGAAAGGGGGGTTAGTTGTCCTCCAATTACTTTTGACTATTAAAAAGACCACTAGCCATTTCAATTTCCAATGGAAGGAGCCCTTTTTGAAGTTTCTGCGACAACACTTTATATAAAAACCTTATATGCCCCCAGGGCATAACTTAAAACCCTTGCCCTGAGGACTGTGGGAGGGGGTATCATCCTTAAAGACCTAATTTCTAAAACTTTTAACTACGTTGAACAAAATGGCTATCTAAAAATTTTGATTCTATGTGTTTGGGGAAAATTTCCAATTGAATGAGCCCTTTTTCAAGTTTCTACGACAAAGCTTTCAATAAAAACCTTATATGCCCCCAGGGTATAACTTATAACCCTTGCCTCGAGGGCTTTGAGGGGGTTTATCATCCTCAAAGACCTAATTCCCAGAACTTTCAACTACGTTTAACAAAAAGGCTATCTTAAAATTTTTATTGGATGTGTTTAGGGAAATGGTGGGAGTGGAAGGGGTGATAGTTGCTTTATAAAGTTTTGTTTACTCTAAATCATGACTTTTTACTAGATTTCGGGAAATTTACTAGATCTTCTAAATTTACTAGATTTTTTTTTTACTAGATCTAGTAAAATCCTGCTGACGATGGCAACCCTGCTTTTGATGGCAAAAACTACTACCGGGAGCGTTGCCAACGCGGTACAATTGTTACGTTTTTGGTACAATTTATAGGTCCTGGTACAATGCGGTATATTTTAAAATTGTTTGGTACAATCCAAATTTTAATGTCGTTCATATCTCCTAAGCAACGGTATTGGGGAATTCAGTTTCGAAGATCTGTGTGAAATCATCATGAAGCAGACATTCTCGGTAATTGTTGATGAAAGCACAGAATTGAGTAACAAAAAGAGCCTGGCTATAGATGTTTGCCATCTTAATAGTGTTGATCGAGAAGACAGTTTTTCTGTAAGAGACTCCTTCTTGTCACTTATAGAAGTTCAGCAATGTACGGTATTTATTTAGCCTTCTGTCAACTGATAAGGAGACATGTTAAGAAAACAATTCTTACTTTAAAATATGTATAATGATCCTAGTTCTTATATTATCCAACGGGAGAACCTTTATCATCAAGTCTTTCCTCTAAATATCCTTCTTTTTCAAGCTTAAAAGAAAAAGTTTCCAAAACCCACGCTAAAAGTACCAGGTTGCTTAAGTCTTTTTAAATTGCCCCTACAAATTGCCACCTAATAAGTTGTTTTATAGAGAGCGTTCATGTCCGTCTTTTTAAAACTTTTTTTTAAAGAGCAGTGGCGATGGGCCAAAATCAAAATATGAACACTTAAGACCGGCATGAAGTTGTACCGAACCAATCCTGCTCAATTCATCCTTAGGGCTATACTGTGGTGTTTCTCCTCCCCATAGTATAGTGCAGACGGTTTGATATCATTCTATTATCCCTTCTTGTTTTAGTTTTGTTTTTGTTTAAAGCTCTTTCCAATAGGCAATGATTAGAAGTCGTCCAAAACAAAAAGTCCCCCCAAATCCCACCTCAAATGCCAGTGAATGTGATACCCATCTTGGCTGGTCAAGCACATTATCTCAAAGTTCAAATGATAGCTCCAATTCCGAGAATAGGACAATGATAAGTGTAGGGGCTAATGTCACCATAAATGATGATAATTGGTTTCAAGAGGTCCTTTCTAGAAGCTCTAAAAAAAGAAAAAAATATCCCCAACCAAAAGCATTTCCCCTCTCCCTGCCCAAGATCCTCCCTCCAAAAACTTAGGAATTTACCTTAAAATTACCCCTACCACCCCCTTTGAAATAAAAAAGATTGCTGCAATAAGAGTTGCATTTTTCAAATTGCTAAAATCAATGTTCTCTCTTAATATTAACCGTGATGGATATCTGCTAATATCTGTCCAAGATCAGAAATCAGCAGACACAATAATTAACCTAAAATCCCTTCTGAAAACTCCAATTAATGCATCTAAATGGAACCCAAAACAATCACCAACAAAAATAGTAGTTTATAATGTTCCCCCAGAAATATCCGTTCAGGAGTTAAAAGAAGGGCTCTCAGATTCGGCTGGCAACACAATTCCAGTTTAAGATGTTACCTAATTCGGCAAACCTAACTACTGTCTTAAAAACAAGTAGATCCTTCTTATTTACACTGAAGGAAAAAATTAATGTCCTAGAAAATAATTCCTATTTGGGCGAATCAAACCACACAAGGAATACAAAGCGAGGCCTATCCAGTGTCAGAAGAGCCTCAAACTGGGACACACAACAAACAAATGCAATGAAATTCTCCTAGAGTGTAGTAATTGTAAAGCATTCCATCCTAAAGAGTTGACAACTTGCCACAACACTCAGCCTACATGCATCAATTGCAAAGGCCCACATGAATCTACAAATAAATCACTATGCCCTGCATATAAAAAAAGAGCTCTAACACTCCAAATAGCAACAGAGAAGGCCATCCCTTACCCCTTTGCAGCACTGGAAGCAAATGCTGCCCAACAATACCAAATAAAGCCTGTAATGAAACCAACCAAACCCCCCAAGTCAAACGTCCCCAATGCATCAAGTACCCCATGTAAAACACCATCTTCTAAGCCCCCTAGCTTCCATCCCTATCAGAAGAAATCCAAGTCAACAAGCCTCCTTGTCCGGTGAGATGAGGTCAGCCTGGCCCTCTCTCCCAAGAAGAAACAAACCAGAAACACTACCAGGAATTAATCCCTTAACCGACAAACAGGATGCACAACCAAAAATGCAATCCCCAAATATATGCTTATTCATTCTAAACTGTAATGCAGTTCAGGCCATGAACATACATCAACTACAGAAAACAAAAATCATTGCAGAATTGGCGAAAATCTACATCCCTGATGATATGCTCATTCAAGCAAAAAAAGATCTTGCTTTACTTTTAACAAAGCTGAACATTGATACACAGTCATATGAAGAATAAATCAACAACTCAACATATATCAATACTCCAGTGGAATGTAAGGTCACTCACAGAAAATAAGCTAAATGAACTAATATCTTTTATGAATAATAATTCCATTAATCTTACTTGCCTCCAGGAAACTCATTTAACCCAAAATCAACAAATTAAGTCTCTGTGATATACTATCCTGAGAAAGGATAGATCATCAGAGAGAAAAGGAGGTGGAGTAGCTTTATTAGTTAAAAACAATATAAAATTCTGTGGCATCAACTTTCCAGATTTTGCAAATGATGTTGATGCAATTGGTATCAGTGTTTGGCTATAAAATATAAAAACCTACATAATAAGCTTTTATAGCCCTAATGGCCAAACTAAAGATGCAATGTATTTCTTTAATTATATAAATAATTCTAATATGTTAAAAAATATCATTATCTGTGGAGATTTCAATGCCCACAGCCTCTTGTGGGGGAATAAACCAGCAAATAAAGCTGGTAAATTCATTGAGCATATGACTTCAAATAATAATGAGTTAGTTGTTGCTACCTCACAAAACCTGAATACTTATTTTCAACCCCAAAAGTGGCAGATTCTCCACAATTGACCTACAAATTGTGTCATTAAATATTTTGAATAAAATTTCATAAATAAAATTGATAGTCTATGTACTGACCACTTTGCTATAGTTTGCTCCCTAAATGAACCTGGTGAAACTCTATCTGATACCTCCAAATATATCAACACTAAAGCAAATTGGTCTATGTTCCAAAATAAGCTAAATGATGAAATTACAAGTTTCACCCGACATTCGTGCATTTCAAACACAACAGTTGACACACATGCTGAAGCCTTGACATCTTTGCTAATAAATACAGCTATTCATGCTATCCCCAGGACAACACCTAAGAAAACACTCCCTAAACACATTCCTAAAGCATGGTGGACAAATGAGTGCCTAAATAAATGGAGAATAAAAAAGGCAGCTAGGACAGAATTCATAAAAAAACCATCACCTACTACATAGTTTAAAAAGTTACAAGCAGAATCTAATCTCAAAAGGAGTATAATAGATGCTAAATATAAATACTGGAATAATTTTGCAAATAATCTCTCCAGAGAAACACACGAGCCAATCATACATAAAGTCATAAGCCACATCTGTGGGAAAAAGACTTCCCCCAACCCACTCCTGTATGAGCTTATACATAATAATACCCATTATAACAATGATAATGAAAAAGCTAACCTATTTGCAACTCTTTTTGTTAATAAGCTAACATCAAATAATCAAAGCAAAATGTCCCCAATTCCTATGAACCCAAGTTATCAACCACGCCCAGGATCCGAGTATATAACTAGTCCATTTTCAATCCAGGAATTGAATAATGTAATACATCATATTAGGACCAAAACTGTTGGCAGCTATGAGAATATACACCCTACATGGATAAAGAATCTCACCCCTTCATACAAACAAGAACTGCTAAATTGTTATAATCACGTTTGGGCATCTTCTATGTTCCCCAATATATGGAAATGTTCGTCTCTCCTACCAATCCTAAAGAAAAATAGACCCAAAGATAACCCTGAGTCTCATAGGCCCATAATGAGTACTCGTGTGATGGGGAAAATAATGGAAAAAGTGATCTATCAGAGACTCCTCTGGTTTGTTGAAAAAAATAATATGATCCATCATACTCAAACTGGATTTAGAAAACACCACTCCTCAAAAGATGCTTTCATTTTTCTTACAAATGCAATCAATGAATCTTTCTCAAAAAATAATGTCCTAGTTGCAGCTTTCCTAGATTTTGAAGGGGCATATGACAATGTGAACCACCAAATCCTCTTAAACAATCTTGCAAACCTTGGAGTACCTAACCTAGTATCTTTTATTAAATCCTTCATAGAAGTGCGAAGTTTCATCGTTTGTGTTGGTTCAGCCTCTTCACCCCAAAAGACAATAACCAAAGGCCTACCTCAGGGAGCAGTCCTCAGTTGCCTCCTATTTGCCCTATATCTCAGGGACATCAACCTACCCCACACAAATCTACAATATGCCGATGATCTGGTGCTATGGTCATCTGGCTACACCTTTGAGATAGCACAGTCAAATCTGCAAAAGTCACTTTTCTAGTTTGAAAAATTCTCTCAACATTCAGATTTACCCATTGCACTTACCAATTTAAAAATAATCCAATTGCACCGAAAGTGAAACCATGTTAATGCAAAACTAACTCTAAATAAAACAACTATTCAAGAAGATTATCATATTAATTACCTAGGTCTCATGCTTGACCAAAAACTTAATTTCCACCTCCACATTTCAAACACAATAAAAAAATGCTATAGAAAAACAAATATACTAAAAAGACTTCTTTCCACACCCTGGGGTTGTAAGGAGAAAACCTTACTCCAGTTTTATAAATCACATATAAGACCCCATACTGACTATGGGCTCATCGTCTATGGTGCATGTGCAAAGACCCAGATGCAAAAAATTGAAATAACACAAAATGATATAATACGTCTTATATTTGGTCTTAGGAAACCCACAAGCACCAAGTTTCTGCTTATGGAGAGTGGTTTAACAACAATAAGGGAGAGACGTAGCTTTCTCTTGACAAAACATCTTACTAAAATTGAATCAAATAGCTCACACACACTACATAATTGGTTAAGAAATCCATCCATGTATATAGGCATTGCAGATGAGTATGCCAATATTCAGAAGAAGTTCCTCATACCAGCAAAGTCTATTGCACCCACTTTCCCCCGATCCCCCCATGGAATTAGTCAAGTCCCATAATAAATACTGACTTCTCAAAGTGGAATAAAGATTTAACCCCCATTGTTTTTGTCCAGAAAAAAATCTGCAGAACTTAATACAATTACCTATAAAAATCACTTCCAAATATTTGTTGATGGGTCAAAAATGAATGAGAAGGTTGCAAGTGGTGTTTTCCTTCCTCACCTGAAAATAGCAATGGGCGAGAGATCATATAATAATTTATCCATAATGTCTGCTGAGTTAAATGCCATAATCATGGCATTAGAACACCTGAAGGAAAACCAACCTTTGATTGCAAATTCAAATAATATTATCATATATTCTGACTCTCTATCAAGCCTTGAGTTGCTGGCCTCAGCTCCTCAGTATAAGTTGGATATTGACACTTATCATTGTCTCAGTATTATTGATAATCTTGCTTCAAGTGGCAAAAGAACTTATTTTCAGTACATTCCTAGCCACTTTGGCATAAGTGGTAATCATCAGGTTGATGAAATAGCAAAAAATGCTATAAACATTGACCAGCCAAGTGGGAGACCAATCCCAATTAGAGATATTTACCGATAGAGGCTATCAGATATTAATTTTAATAAGATTAATCCTATCCTTTCCCCCTTTCCCAATAAGTATCTTTCTAAATTTTATCATAGAATTCGTTCTGGAACAAATAGACTAAGTTTTCTTGCATTCTCATATAAGTTTTCTAATTCAAGTGGTTCAATTCCCCTGTCCTCTCTTTGCAGGCATTGTAATATGAATAATGAAACAATTGACCATTATCTATTTGGATGTAATATGCTGACGTCTGCACAACATACCTTGTTCTGTAAACTGTTAAAATGCTTCAAACACCACAATATCTCACTATCAGCCAAGAGCCTAGCCAACTATACCTGCACACAGAGCACAGAAATCGATAGCTATCATCTTATATTTGAACTCCTTGAGTCGAAAGATCTACTGAAAGATATCTGAGAATATTTAATAAATAAGAGACAACCAAGACAGTTGCTCTGTAGCCCACAGAGTGAAGCAAAAAGAAAAGGGCTAAATAGTACCAACTGAATAGCCTGCCTGCTGTGAATTAGAAGAAGAAGAAGAAGGCTATATTTTTCACAGCCCAAAACGGGCCAGTGAGATTTTAGAATTGCAAATGTAAATGGAATTGAAAGAACATCGACTTTTGAGACATAACAACTTGATGGTTATATAAACAAGCCGTTTGTAACTCGGTGTTTGGAGCAATAGGAGTGCTCGACTTTATTCTTCCGTGCAGAAAGACTTGAAGAAGCCAAAAAGGCGGGGAAGGCCAATGCCATGCTAAAAAATTTGCTTTCACCGGTTTTCAAGGCTTACTGTGCCTTCCTGGTGTATATCTGAAGTATATCGAAGATCTAAACAAGCAATTTCAGGCAGAGGAAACCCAGATTCATCTTGTCTATAATCGTTTTTCTGAATTGTATAAGACAATAGCATCCCACTTTTTGTTGCCTAGTAATACCAAAGAAAGTGATTCCCGCCTCAAAATCCACACGATACCGACTACTACGTCGATGTCAAGGAACTGGAATGTGGGAGCCGAGTGAAAGTGATTTTTGCCAAAGAAAAGGTATATCTATCTGCTGCAGTTGAGTTTAAAAATAGGGTAGGAAATTTTTGATCGTGCTCTGTGATGAGATGAGAAAGCGTTTTATCAACTCCAGGTATTCATCGGTAGAAACCTCGATAGGCTTCATCTACGCTATCTTATGGGAGTAGAGCAAAATCAGCCAAACCTGGAACGACTTCTGGCTCAGTTTCCGAATTTGCTGAGTGACAATGACTTGGAAGATATCGTCGAAAAGAGGAAGAGATTACCTATTCGCTCTGAGATTCGTACTTCGATTGAATCATATCCAACCGTGTTTTAGACTCGGCTTTACAGGCCAAAAGATGTTAATGGGTCGTGGTTTTTTCTCTGGTTGGGCGTTTAACTTTAAGCCTACTTGTTCTCCCGCACGCTTCCGCTGCTGCTGAAAAAACTTTCTCAGCTGTCAATCTGAACAGAACCAGCATTAGAATCGTCTCGGTTTCACCACCATGAACGGGCTTCTCAATGCAAAACTGATCGTCTCAAAGAATTGGAGACCACCCTTGAAAACGGTTCTGCATCCAAAGCTGAAAAACTGTGGAAGGGGATATGCAAAAATTGGGCTACAAGAAGAAACAACAGAAGAAATGACCAAATAGCCCAAATGTTCATCTTTTTTCCTTTTTTTTTTAATGTTACAGTTTCATTACCTTTGTATCGTTTAACCTGATTTCTTGTGCAATATAATCGAAATACTTGTGTTAAGTTAATTTAGTTCTGATTAGTAGAATCAACCAAGAGCTTATATAGGAAACCAGTGAATTATGTGGTCAACGCTTAACTCACCGGTGGGTAGCCTAGTCCATGGACCCATGGGAATCTGTGTTGTTAGCCACTTTCATGGCGTGATGGCTGATATGTTTTGTTTGTAGCTTCTGGTGCTCGTTACTCATCCTATAGGTGGATTATAAGTTGTTGGCACTACGCTATTGGCCTTCTTACTTTATCCATTATTCGCCGTAATGCCCAAAATTTCGGAAGAAAGGATTAACCCCAACAATCAGATTCGAGAACGTTTTCAGAAAATTTTACTGAAACCTTCTTATAAAATGCTTTTAGTGGTTTGGGTCTGCTATTTTGTTAAGCTGAGAAATTCTATAGAAGCATTCTTCAAATTTCAAGCTATGAGGTTGCTACTACCTTGGGTTTATTTTTCCCGTTCTTGCCTTAGAACTTTTTCTCAATTTTCAGCGAAATCAATTTAACATAACAACCGGCGAGTGTCGCAAAACAACGGAGCTTTCAACTTTTAACTTACCGTTCCAATGGTACAATTTTATCTTTTGTGGTACAAATTTTGTTCAAAAAAATGGTACAATTTATCTTAAAGCGTTTGCAACGCTGTTGCCGGGTTTCTTCTTAATTTTGAGTAGCCCCAGCTAAAACTCAGTGTGGTGTTTACAAGTAAAATAACAGCAAGGGGTCATACCAAGCTCCCCCCCCCTCCCCGAGAAGACACTAACGAACTATTCTTTCTGGGGATTTTTACCTGCCTCTTCGTAACTTATAGCTTTTTTTCTTTTTCGCCTCATTTTTGCTTTTCTCTTTGTTTGTTAATAGCTACATTGCCTACTTTATTAGTTTCATCATTGGCGCTTCATAAAAAGTCAACAGAAACAGTGCTTGAAGCTTCGATTACAGTTTGGGATTATTTAGTTTTGCTTCTTTTTAGCAAGATATGTCTACGTCGTGATCGTTGAAGATTAGAGTACAATGAATAAGTCTTTTAAGTCTACAGTGTTAAAAAATTTGTAGAAATAGACAAGAATGAAGTATCACTTCTAAATCAACAAAATCAATTTCCTCCTCGTTTCCATCTATCTTCTTTATCTTTTTTTATGAAATTCAGTTCATTCAATGCTCTCGTCAGAGTAAGACGCATTTAAGACCTCTGTGTGTAAATTAATGTGAAAATATTATCTCAAGGATCGTTGGATATATGTCAAGTCTATTAGTATATAATGGAAAGTAAAAGGGAAAACCCTAGAGGTAGCTCGAAATCAGAATTATCAATACTAGTTGCAGAGTTTAAGCAAATTCTCGATTTTGTATAAGAAAATGGTAATAAGCTAGTAGGAGTTTTTAGGGCAACGGTCGATAATCTAGAAAAAGACCATTCGCTACTTAAAAATAAGATTAATAATACTGAACTGAAAACTGGAAAGATCGTAAATGATACGTCTTGCCTTAAATTGCAAATTAAAATAAGTACTAATGAAATATTGAGGTTAAGAAGGAAAAATGAAGATTGTATGGGTCAGATTGTGTGAATGGAAGCCGCTAAATTAGAAAATAATGTTATCATTTGGAATGCTGTGCGCGAAGACAATGATAACGCTGAAGTTTTATTCACAAAGGTAGTTTGCCGTGGATTAGAAATACCGTATGTAAATTTCACGATCACACAGTACGATAGAAATCGTAGTTTCCGAAGGTGACACTGAATAAAAAAGATGATAAGTTAGCAAAGATAAGAAAAATTCTAGTAATCCTAAGAGTAAGATATTCCATGGAAACAATTTGAACTTGTTTATGAGTGATGATGTTCCAGCCGAAATTCGTAAAATACGTAAGCTGTTATTGGGGAAATGTGATAAATTAAGAAAAGTTCACGGATATTATGCATGGATATCCAAGGGCATTCAGGCATATTTGTTTGTGAAAAAGACTTGACGGTTCGAATACAATATACTCATTTAGTGATTATATACCAGAGATTGACGACTTTTCGAGAGTCCAAGGAAAAGCATATCAAAGTTTACAACTGGATGATTCTTTGGCATAAAATTATTACGTATGATAATTGGAGCGCTCTGTTATTATTTAATTCATATTAGTATGTAATGTTTAATCTTGTTTTACTTAGCCTATTTGTTCGTATTTATTTATTATTTATATGCCTTCGTCTAAATTCTTAATTATTTTTCTTTATTTTTTTGTTTCTGTTTTATTATTTAGACCCACACAGGTCTTTCTGATTAGCAGTATTGAAAGAAGTCAACTTGGAATGAGGACATTTTCTTTTCTTTTCAAACTTGTTCCATAGTTGTCCCCAAAGTGGAGAAAGCTAATTATATTTTTCTTTGAGTGCATTATCCTGTCTTTTTTATTTTGTATGAGGTTTCTTCCTTTTTATTTTCTATGAGTTTTTTTTGTTATGTTGTATCTTTTTATTTTCAATCATTTTATTAATACTAAACACTATTACAAACGTTAATAAGTTAATCGCCCCAAGAAGCTTGGCTTGTTATGGGCCGTACAACAAAATAATAAAGCATTAAAAGAATTATAATATTAATTATAAATTAAATATAATTTTGAGTTTCTATTTCTTTTTTCTTTTTCTGCTGTTGTTATTTTTTTATCTCATTAGTATTATTGGTGTTCTTATCATTATTGGCCAACATGTAATAAATTTACAATTACAATATATTGAAATGTATCCCCTATGTAGTCGCACTCAAGTTAGTCTGTTTGACTTTAATGTTGGATGACAGATCGGTATCTCCTCCGGGCCAAATTAATGTGTTGGAATTGGAGAATAATAAGGTAAATTTTGGAAGCAGGTAAAATAAAATTTTGGATGGAAGTGGTGAGTCTGGTGGTTATCATAGATTGGAGTGTGATGATTCTAAATATTTATTTGTAAAACAAACGCAGATGACATGTAGTGAAGTATCGAATTGATTTAATGTGTTCCATTTGAATTGTCAAGTATTGAATTCATAAATGAAATTTCCAATTTATCTATTTTTCAGGCAATAGTACTGCCTGAAACTTGATTAAATGACCATAATTCAGAACTTTTACATATTTCAGGCTATAATCCTTACACGAAAAATCGTCAACAACACTGACACGGGGGACTGGCAGCGTATATACATTCCAACTAGACCCCGGCACCGCGCCGGCGGATCGACCGAACGCCGCCGATAAGAGGCCCGGTCGACCACCACCGAAGTGTCGCAACGCCGCCGGCATGCCACAGGCACACCACTCGACTTTAAATTAATTTTGCGGCAATTATTTATTGCGTCAACCGCAAAGTTGGAGCTTTTCCTTCTCGTGTGGTTTACTATTTCGATTTTTCTGATTAGAAATCAAGCAGGACTTCCACTATCCCTGAATTTTTGGGTATTTCCCCAAAAATCTATGCGTCACCCCGAAAAAAGATTTAGTTCCCCGAATCCCCAAAAATTACGGTGCCACCCCTAGCAATTTATCACAAGTGACTTTCCCTGCCAAATATTACTTTGCATACCATAATTCTTCACTACTCTTTTGTTCGTTAATTTTCATCTCTTCTGTTACTTTACATAAAAACGAGACATATGCAATATGCAATTGCAAATATTGCAATATACACAGTTCTTCATATGCTGACAAAAAAGTATCGTTTTTATTAAACGAGTTTAAATCATTTCGAATGGAATCGTTATTTCTTACATCATTCGTAGTCAAGAATTTTATTTTCAAGTTGAATAGAGTTATAGAACGCATTCACTACTATACAGCTTCAGCCTTCAGTTGGATTTTGAAATTGACAGTCGATAGATTGTTTCTACAGCTAAATTGTAAGTTTGCAGAATTTTGTATTCCTTTTGCTGCTTTTAGATAAGATTTTCTTGATGTTTAATACTCAATTGTTGAACGCTTGATAGAATATACAATATTCTTTATGAAACATTTTTACCCCCCCCCCCCCCCCCCAAGAAAAAAACCCTTCTATTGAGACAAAATTTAGCTATAGACTAAGCTATGTACAAGGTTGGGAATTAAAGATTGAAACGGAAGTTACCCCCAAAATATGGTTCATAAACAAATTGTAAATTATTGCCTATAGGGGGGGATAGGGGTCTATCATTTTTAAATGATCATATCTCATTTTTTTTTATTGAAAGCAGGTATGCCAAAAAGAAAATTATTTTTTTCACCTAAAGTGGAGACGGAAGAAAATGATATCAAATTCCCTGGGAAACCATTGAAATATTTTGATAGACCCAGGGCCCCCCATTGGGACTTGTTCATTGTCTTGGGTATTTTGTAATTTCTCATAGGCTACTGGCCTAATTTGGATTTTGTGTGTGCTCCCTTTTAATTAGATTCTTTGGATCTTATTGAATGCCACGGCGAATGGCTCAGTTTTCCAATAATTTGAGGTATATCTGAATAATTTCGACATTTTTATTGTTGTCTTTGTACCCCTTTACTCATACCCTCAATTTTTTTTCAAGGAACGCTAAGCTGTTTGACGGTGTTTTGCGTGTTTGTTTGAACCATATAGTGACCTAGTTAATTATTAAGTAAATTATTTTTCTAATGTAAAGCTGAGACGGTATCCTATCAAGGTGGTATCCAGAGGAGGGGGGGGGGTAGGTAGGTATTACATTTAAATGATAATATCTCGAAATTTTTTTATTGAAAGCAGGGATACCAAAAAGTTAATTTTTTTTAACTTAAAGCAGAGACGGCATCCTATCAAGATGTTATCCAGAGGGGGGACATAGGGAGTTATTATATTTAAGTGATAGTACCTTATTTTTTTTTATTGGAAGCAGGGATGCCAAAAAGTTGACAAATTAACAAGATTTTCGTGAGTTATAACTTGATACAGCACTTGTATAGTTTTATCGTCCCAAGGGAAAGGGTCATGTGCGTCCAACCCGTTTGTTTTCTTATTGATGAAACGGGTTTACTCTGAAAACATTCATTCATAAGTACCAGGCAGATTCACACTAAAACGAATTGGTGTGACGAAAGTGATATCGACATCCCTACCTAACGTTGCGCTCGAGTGACAATGGCGCCCTTGGTCCTGTGCCCAAGTTACATTAAAAGGCCAGGTCATAATAAAACCTTTCAATATGGGAGGTTCAAGGAGGAGTCTTTGACAGTCTTATGACCTCAGGGTACTAGATGTTGCAACGTTCTTGCGCATCTACAGTGGTTTAAAAAATTCGATCACCCCACAAATGATTACCAAAAATATGCACAAATATAACAAATGTAACATTTGGAATATTATAAGGCTTTTTTCAAAGCTTTGAAGAAAAGCAAAAAAGGCTAAATACCCCTAACTACGCTTGAAAGCTATTTTAAAAAGAAACTCTCTGGAGATTTCCATGGATATGACCATAGCAGAAGCTTTGAACCTGGGTGGGGATCAAAGAGGAGTCTTTGAGTATTTTGACCACAGTTGACTTATTGTTGCGACTTTCTTAAATTTGGTAATTTTTGTAAGTATTTGGAAATCAAAGCTTACACTCAATAACTGATACTAAGTGTCCTAACATTTTGCTTGGATTAAAAGTGACGAACTAGGAAGAACATCTTAACATCTTCCTGGAGCTACTTCAGTCTGCATATTATTTCATTTAATTACATTTAAAACGGATAAGCTTTTCATTTTTTACCTAAGATAATAGCTGACAATTCATTCTTCTTCATACCGAATAAACCATTAAGTGTTTTTTGTTTCATTGTAATTGAAGTGTCCTCATGTGAAGTGTTCATCATGTATTTTTCACTTTGATAAATTTACTCCTTTTAGATGTAGTTTATAATTTGACTGATATTAGGTATTTATGAGTTTATAATTTGGAATGAATTCCAAAAAGAAAAATGAATAATATCCAAAAGAGCAGCGAGAAGCAATAAAAAAGCAGCCGTTCAGCCTTAGCCTACATAACATATATTCTATAAAGAAGCCAAAAAAAACTTTAAAATGCATTTTTTTTAAATTATTGTTAAAAACCCGTTTTGAATACAAGAAGGCTTTTAAGGAATCCAAAAGAGCAAAAAAAAAACAATCAATATCAAAGTCACAAATTTCAAGTGTTACGAATGAGACGGAGCAGATGCAGGCAAGAGGTATTAGGAAAAAGTCAAGCTTCTAAGGTCAAGTTTTATTCAAAGTTTTCACTTGGGTAAAGGACAAATTTTGGGACGCGGACGTTGAAGTTGTGTTCACAGTATTACACGATGAAAAGAAACCACTAATTTTTATAATTAATTATGTTAAGAATACATAGCTAATAGATGCATCCACTACTCGTATTATGCAAGGGTTCTTAAACGCCACAGCCATTTCGTTTTTACCAGGTTTCTGCTTCTCTTGATGAATAACGAAGAAGACCAGTTTCCAGCCAGCGACTTGTGAACTTTTGAACCATGAAAAGGCTCGAATCTGTTGTAAATTTAAGCAGTGACTTGAGAAAGACTGATGAAAACATTAATGTTTATGGTCAACATTGATCGCGCCGGCGGCGCGCCACCGACATCTTACCCGCGGCGCGCCACCGACATCTTACCGGGGGGGCGCCGACGACAACTTACCGGCGGCGCGGCGACGGCGCGCTGTTTTGGCCCCGCCACCGGCGGTCTTCCCTCATCGGCGCGGCGCCGGGGTCAAATTCCAACATCCGGGTAAGTGTCTAAGAGGATGTTTTAATTTATAAAGAAATGGTTTTTGATTCTTTTATTTTGCAGTTAGAGCTGTCTTGACGTTGCGGTAATGTTCTGATTGCATATAGGCCACCGTCATGGTGTCTCATTTTTTTTTTTTTTTTTCAAGAGTATAATTTTATTTACACATAATTTATAAAAAACAAACGCCAATCAACCTTTCGGTTCGTTAGGCCAACTCCAACTTCCAACACATAATTCAATATAAATAAACAAAAACAAAACAATGTCCCCCACCGGCGGGCTAACAAAAAAACACAACCAAAAATTTTATTATGGTACTACTAAAAAAAAAAAAAAAAAAAAAAAAAAAAAAAAAAAAAATCAAACAAATTGATAAATATTATTACAAGAATCCCTCAATTTTCTCCGGAAACTACTTCGGTCATATTCACGCACAACCCCAATTGGTAAATGACTCCAGGAGCTCGGCAAGACATGCCGAGCAGAGAACGGCGACCGGGTTGTTTCACACTGTGGCTGCCAAAATGCATCTGCATTTCTTGTATTATAATTGTGAAGATCCACACCAGTTATAAACATGCCATTAAAACATTCTAAGGTAAGGTTATTAATAATATCAAACTTTAGCATAGATCGTTAAAAGAGGAATATACCTGCAAGAGAAAGAATATTCAGTTTCAAATACACATTTCTCACTGAATCTCTGGGTCTATAATTTGCTAAAATCCTAATGGCAGAATTCTGCAAAGCTCTAGATGGGATTGAAAATTTGAAGACCATACCGAACAACAATATAAAAGGTAACAATGGACAAGTGAAACAAAAGTCTAAGGACAATATTCGGACAAATGTGCTTCAATTTCCTAATAATTCCAACATTACGGGCAATTTTAGATGTTATACATTTTATATGATCTGAAAAACTAAGCGTCTCATCTACAATAATGCCTAAATACCTAGTCGAGTGCACTCTATTAATAAATGAAGTTCCACACCTCAACTTATCTACCCAAGGATAACACATTTTAGAACGAGCAGACAACACAAAATTACACTTCTTAAAATTTATTTTCTGCTTATTCAACCTAGTCCACTTTTCAATGAAACTTATATCATGTTCGACTCCTAGGATCAACTCTTTTTCAGTTCTCGCGCATACCGTTAAATTAGTATCATCTGCAAATAAAACTAACGCTTTTACAGGGATCATATTTGGGTCTCCACTGTTTACTCAATCAACAATATTAGATAAAACTCCACATAGATCATTAATATATATAGCAAATAATAATGGACCAAGGGGAGATCCCTGTGGGACTCCAGACTCGACATCATATTTAAGTGTAGCTTGTTTTCCATCATTCAAATATAATTTTCTATCACTTAGGTAAGACTTCAACGCTCTTTAAGATTCAAAGCTCTTCCTCTTATACCGGCATTATCTAATTTACGCAATAGAATTTCATGGTCCACAGAATCGAACAGTTTTAAAATATCTAAAAACACAGTTATGACTTTAAGATGTTTATCAAGGCCATCATTAACCAACGTTGTAAGAAACTGAACTGCATGCTCTGTAGAATGTTTCTTTCTGAAACCAAATTGGTTCTTAAAGAAAAATCCTTTCTTCTCTAGAAATGTCTCAATCCTTAGGCAATCCTTATTGTGTTTTATAAATTGCTTGAAGAATAACTGGAAAAGCTCCCACATCGAAGTCCTATTTTTTTAATGGAAGATTTTAACATTGATCTATTCGATAGTGGATCAAATAACAGGCCGATTTTTAAACTTGATGATTTCATTTGGTTATATCCCTGCTATTAACATTAGTACTCGTGTTACGAGGACGTCGTCAAAATGTCTGGATAGCATGTTTTCGAATTTTATGTCTGGTAGTCCGAGTTTTATGTTGATTTTATGTTGATAATGAAAAGTGCGCAAAGATGAGCAGTCTCAAGCTGAGGATGGTACTCAATAAAGATGTGCTTCTGCAATATAAAAATGAGCTAGCCAATAAGGATTGGAATACAGAGTTTTTAGTCTGCAGATATCAACTCTACGTTTAAAGTCTTTTACCAAATAATTCAGCAATCCCTGGAAAAATTCTCTAAGAATATTAAGGAAATAAAAGAAAAACTTCAAAGAAGCCTTGGATTACTCTGAGTTTATTGAGATCGATAAACAAGAAGAATTAATTGTATGAGAAAATGGTACGTCATCCATGTGATATAAATGAGCAAATTTATAAGTTTATCGTAATGCACTAAACAGACTCCTGCGAAGGACTAGACAAGATTATTTTAAGTAGAATTAGAAAAAACACCCGGAAGTCTGTCAAAAACATGGAATATGATAAGAAGCACTTTAAGACAATCACCTGGAGGAATCCCCAGGATATATTCTACAAGGATGGAACCAATTACAAATCCAGAGGAAATTTCTGAAGAATTTGCTAACCATTTTTCAACAGTTGGAAGGAGAGTGAAAGAGTCGATTATAAGCAAACCAGGCGACCAGGCTTTTCAAAATTATCTTCCTAAGGAGTTGGAAATCTCTTTAAATCTATTCCCAGTTCAGGAATCTGAGGATTGAAAAATTGTTTATGGTATGAAAGGTTCGGCTGCTGGCCCTGATATTGTTTCACTTAGAGCAATAAAAAGATTTTCGAAAGTCATTGGTCCAACTTTTGTTGCATTAATTAATCAGTGTCTAAAAGAGGGAGTGTTTTTCAGAGTTTTTTTAAATCAGCAAAAATTACACCAATACATAAAGGAGGGTATACTGATGATGTTGAAAATTGTAGACCAATTTCAATTTTACCCATAATGTCTAGGATACTAGAAAAATGCTTTTCTGTTAGAATTTATAAGTACCTGGAAGACCAGAGAATATTTACTCTTACATAATTTGGATTCTGTCAAGATCGCACTATTGAGCAAGCAAACATATATTTGACTAGCAATATTAATATGGCGCTAGATAATGGATATAAAGTGGTAACTGTATTTTTAGATATTGTAAAGGCTTTTGATACGGCCAGTCATGATAGTCTTTTAATGAAGTGTGAAATCTTATGGAATTAGGGGTTTTTGCGTTCTTCCGTTATTTCCAGCTCTTTCGTTTTTACGTTCTTTATTATTTTGTAGAAAACATTATGTTCAAATCTTAATATGGGTTCTGATGAAAATTGTATTGAGTGTGGAGTTCCACAGGGTTCGGTACTTGGACCCTTATTATTTTTAATTTTTGTGAACGATCTTCCGCAGTCCATAAGTAAACTGAAAACACGAATAAGTGAGATTCTCGAAAAGGACAGTGCGGCTACAGTGCCTTTATTTGCTGATGATACTTCTTTAGTGGTGATAGCAAAGTCAGAGAGGTGGCTCCTAGAGATTGTAAGAGAATCACTAACTGAAGATTCAAGATGGCTCAGAGTAAATCAGATCAAGGTGAACCCCACTAAGTGCACTTTTCTCATATTTTCGAGGACATCGAATTATTATCCATGGATACAGCATATAACATATGAAGATGGTATGATTGCTCGTCAAAAGGCAGTAAAGTATCTTGGAATTATTATAGATGATACTCTCAGTTTCTGATCCAATATTGAAGCTTCATCTCGGATTTTATCGCGTAATTTGGGGATAATTCGTAAACTTAAATATATGTTTCCAACTAATATACTTATGCTTCTCTATTTTTCGTTAATCCATCCTTATATTTTGTATTGTTCTTCTGTATACTTCGGTACATTTTGTTCAATTGACAATGCTGTGCGAATTATTCAAAACAAGTCTATTAGAGTATTATTTGAAAAATCAGAAAGAGAATCGGTTTGAGAAGTTTATAGAGATTTTAGGATATTGCCGGTGCCGGTGTAGGTCTTCATCATTTTATATATTAGTGTTTATGTATAGGTACAATGTGAACCAGCTGCTGGAGAGTTTTTACGGTTGGTTTTATAGCCGATGGAATATACATAACCAAAATACTATACCAAGGGCAAGAATGATTATTATACTCCCCTTATAGTGTCTGCCAGGTCCACATTTTCTTTTATTATAAAGGGTATAAAATTATGGAGTAATTTGGATAATGATATGAAGAAGATAGAAAATTGTAGTGATTACAGAGGCAAATTGAAAGAAAAATTATTAAGCAAGCATGAATTTTAGTTTTATTTGTTTTGGAGGAGATTTTAACTGAAATTAAAATGTAATTTGTTGTTGGTTGGTTAGTGTGACTCCACAGCATGGATATGGTATGTAGTTGCTGCCCCTATAGTATTATTATTTTTTCTTCTTTCTTTTCTCGCTTTTTTTTTCTTTCTTTCTTATTACAGTGAATTTAAAAGATGTTATATGTATGTGTTTTTTAACCTGATTCATCCCACCTCAGCCGTTTGGTTTTGGGTGAATCATTGAATTGTTGTTAAAGGTAAAAATAAATATATCAAAAATATATATATTCGTCACTTTTCCAATGTCCCCACTTGTACATAATGTTCTGCTACTTCCCTCCCAGAAGAGCTGCAGTTGCAAACCATTGGCTTTAGAAACAAAACTGCCACCACTATTACTGTTCAAGGTCTATCGCAGCTTGGTCTTGATATTTTTATGGGCGCAAAACTGCATTTCAGTCCCAACAGAAGAGTATGAGATTAAGAATATATTCAGACAAATTTTCAAATGAAGCTCATCCAGCTCTGTCTTTTACCGTCTTAATTGCTCACCTGAACAGATTGGGCACACTATTTTCTCCAACTTGTGCTTTAAGAAATACTTATATTTCAATGAAACAGAGTACTTTGAGTCAATTAAACATATTTTCTTCAATTTTGGTCTGTTTTATCCAATAGATTTTCAAATTTGGCAAGTTGAGTAGCTAGACTCATTACCTTTTCGTTTAGAGCCAGTTCTAGGCTTGCTACTTTTAGCAGCATCAAAGCTTTGTCTTTTGCTCCCAATCTCTCTTTGATTCACTTGCATAATTCACTCATATAGAAGAGGCAACAGTCCTTGAATTACTTCATCTTTCTTCTGAACTTATCAGCAATTTCTCTATGGGCTGCATTTAAGTAGGTGTTCTTAATGTAGATCAGTTGCTTGATGATTTTTGGCCCCAAATAAAGAAGCTTACTTTAAATATAGTTGTCAGGCACAAGGTTTAGGCTGAAAATATCAGCTACCCTGTTCATGCCATTATCCTTTACAAAGATTTTCTCAATGCTTCGATAGGTCAGCTGAACATCTTTCAGAAAGGTGAGATTCGCACTACACAGTTAATTTGTGAAGAATAAAAGAATGGCTGACAACTCTTCCAGAATCTTCACAACAGCATTTTCTATCAAAAGTCATGCGGAAGCCAAAACTGACAGTAGTGTCTGCTCGATAACCTAGGTGAACTCTTGGAATTCCCGGAGTTCTGCCGATCATTTGGAATTTGAGCTGATGAAGTTCCTGTGTTTTCGACCAGTTTTTCAAGGCCTTCTGATAGTTTTTTAAACTTATACGAAATTCACGGATAGGTTGGCAGTTAAGAAGCCAAGCCTGAAGAAACTTTACGGACAAACATAATAAGAAAACAGAGAAACTTACTTGGGAACCTCTGCTAGTTCGTTGCGTATTGGCGAGTTTGTACACAATGGAAATGTAACCATTATTTACTATTCATTTCAGTTTAATCTCGACGCGACCGATTCCCCAATGAAATAAAAAGACGACTTTGCGAACACCCCGCGACGGCGAGGTGATGTTGAAGAGGGATTCAAGGGTAACCAGTCCCCCTCCTTGCCATATTTGGGTGTCCTATCTGCTCAAGACTGATTAAAGTTTTGAAGGTATCATTTCATCCAAAGAATCTAAAAGGTGTAATAGCCATGGCTCTAAGGATGCCATGCCCCTCACTGCCCCAGAACAAGGATTAAAATAATGCAATTTGCCCCCTTGTTTACATGCAGGAATTACCATTAGGAAAAGAAGAAATGTTCGATTCTGGATGCATCTGAAAAGGCTAATGGTATTAAGGTGAAACTTTGGAGAATATTGGGAAGTATGTTAAACTAATTCAAACAGCAATATGTACATTACATTTATCGAAAAGGAGTATCTGCAACATTTGAAGAATGGGTTAAAGTATTAAGCTGAAACTTCAAGGACAGGTTGAGGGGAGATATGGAAAATTGGTCGGAGGTCTGCCAGCCAGCCTCCCCTAAAAAATATTCAATCAAAATTTAAAATAGCCATCTTGTTCAAAATAGTCTAAAGGCCAAATAACTTTGGCTATGGGGATGACATTGCTGTTGAAGGGGATGTCTAATACAATCAAAACACACCATGTGCATGCTGGTTATCAAAAGGGCATATCAGCAATATCTAAGGAACAGTTGAGGATATTAAGTTGAAACTTTCAGGGTGTGTTGAAGTAATTATAGGGCAACCAGCTCCCTCCTTCCCCTTTTTAGCTGTAGTGTCATGTCCCCACAGAAATCTGATCGAAATTTTGGAATAGCCATTTTGTTCAAAATAGCCAAAAAGTCAAATAACTATACCTTCTGGGAAGACAGCCCCCCCAAGCCCCTGGGGCAAGCGTTGTAGGTTATATAAGTTGTCCATTATTCGTATTTAAGGTTATTTATTGGGAAAAGGGGATATGTTTGATACTGTGTCACCCAAAAGGCAAAGGTATTAAGGCAGAAATGTTAGATAATGTTTAGGGGAATGCCAAGAAAGATTATAAAACACTATATCAAGGAGTGTTGCCAAAAAGGGTGAACAGCAATATCTAAGGAACGGATTTGGGTATGAACTTGAAACTTTGAATGCATGTTGAGGGGAGTTTTGAAAAGGGATTGAATGGCCACCAGCCTTTCCCCCTCTTGCCCTTTTAGACGCCCCCCTTAACACAGATAGAAATGTTAACCAATTTTATTTAAAATAGTCAGAAGGTTGAACACTTATGTCTCCAGGGATGCCATGCTCCAAGAGTCCCTAAGGCATGGAATGTAGATGATGCAATTTGTCCATTTTTTACATGGAAGGCTTATTATTGGGAAAGGGTGGAATGTTTAACTCTTGGTGTGTCCGAAAATGCTAAGAGTATTGAGGCGAAAATTTTGGGAATGTCGAGGTGGATATGTGTTGAGCTAAATCAGGACCCTATTTGCATCCAACTTATCAAAAAGGCGTATCTGTTATACCTTAGGAATGGGTAAGGCTATTAACTTGAAACTTTGAAGTGAAACTTGTGACGTTGAAGATGGATTCAAGGGTAACCAGTCCCCCTCCCTACTCTTTTAGGTGCCCCATATGCTCCACACTGATCAAAATTTTGAAGTTTTCATTTCATCTAGAGGTCAAAGTTCTAATGCCTATGGCTTCAGGGGTGCCATGCCCCTCATAGCCCCGAGGCAAGGATTGTGAATTATGGAATTTCCCATTGTTTACATGCAGAAATTACCGTTAGGAAAAGAGGAAATGTTTGATTTTGGGTGCATCCGAAAAGGCTAAAGGTATTAAGGCGAATCTTCGGAGAATGTTGGGAGGCATGTTAAACTAATTCCAACGGCAATATGTGCATCCAGTTTATCAAAAAGGAGGATCAGCAACATCTTAAGAACAGGTGATGGCATTAAATTGAAACTTTAAAAACAGGTTGAGGAGCGTATGGAAAACTGATTGGATGGCTGCCTACCTTCCTCCCATGCCCTTTCTAGCTGCGTTGCCTCAAAAATATTCGATCAAAATTTTGAAATAGCCATATTGTTCAAAATAGGCTAAAGGCCAAAATACAATGCTTATGGGGAAGACATACCCCTACTGCTGTTGAAAGGCATACCTAATATAATCGAAACACACTAAATGCATGCTGGTTATAAAAAGGGCGTATCAGCAATATCTAAGGAACAGCTGAGAGTATTAAGTTGAAACTTTCAGGGTATGTTGAAGTGAGTGTAGGGCAACCAGCTCCCTCCTTGCCCTTTTTAGCTGCAGTGCCCCCACAGAAATCCAATAAAAACTATGGAATGACCATCTTGTCCAAAATAGTCAAACAACTATGCCTTTGGGGATGACATCCCTCCCGGCCACGCTCATGAGACAAGTGTTATAAGTCATATAAGTTGCCCATTGTCTAAAAGGGGCATTATATTCAGGAGAGTTGCCAAAAGGGCAGAACAGCAATAACTAAGGAACGACTTAGGGTATGAAGTTGAAACTTTAAACGTATGTCGAGGGGAATGTTGAAAATGGATCGAACGAAGACCGGCCTCTTCCCCATCTTGCCCTTTTAGGTCCCCCCCTAACAAAGATAGAAACTTCAAAAACATATTTTATTAAAAATAGTTAGAAGATCAAACAATTAGGTCTCCAGGGATGCCATTATCCAAGAGTCCCTAAGGCAAGGAATGTAGATGATACAATTTGTTCATTTTTTACATGGATGATTTATCATAGGCCTAAGTAAAGAAAGATGTTGCAACAATATATTATTTATTTATTTTCGTATCGAAGGAGTTGTTGCAGAAACTTCGAAAAGGACTGATATGATTGGAAATTGGAAGGGCTTGTGC
The DNA here is from genome assembly GCF_049724085.1 of Artemia sp. Qi Xiang Cuo. Taxonomy (NCBI): domain Eukaryota; kingdom Metazoa; phylum Arthropoda; class Branchiopoda; order Anostraca; family Artemiidae; genus Artemia; species Artemia sp. Qi Xiang Cuo. Next base: position 4,570,170 of record NC_142802.1, on the reverse strand, counting down.
CCTTTTTAATAGCCGAAAGTGATTGTAAGGCAACTAAAACCCCTTCCACGCTCACCATTTCCCCGAAAACATCCAATCAAAATTTTGAGATATCCATTTTGTTCAACGTAGTTGAAATATCCGGAATTATGTCTTTAAGGATGACAAACCCCCCACAGTCCTCAGGGCAAGGGTTGTAAGTTATGCCCTGGGGGCATATAAGGTTTATATAGAAAGCGTTGTCATAAAAACTTCAAAAAGGGCTCATTTGATTGGAAATTGAAAGGGCTTGTGCCCTTTTTAATAAACGAAAGTGATTGGAGGACAACTAACCCCACTCTCACTTCCACCGTTTCCCCAAAAACATCCAACCAACATTTTGATATAGCCGTTTTCTTCAAAGTAGTTGAAAGTTCTGGAAATTAAGTCTTTGAGGATGACAAACCCCCCACAACTCTCAGGGCAAGGGTTATAAGTTATGCCCTGGGGGCATATAAGGTTTTTTATAAAGTATTGTCGTGGAAACTTCATAAAGGGCTAATTAAGGGGGCTTAAAGGGCGATTGCGAATTGAAAGGGCTAGTGCCCTTATTAATAGTCAAAACCGATCGGAGGGCGGATGTCCCCCCTCAAGCCCATCTTTTTCCCAAACACTTCCTTTCAACATTTTGACATGACTATTTTGTTCAGAGTAGTTGCAAGGTCTGAAAATTATGTCTTTGAGGAGAACAAATCCCCCCAGCCCTCAGGGCAAGGGTTGTAAGTTATGCCCTAGGGGCATATAAGGTTTTTATAGAAAGCGTGGTCATATAAACTTCAAACGGGGCTCATAGGATTGGTAATCAGTCGCTATAGTGCTCTTTTTAAGAGTCAAGGTGATCGGAGGGCAGCTATCCTCCCCCCACAGACACACGTCGTATTGTCCCGAAATGTATCTAAAAAGACATTTTGAGATAGCCATTCTATTCAAAATAGTCTAAATATCATATAACATGGCTTTTGGGGTAGAAACAAACCCCAGAGATTGGGGGCAAGGGTGTAAGTCATGCCCAGGGGGTATGACATCAGATGTGTTTTATTTGATTTGAAATTGGAAGTTATAGTGCTCTTTTTAAGAGTGAAAGTGATTTGAGAGCAAACGGTCCTCCCCTCCCCTCCACGCTCATCATTTGCCTTAAAACTTGGCTTTGGCTTTTGGGGTTGAAACAAACCCCAGAGATTAGGGACAAGGGTTGTAAGTTATGCCTACGGAATATTTAAGGTTTTTATGGAAGGGATGGTTGTTTAACTTTAGACGAGGCTCATTTGGTTGAAAATTGGAAGTTCTAGTTCCTTTTTAAGCGTCAAAAGTGATGGAAGGCATTTACCTCCCCCCGCTCCCTGACAACCCCTCTTTTCACCAAATACATCTCGTTGAAATTATGAGATAGCGATTTTTTTCAAAATAGTCCAAAGAACATATAATAATGTCTCTAGGGGTGACACAACCCCCAGTGCCCTGAGGATAGGGTTCTAAGTTATTCCATGAGGGCATATAAGGTTTTTATGGAATGGGCAATCGTATACACATCAGAGAGTGTATACGATTCCCCCCTCTACGCTCATTATTTGTTTTAACACCTCCAATCAAAATTTGAAGATATCAATTTTATTCATCATAGTTGATGATTTCGGAAATTATGTCTGTTAGGAAGACAACTCCCACCCCCCCCCCCCCTGCCTACAGCTCTCAGGGAAATGGCTGTAAATTATGCCCTGGGGGGCATAACTCCCCCCCCCCACCCACACACACACACACAAACACGTTGTGTTTTCCTAAGATGTATCCAGTAGATATTTTGAGACAGTCATTTTATTCAAAATAGTCCAAATATCATATAGCAAGATTTTTGAGGTTTATACAAACCACCAGAGCGTAAGAGCAAGGGTTGTAAGTTATGCCCCTGGGGCAGTTAAGATTCTTTGGAAGAGATGGTTGTATAAACTTTAGAGGTGGCTCATTTGGATGAAATTAGAAGTTCTAGTTCCTTTTTAAGGAAGTTCTAGTTCCCTTTTAAGTTAATAATGATGGAGGTTAAGTATCCCTCCCCCGCCCAACTACCCCTCTTTTCACCAAATGCATCTGATTGAAATTGTGCAAAGACCATTTTGTTTAAAATAGTACAAAGAACTCCAGGGTTGGCACGACCCCCCAGAGCCCTGGGAGAAGGGCTTTGAGTTATGCCCTGGGGGCATATAAGGTTTTTATGGAATGGGTGGTCGTATTAAATTCAGATGGGTCTCATTTGATTTTAAATTGGAAGTTATAGTACGCTTTTAAGAGTCAAAATGATTGGAGTAAAAATTGCTGAAAAAGTTTCTCCAGCATACAAATAGCAGGCCAAACTATAAATTCTGAAAGAAAAACCGGAAAGATTCAAATTATAATTTTCTTTTTTCCTGGAAAAAACTATGTCAATATAAAACGAACAGAAATTAATTAAAAAAAACCTTTTCCACAAAATAGATTTCCGCCTTTTTCCAACGATTGATTAAAAAAACTTGTTCTACAAAATAAGTTTTTCAAAAAAAAATAAAGAACTCCATTAAACCAAAAATAGAATCAAATAATCTACCAAGCATACAACTACCACAAATCAGCATCAATAAATAAATGAAACTCAAAACGAACAGAAACTGATATGAGTAGGGTTCAAAACCCCTATGCTTTCTAAAAGTCAGAATATAATTTACACTTGACTGAAAAAAATTCAAATGCATTGTTAGTTTAATATACATATGTTGATATTTATTCTTTAAAATCTTAATTAATTTTTGATTTCTTAGTTATAAAAGTGAAAACATTGAAAAGATTTTTTTTCAGTAAAGTTCAAATTATATTCTAGCTTTTAGAAAGCACAGGGTTTTTGAACCCTACTCATATTAATTTCTGCTCGTTTTGAGCTTGACTCTGTTATTGGTTTTAATTTCTGTTCGTTTTGGGTTTCATTTATTTATTGATGCTGATTTGTGGTACGTATATGCTTGGTAGACTATTTGATTCTATCTTTGTTCATTTTTGGTGGGCGGAATGTTTGGTTCTGGGTGTGCCCGAAAAGGCTAAGAGTATTGAGGTGAAACTTTTGGGAATGTCAAGGTGGATATATGTTGAGCTAAATCGGGGCACTATCTTCATCCAAGTTATCAAAACACGTATCAGCAATATCTTAGGAATGGATAGGGCTATTGACTTGAAACTTTCTGGGAAAACTACTACTACAACTGCTACTAATTCTAACAGCGATTAATTTCAAGAATTTCTGAGGGGGATACTGAACAAAATCAAAACATACTATGTGTAAAGTCAAGACACAATATTCTTGACTTTTTTTTGGAAGTTTCGAGAGGTATTTTGAACAAAATCAAAATGCACTATTTGTCATAATGGTTGTCGAAAGGATAAATCAGCAATATATCAGGGGTGGGCTTGGGTATTGAGCTCAAACTTTCAGAGGATGTCTAAAAGTGATCAGAGGGCAGAAATCCCCTCCCCTGCTTACCCTATCCAGATTCCCCCTTCCCAGCACTGATTGAAACATTGAAAACAAATATTTGTTCAGAATAGTTAAAAGGTATACTGAATATGCCTCCAGAAATGCCAAACAATGGCGTAATTTCGTCAAAACCCTGGGGGGGGGGGGCAAAGTTGAAGCCAATTTTCCAAAATCAAGTGAAAATAGCCGTAAAAACTAAAAAAAGCCATTTGGTACCTAAAGTAGGCCTACTCTAAAGGTACTTGATAGTACTATAAAGGTACATACGTACTAAAAAAACCGATCTGTTTCTGTTGATGCTTGAATTATGTAGGTTTATCTTAGTTTTGACAAGATTTTAGAAAAAAACTAAATTTCAGCTGGGGGGGGGGGCAAACTGAGGTCTGGGGATGGGTAAACCAAGGTCTGGGAGGGGCTTTTGTCCCCCTGTCCTATAGCAAAATACGCCCCTGGTGGCCTTCTGGGTAAGGGTTGTAAATTAAGCAATTTTCTCATTGTTAACATGCAGGTTGTATCATTGCGAAAATGGAAGTATTTTACCGTAGATGTGTCTAAAAAGCTAATAGTGTCAATGTCAAACCCTAGGGGATCCTGAACTATATCGAACCATAATATTTGGAATAGCTCCGCTGGATCGTAGTGTGGGTAAAAGTAATCTTTGTTCGGCATATTCTGCTTTTCTAGGTACACTTCCACCGTCTCTGCAGCAGTTTTTCACACAGAAAGGTTCAGGTAGGTCTCTTCTTCTCGCAGATTTATTTTACCTAAATGATCATCAACTGCAGCTCAGAGGCCTCCTGTTTATCAATCAATTCTACGATGGAACTCCATCCATCCTAATGTCCCTCTATCTCTTTCTGCAAAGGCAGTTTCTCGTCGGGTCTTTCCAGTCCAGTAATTTTTCTCTTTTTTAATTCTATCCTAATTTGGATGTCTCTCTTCTCTTCTTTTAAGATCATTTTCAGTTATATATTAAATATCCTTATAAATCTCCTATCTGTTAAATTTCCTTGTCCCGTTCTAGTTTTTTTCTATTGTATGTTTTTTATTTTTGTTCTGTGTGGCCCACTAAAATCCAAACTTCTTGGGCTTATTAACCACTTTGCGTTTGTAATAGTTTTTTTTTAAATTTATTAGATGATTGATTGATTTGCTTCCATGCCAAGAATCTACAATATCTTAGAAACGGCTTGAAACTTTCAGAGCCACTACTAGTACTATGACTACTTTCGACTGCTTGCTACTGCTACTTCATCTACTAGTGACTACTTCCAGGGAATTTTGAACAAAATCAAAACACACTATATGCATACTGATTGTCAAAAGGGCGCATCAGCAATATTTGAGTAACGGCTGTAGGTATTAAGTTGAAAGTTTCAGGGCATGCTCAAAATTCCATATCTGGGTGTATCTATATTGATCTCAGAATGGCTACATGTATTAAGTTGAAACTTTCAAGGAGAGTTTTTTCTAAGGGGGATATGAAACAAAATCAAAAGACACAATATGCATCGAGGTTGTCAAAACGATACGTCTGTAATATCTCAGTAATAGTGAAGGGTATTAAGTTGAAACTTCTGGACAATGTTGTGGGGAATACTGAACTTAATCAGTGCATCCCGGTTGTCAAAAAGGCGTATAATCACTATCAGGAACAGTTTATGGCATTTAGTTGAAACTTTCAAAAAAAGTTGAAAAAGATGTTGAAATAAATAAAAGGCACTAATAAATCAGTCAAATGTTTTAATTCCTAAGCCAAAATCTTGAAAACTGGAGAAGTATTCATAATACTAACCAATAACAAACTTTCCGAAAAAGAAGCTCGTCAAAGAAAAGTAAAGAGCCGTATCAAGCTTAAGATCAGCAGAAATAAAGTCCCATGGGCGTAGGGAAGGGGGGGCAGCTGCCCCCCCCTAGAACTTCAAATTTACGATAGATATTAGCGAGAACTTTTCGTATGTTGGAATTTTTTGTTGGATGTTACCTGGTAGATGGTTAAAAAAGCTGGAAATAAACAGAAATTTCCGAATATCGTTTGGGATATCAACATTTACGTTTCGATCTTCAATATTAATTTTCGGTCCGATATGTATATAGGAGACTGGCCCACGATCGGCTGATTTTGACTTGTTTAATTCTCCATGAATTGATTCAAGCGATAAGAAGTTGCTGAGCTTGTCAAAGCAAAAGTAACTCATTCAATACCATCCTTGAAAAAGACAATTAGAAATACGCCGTCATTTTTCCTCCTGGATGCTTCTCTATCCAAGAGGTCAAGAGTGCCAAACCTGGGCCATCCCGGTACTGGTTCTGTCGTCTCTGCCTTATGTTTGGCCACCGGACAAAAGAAAAAGAAAAGTGACCAGAGGAACGTTAAAGCTTGTTTTTCGGCTATAAAATTAAGAAAGAATATGGTCAGCATAAAAAACTACAAAATGAATTTCATTAAGGTTTAAAAAAAATGAAGAGTATTAATTTCAAAGTATACATTGACTGATCAACACCAAAAGTCAGCCGCTCCGCTAATCTTGGTGTTCTACCTTTCAGTGGTGGCAGTTTTATTTCAACTTCTGTCTTTAAGACACTATTCATCTCGTCAGTTAGCGCAAAGTCTCTTGCTCCAGTCTTCTTCCAAAAGAGGACCTTAAGTTCTTCAGTTGCTACTTTTGATTATGATAACATTGTGAACAGAATTCCCTTTCTTGCTCTTCAGCTCAATCAGAATGTAATCACCAGCCTTGACTTTCTCAGTGTCAAATTAGAAGTTGCTGGTAGGGCTTGTCTTCAATGTTTATGCTGGGGTCTGAAGAGTTGTTGCATACAGGGTCATCTACGTCAGAATCGTCACTCTAACTGTAACTCGTGTTGCGAGAGACACGCCTTTTGCTTTTTAGCCTTTTCAATTGTCTGACTTTCTTCTGTTCCAGGACTAAGGTTTTTTAGCAGACACATCTTTTATCCTAGCAGTAATGCATTATTTCACAAGGGTTTCAGTGAGCACTTCTATGTTTTTCATATTTTTTTCCTGTTGATTTTTTTGGGTTTAACTTGATAGATAAAATTCTGCGAGTAAAGCAAAGAATGAAAGGCAGACATCCAGCCAGAAGTATTTTCTGAGCTGATCATCATGGTTCCTGGTAAAGCTCCCCTGAGTAAAAGTTTCAGACACTGTCTTTGTGGGGAAATAAGTAGAGGAGGGACTGTGTTCCCAACACATTAACACCAGCACAAATCGTGGTCAACTGACCTCTTTCTGCTGACGTGACCTTCTCAAATTACTTCTGACCTCGCTGTTCAATGATTTTACGAGGCTGGTGGATTTTTTCAGACCTGATTCGTCAAAACTTCCAATGTCTTGTGGTCTGAAAATGTGTTTATATAGGCATCAATGCGGGTTGTCAAAGAAAGCTCCTACACTGTGACAGTTAAAAACAGTTGTCCGTCATAGGCTTGTACTTATTGGCGTTCTTACTTATATAGTTTTAAGTCAATCCATAAAACAACGGTACCAATATTTACCCGTAATTACTCCACTGCCTTTGCAGTCCCGTTATCTGGTACTTTTGTACTCTTAATATACGCATAAGTGTATGCAAATTTACCTGCTTCTAGGGGAATACATTCGAAAGCAAATCAGTTATCGTTTTCGGGTAAGGTTTTTGTCTTTTTTCTTATTCCTCTGTAATTATTTATCATGGGTTGTAACAGGGTGTAAGGAATTTCAGGTCCAGAGTTTTTAGAGGGATATTAAGCTTCTCAACTTTTTTTTATATAGTCTTGCAGCGTTTCTCAAGGAACACCCATGGCATTTCCAGAGAATCCAACTGACTTCTTGTAGAATAAGACAGAAAAAACTGCTATTTTATTTTCTTCTGGATCACAGCCACCTTTCTTTCTTTTCTCTTCTGTTTTACTTTTAATCATTTTATCTTGAATGAAATTTAACAGAAAAAAAAAGAACTTAAGTTCACCTACTGTTCAGACAGGATTAAACAAAGCCAGAAATAACACAGTTTTGGGTATTAAGCTTGCCTTCAACCTTTAAATATGCTGTTTACACAGCTTTTACAAGCATAGCCCACTTTTGGACACCTTGGTACGGCATGCCGAATTTACCCTGGGTATTGTGGCCGAACATGGGAGTTCACTATCCCACAGGATGAAAAAATACTAACAGCAAACTGGTGAAGAAGGCACGTCTTGGAAGCTGTCAAAAACAGGCAAATAATAGGAGAATACAATGTGAGTTTACAACGCGAGTTTTCTAGTATTCGTAAATTAGGTGTAGGCTTTCAGACAAAATTGAACAAAATTCGAGAGTTAATCACCATAAAACCTGATCCAATCTGAAATTTTTGGTAAAAGTATTAATTAAGGTCAGACTCTTATAAAAAACACACTGCAATCTGTCAGAGCGTTTATAATCCACCAGAAGCCCCATAGGTTTGTGTATTGAAACTGTTTGCTTTGGCTAAACGTGGGCCGGTCTCCCCTTTACCAATTTTAATATTTAATTTTGCCCAACTGTAAACTTTTGAGTTGAATTCTTAGAAGAAGCTGTTATCTAACCATAATATGATTTGTGTCAAATCGCTTTTGTGGTGTTTATGTTTTCTGGGAATTGGAAGTAGGATAGTGGGTCTCTTATGTTATACTGTTGCAGGAAAATTTGAACATGGAAAATGTTAAAGGCCGAGTTTTAGTGAAATATAGAATGACTAGTTTCTAAAGACCTATAATCAAAGGACCTCGGGAAGTATTAGTAAGATCCCTCCCCCTCCATCACAGAAGCGGCTGCCCCCCCCCCTACACAAGATGCTACCTACACCCATGTAAAGTCCTATAATTCAATAATTCAAACTCAAAACAACCAGAAATCACAATTAGAGAATCAATGAAATCCAAACAAAGAGAAATTAAAATAAATGATCATATAAAACATTAAGACAACAGATACTGATATAAATGAAAAAATAAATCTTAAAACGAGTAAAAATTAAATTGAATATACAAGTCAAATTTAAAACGAACAAAAATTACTTCAAGCAGACAGCTACTATCACCTCCCTTTTCCTGTAAAATTTCTAAAGCCTATCACATCATTTGTGTTTTTACTGAAAACAAGTTATACTACATATATTTTTTTATATCTATAATTTTCTAAAATTAAAAAAATAAAAGTAAAAAAGATTGAATATCTGTGTTTCCAGGCATTAATATCATGAATATTCCGTTTATTTTCATTAGTCCTTTATGGTTATATTGATTACTATAGGGATTTATTTTTTATTTGTCGTCAATGTTTTGGAAAACAAAACACAATGTTCAAAATACAAATAATTTTCCGTAAAACTCAAATGACGCAAAATGCTTTAGAATTTTTACGGTTAGAGGAGGGGAAAGAGGCAGCAGCTAAACACCTGTTTGAAGTAATTTTTGTCCATTTTAAGTTTGGCTTTTAATTTAATTTTCACTCGTTTTAAGATTTATTTCTTCACCTATATCAGTATATGTTTTCATTGTGTTCGATTAGATAGTATATTTTAATTTTTGGTCGTTCTGGATTTTATTGATTTTTAATAGTAATTTTTGGTAGTTTTGAGTTTGAATTGCTGAATTATAGGACTTTGTTTCTGCTGGTCTTAAGTTTCATATGGCTCTTTACTTTCCTTTGAAGAGATTGTTTCAGAAAGTTTTTCTTAATACAAACGAGAAAAAAACCGTAAAGCAGTGAGAATTAACTATTTGATTATAAATGACGCTTAAATAGGTTTCTCCCGTGTCTCTATTCAGGGCTACCTTTCGGTGAACGTGTAGCTCTCAATAGACACCGGAGAAACCAATTTGAGCCCCATTTATAATGAACTAATTAATTCTGATTGTTTTAATATAAATCAACAAAATCATATTTTGCAACCTAACTGAATCAGTGATAATACTTTACCTGGGAAGCGATTGGCCTTTAAAATGCTGTACATAAACTGAAAATTAAATTGCCATTCAGTATTGTATTTTTATTCAGTTACCCTTTGATTCAGTTTGATTCGGAATTTTATTCAGTTACTATTTTTATTCAGTCACCGCTACTTTGAGAGTCTTCATGTTTTAGTATTTGTGTTTGTTTTAAGGGTTGGTTTTTTATATTATCTTTGAACTTTTATCAGTATTTTTTTATTTTTTATATTGTGCACCGAGGATGGTAGGCGGAGGTTTTGATCGAAATATTTGCATTGTAATCAACGTTTTTCACTGCCTTGTATTATGTTCATTTCTCTCTTCTTTACGGCTTTTTTCGTTTCGTTATGATTAGCCAGTGTGGTCTCGGAATGTTTTTTTAAAATTATTTTTCAAACAACACACACCAGTTAAGAGGCTATGCCTAAAGCCAACTTTTTAATAATTCATAAAGTCGGATTAATAGCGAAACAACTGTGGTTGAATAGAAATAGCAATAGTGGTAATATACATAGAGTACTTTTTGTTCAGTTCAACATCTCCCTCAATTTTCTCTGAAACTTTAGACCCAGTATTCTAAGCCGTTCCTAAGATAATGCTTCAATGTCCTTTTGACAACCTGCATGCGCATAGGGTGTTTTGATTGGGTTGATCAGGGAGAGGGGAACAATTGCCCTCTCTCTTAGACTTTAAAAAATACATTTTTAAAATATACTTCATTGAAAACTTTTCGGTTTTATTCATGAGCACCCCTCCCCAGATTTAAAAACTTCAATTTGCCCCTCCCCCGTCCCATCCTCCTCCCTAATTTTTTGCAAATTTGCGCCCTTACACACACAAGAACACAACTGAAAACATGACTAAATAGTGTTGGAATAAAGGGCTAAATAAAAAAATAAAGGGCTAAAAAGGGCTAAATAAGTGTTGGAATAGATTTAATCACAACAAAGAGAAACAAACATTTATACCAAACATGATTGTAGTCATAGATAAAGAAATTCTATAACCTGAATGACGACCAGATTGAAAGATTTTTTTATCTGTTCTCGGATAGCCCATAATGAACAATTAAATTCAAATAAGAAGGAAAAAATGGGATTTAATCTTGTAAATAAAGCAATTTATTTCAGATAAATGATTATATGGAGCTGTCTAGAGAATAGAGCAAGAGAAAATGGGCATTCTACAGTTGACAGATCACTGATAAGCCTATTAAAAAGAAGCTACTGACCTCCCAATCCAAAGCCCCCATAACTACCTCTAGAACCTCTTGCTTGCCAAGGTCCCCTCGGCTGGAACATATTAGAGCCCCTTGAATTCCCCATATTATAGCTTTGGTTCATTCTATTGGATGCATAGGATTGTCCAATAGAGGTAAAATCAGAATTCTGACCTCGCACAAAGCCACTTCCTCCTCGCCATGAACTCCTTTCAGTTCCTGAAAAAGAGGACTGAAATCCGAAACCGCCACCCCGCTTCGGCTGTGAACTGAAATCGTCCCTGTCAAAATTTTGACGGGGGGCAAAACCTCTACCTTGGCCGTTATATCCACCAGGGCTATTCATACCCATATCGTCATATGGTCGTTTCACACCCCTTCGATTGTTCATGCCGCCTCGATATGATTCTCGCCTTCCAGTTGTTGAACTGGCGTCTTCCATGCCTTCTCTACCCGCATCAAACTCACATAGCATTTTGACAGTTTTAACGAGATGTTTATCCTGTTCTGACAAAGCGTTAGCATATTCAGGATCTTGAGATACAAGCAAGATTAGCTTCTCGATACGAGGACGCAGAGCAACAATTTTTCCAGCAACCAAAGGATCCATCTCAAGATTGATCCAATTATCCAGACGCACTTTACCGTCAACATATTCAATTTTCTTTGATGCAAAAAGGAGTAACTGCAAAGGAGCAACCATAGTCATTTGTTTACAAGATACAGCCTTTGTGCGAATCTTTTCACCGAAAACGAAAAACGGTGACGGAAATTTCAATTCAAAGATACTACAATTTACCGATGATTTATGTACCAAAGCCAGCTTGGATTCAGTAGTTAAAACCTTCCGTTTTTCTTTATGATAACAAACGTTAGGATAATGACCAAATGCAATAAGAGAAGTCACTACATCTAGTTCGGAATCTGGACCAAAATATGAATATGTTTGAGGAACAAAGCTTATTTCAGGAAATCCGAATTGTATCATCAGATCTTTAAGCTGACGCTTTGCTTCTGAGATAACGGTCAGTGTTGGATTTGAAAGCATTTCTCTCTCACAATATTCTTCAAGGAAATACTCTTTGGTCTCGCGAACTTCTTCCCATGAGTGGTATGCATTAAGTAGAGCAAGATGATCAGAGTTCTTGTCACCAGCAAATCTTCTCTGTCGCCCTGATAGCCTTTTCTGATCCACAGATGTCAGGAAGACTTCGACAGAAGTTGAATCAGTGGCTGCTATTGTTGCAATTGCATCCCCTAGGAAAAGAAAACAACAAATTATAAAAATCTAAAAAAAACGCGGAACTGGGGAGAGAAAAAGAAAGAGAGAGAGAGAGAGAGAGAGAGAGAGAGAAAGACAGAGAGACAGAGAGAAAAAGAGAGAGAGAGATATTTAAAACTTTGGACCCTCGAAAAAATGCAAGTGATTTACATACAATTTCCGGACACACATAAAGTTGTGTCTTCTTATCTCTGCTCTTTGTGATTGAAAGTCCTGCTTTATGATTCGTCTTTGTAGAAAAGAGTAAAAAGAAAACATCGAACCAACATGTATAGCGTGAAGATTCTCTCTCTCTCTCTCTCTGTGGACTCCAAGGGCACCACTCAGTGTTTTAGGGTACTAGACAGTTTAGGCATATCCGAGGCATGATCGAATACAGTTGGAATGGCTTCAGTTTATATTAACAACATCGAATGGCCCACAGCCTATTCTATTTTTTATAATTTAATAAACGCTTGGGGTTTTGTTCACACTTCGCTATTATTTTTTTTTATGCTTATTCAGTTATTTTTTTTTAAGCTTACCTCCCCCTCCCCCCCCATAAACCGTTGCTTTATAATAAACACGCATCCGAGATCATTCCTCTAGCAAAAAAAAATCCTCATTTTTGTAGATAGGAGCTTGAAACCTCTACAGTAGGGGTTCTCTGATACGCTGAATCTGATGGTGTAATTTCATTTGGATTTTAAGGGGTTCGAAAAACAGGCGATTTGTCTCAGGCTCGTAATCTTTGATGGGTAATACTAAACTTAATGAAACTTAAATATGTGGAATCAGCATAATAGGCCAATTCTTCTGATTTATCTATTGGTATCAAAATACCTATTTTTAAGAGTTTCGGTTACTACTGAGCCGCGTCGCTCCTTACTTACAGTTCATCACCACGAACTGTTTGATATTGTATTACTCTGATTAACCTGACTCACCTGCGTTGAATAAGGAGCTTAAAACAAGCATTTTCCCCAATCTGGGCTCAATAGGAAGCTTGGCCAATATCTTTCCCAGAGGAGTCAAGCTTTCGTTTCTCGTGAGACACTTTAAATCCCGCAAAGTGGCCTCTGCTTCAATAACAGCATCAATTGGGGGCGGTTCCATTGCTTTACTCAGAAACAGGGATATTTTGCCGAGTCGAAGTAGTTTAATTGACAGTGCAATCTCGTGAAGGGGAGTTCTGAATATCTCTGGGGTCAAATGGGGCTCTAAAGCTTCGTACCTGAAACCAGAAAAACTTATTAAACATCTCGACACTGAATGTTTAATTATTAACTTGTAGGCACATCACCCCACTAGTGCAATACACGAATCCGTGCAATAAATTTCTTAGGAAAAAATTGAATAACTTCCTAACGAAGGAAAAACGAGGATAATTCCAGCTAGAGAAAAAAAGAACAACAGTAAGCAAATATTCTCGATCAAGACCTCCGTTCAACCGTCTTCAGTACAAAAGGCAGAGAGTGAGTAAAAAATAAAAAATAATAATCCTAAGGACAAAATACAAACAGAACCAACCTTAAAAAAACAACACAAAAACCCCACTAAATTAGAAGAGACCCCCTAAAAGCAACAGCGAAAGGGCACCTGAATAAAAGCATCAGACCGTAAACGGTTATTCAAATATGAGAAATGATTTTATGCAAGGCTTTTTGGAACGCTACTGGCTTACAAGGTAGGGCAGAGCAGGGTTGACCCCTGGATACGGGGGTGATCTGGACATTAGTATGAACACGTAGTGGCTTAGCAAAAATTCTCAGAAATCACGACAGGTGCACTATCTATTACCCTATTATCACGCCAAACACACAGCCATGTTTCGTATTTTTCAAAAAATTAGTTTTTTAAAGTTTAGTTTTGGCATATTTCTTGGGCTATATATGAAATCATCAGGTAATAGGGGGTGGGGGGGTGCATTTGAAATGAACGTATTATTATATTTGATAAAAAAGGAATCAAACAGTTTGTTCACCTTGTCCCTTTGTCAGTTATGGATTTTTGCATGTTTACCAAAGTGGCTCACACATGGAGATTTTTATAGCAGACAATACAGTGCAGCCTATTTGATTTTTCTAATTACTTTGACGTTGCAAGCAGACACATGGGGTTGGACCGGATATGACGGTCAGGAGCTGGCTCGTGCATTTATCGTATCTGCCTAAGCCAACCTCGTCTCTAAAAGGTCGGTATTTAGGGTATAAGATGCACGAATGAATCCTTGATAATAAGTATTTTCTACTACGTAAAAATAGACTGCAACTACAGCTGCATCCATGATTCCTAACTATGAGGCCAAAAACCCTCGGCTTTTTCTTATTTGAGGCCTAGTAAAAGAGTGAACCATTATCTTTCCAAGGAATTTAGCCATAATGCTATGACATTATATAGATAATGATATACAAGACATCAAAGTAAAAATCTGCTTTCTTTTTTGGCCAACTGAATAATGTTTGCGAAGTTTCTTTATTAACTATAAGAAACTACTAAGTCAAATACAAAGCTAGTATGTGAAGTATGCGTATGCAAGGCGGTGGTCACTAGGAGTGCTAGCACTAGGAGTGCTAGGGGTCTTGCAAAAGGAAGCGGATGTGCCGACACTAGAACCCTCCTTGAATCTGTTAAGCATTCTATTAAACATAGGAAGCCAGACAAAAAGTGTCCTATTCTTCCACTTCTGGTTTCAAAAGGGAGCAATTTCAATCCACAGACTATTAGCTACTGCAAGGGTAATTCAATGACACTCTTCAAGTTCCCTCTTTATTGCTCAAATGAGCTACAAACCTTGGGAATAGCAGTCGTAGGCCCTTTAAAGTGTGCACTTCGACAGAAATTAATGGCTGAATACCAATCCTGGGCAAAGAATTTTTTTTAATATTAAGTGGCAGCGCTTACTTCGCAGTTTTTCCTGGAAAAAATTAGCCTAGCTGACATTTTGTTCAACACAAATTTCCTCTTTTAACAGGGATATTTTCTTGGATCAGGATTTTTTTCCCTCAGCAACAGCAAGAGAGAGAATGGTAGTCATGGTGCCTGAGAACCCAAGCCCCTTGGATTCTGAGGGGCCTCAGACCGAAGAAAGACCCAGAGTCACTACTGAACATGTTCGACATTTCCCCTGAGTGTCTACTGTTACCGCTTAAGAGCAACAAACCCACAGTAAGGACGGCACTCGGATAGTTACTGACACACCTGAAAAAGAGGAAACAGAGCAAGCGAGAAAACCAAAAGTAAAGAAGACAACGAAAAAGAAAAATGGACAATCGAAGGAAATTGTTGAAAAGAGCGATAGTGAGTTTCTCGACCTCAACAACGTTTTGCGTCGAGTCGCCTCATCGCGGTGACGTGGAAGACATCGATCCCAATCGAGTCCTTATATCCTAATTATGTGGCTGCGATTGATTTTATTCTTGTGAAGTTTGTGCTTGGCAAGGGTAGTGTAGAAATTGTTTAAATTGCTCACATAGAAAGTGTCAATCAAGGTGATTTAGGGATTTCCTTCATGAGCAAAAACGGACAGAAATTCGTACATCGTCCAGATATTCTTGATAAGGCAGACGACGTTGATTTGAAACTTCTTCGTTAAAAAAAACTCTGAAGGCACAGAAAGATCAGGCCGAGGATTAGTCTGCCATAATCACAAAGTGTACTGGCTATGGTCAATAGGTTTTCATTTTAATACTTTTATGTTAATTTTATATAGCTGAAGTCACATTTTTTATTTTTTTTATAATTTTGTGCATATTTGAAATAAAATGTCAGAAATCTAATGATTCAGCATAGTAATCGAACCACCATTGCTAGAACCACCCAATCCTGCTGTTTTTTGACAATTTGAAAAAACAAAAAATCTTTCTTCCCTTTTAATGGGAACAATCAGAAAAATGTTTTGAAGGAAGTCAAACAGAAACGCATTTTATGCTGAAGCCTAAACTATAGAAAACATGTGGTTTAGAAGAAATGCCGTTTCAAGAAATTGCGACCTGGTCAACCCTGCTCACCCCTATGTTGTTATCAGACAACATTCGCGAAACAAATATTTATCAATAAAAGTTATATGAAAAATCAGAATTGACAAATTCATTATAAATGGGGTTCAGATAAGTTTCTTTGGTATCTATTAAGGACGACTTTTTTGGGTACATGTTTCTTGATTTCTTGTTATTAAGGCTTGATTTGTTTTATTTTGTCCTAAAGACTTTTATGTGCATATTTTATTCATTATCATTTCATTTTATTTTACTGAGGACGGTTGAGCGGAGGTCTCGACTGCAATATGTGCATACTATTCTTCTTTTTTCAATGCCTGAAATTGACAGAGTTTTGTTTTTCTTTATTACAAAGTTCTTTCATTTTGCCAGGCTTAGCCAGCGTGGTCTCAGAAATTATTCACAAATTACCTTGGAGATTGAAAACCTATTTTGGACAATCGTTTAAAAATATTGCAAAAAAAGGAAGAAAAAAGGTGAGCCGAAAAGAAGGAAAACATGTAGGCTACAAAAATGCCGGAACCCTTTAGAAATGCTAGCAGTGTTCCATAATGAACTTATTTGACTGAATAGACATATTTACTTCGCCAATTGATTCATCATGAAAATCTGACTCAGCATGGGTATTTAGCCGAACTTATAGAAAAACGACTAATAAACAGAAAAAATATATTATTAAGCAGGTCAAGAGAACTTGATGAAGTCCTTGATATCCTAGTCCTTGATGAAGACTTAAATACGAGCCACTTGGCTGGCAAATTCTCTAGAACACATTGAATCTACAAGACTATTTTTAAGCTAGTATATTTATATTACAGGTATTAAATAATAAAACAATGGGGAAAATTCGAAAATAACAGATAAAAAGAAAAAAAAGATTGGCAAAAGCAGTCTATCTAGTATTTGAAAATTTGAACTACTATTTTTTAAGTTGACATTGCACCTGTTCAACCTTAAGAAGGAAGAAGAAGAAATATAAGGAAGAAGACAAACATACCTTGACCGACTACATAGGAAATAGCATTTTCCTGGTCGCACACGGCCTGCACGTCCTTTCCTCTGCTCCAAATTACTTCTCGATGCCCAAACTGTGGCATAATTAGTCATATTGTTATGAGAAGTATATAGCTTCATCTTCAACCGGCAAGTGTCAATAACATAGACAACGTCATTGATGGTAACGGATGTTTCAGCAATATTTGTTGATAAAATGACCTTTGTGCAACCAGGTGGAGCAGGTTGGAACACTCTTCTCTGGTCTTCCCTTGGAAGCATAGAGTGAAGCGGAAGGATGAGAAAGTCTCTTGAGTTAAAGCGTGGGTTTTCCATTAAGCGCCGCATAAGCATAGATATGAGATTCCAACCTTCAAAAAGGAGTGAATTTCAACTCTGTTGAAATTAGACAAAAAAGAGAGAGAGAGAACGGAGAAAGAGAGCGAGAGAGGGAGAGATAGAGAGAAAGAGAGAAGGAAAGAGAAAGAGAGACAGAGAGAGAAAAGGAAAAAGAGAGAGGAGAGACAGAGAAGGAAATAGAAAGAGCAGAAATAAAGAGAAGGAAAGAGATTGAGAGGATAAATAGGGAAGGAGAGGAGGAATAGAGATAAGGAAAGAGAGGGAGAGGAGAAATAGAGAGAAGGAAAGAGAGGAGAAATAGATAAGAAAAGAGAGAGAGGCGAGAAATGAAGAGAAGGAAAGAGAAAGAGAGAAATATAGAAGGATAGAGAGAGGAGAAATAGGGAGAAGGAAAGAGAGAGGGAGGAGAAATAGAGACAAGAAAAGAGGGAAGCGGAGAAAGGGAGAGAAGGAAAGAGAGCGGAGAAATAGAGAGAAGGAAAGGTAGAGAGAGAGAAATAAGTAGGAATCTGCTAAAATTTATGGTTCATAATAACAGTTATGCTAAACGAAAAAGTTTCAATATTACAAATTAGTGTGGCCTACAAGTTCAGTATTCAATTACACCTTTGGCTATAGTAGACCAATTTCAGAAACAATCCTTATCTGTCCAATTTTGCAAGATAGCCATTAAAACAATTTACTATAAAAAAAAACAGATAAATTTTCATTCAATATGCCAACACTAGACAAGAGTGAACCTGGTTATTTATTGTGAAAAATAACTGTGCCTATAGAGTAGATTAGCAATCGCTGAAATATCTCTGTCAATACCCCAATTACAGGTCACATATTGTGTTTTAAATTTGGTGTCGGTATTTTGAAAAATGTGCGGCTTCGTGAAATCCTCCATCATGAGCATCTCCCTTTGCGCCAACGGGTCCTGTGATAAGTAGCACAACCGGTATCAAATATTCAGCCGGTACCAGCGCGACATATGCGTTACGCATGCAGTTCTGTTTCCTCGTTCGTCAAGACTTTTAATACTGGACTAACTCGTCAATAATTGTACATATTTAATTGCTTTAGTTCATTATTCTTTTTATTTGTTTTGTTTTTTAAAGTTTTTTTTTTTCTTTAACAGTTGGATATTTCAATGTCGTAGGTTTTAGTTTGACTCTGTGATATTTTGAATCAACGTATCAATTTGTATGACGATAGCTATGGCTGTGACTTTTATATGTTTAGTGCTTTATATTTTATTATGACAAGAACTGCTGCTGATCACCATGACCATGTAAGGCGTTTGATAAAAAAAAAAAATCGTTTATCATTACATCCCCTTTAGAACAGCGTCAGAAATAAGACTTGGCGTACGAAATTAAGGAATAATAGCTATAATTAAAATAATAACAAAGTTGATGCTAGAAACCCCCCTTATCTGATTATAGTAAGAACTCGGACACAAAGAGCATGGGTAACTTATAAATAAAAACTAGTTCTTGAGTCGAAGTAAAAAAAAAAATGTCAACGCCATCTAGCATCTGGTGACACTTGGCATTTTTTCAAATTTTCTGTTAAGAACTGCGATCAGACACTTATTACCACCCTAATTATACCAATTACTTATTAAATAATACTATTACTAATTACACTCAATGTAATACTAATAACACTAATTATTACACTAAAAAAAATTGTCGCCATACGCTAAATGGCGTTGATAGTTTTGTTCGGCACCATTTCCCACATTTATAAGTTACGCATACTCTTTACCTAGACATAAAAAGAGGGAAACAAACGGTGCTTTTTTGATTAAAAGTCCTTAAGTAAAATGACGAAATGATCCTAAGTTAAGATGTTTCTTAAGTGAGGAAGAAAAAAGGAAAAGTAAAATAGAAAGAACATTACCAGGCAAAAATACGAGAACAGCTCCTTCGCTTTCTCTTTCTTTGATGTGCACCAAAATACTTTCAACTAAATCAAATGGAACTTCCCGTTCAGGTATTTTCGACATGGCCATAGTAACTTCAGGTCCATAAGATGGATTTACTTTCAAATTTAAATTAGAGTCTGATTCCACCTCTGCTCCCTCCTCATCATCTTTGTCCTTTCGCTTCTTCTTTGGGTCAACCAAAGGTACAAATTTGGTGAGCTGAACACAATCTTCGAGGAACAAAGTATCAATAGGGAAAGTACGACCAGGAATTTCAATCACTGGACAGTCACCAAAATACTTGGAAAAAATTGACGTATCAATTGTCGCAGACATGAGTATTATTCTCATATCTGGATAGGTGTGAACCATGTCACGTAGGACAACCATGATGAAATCAGTGTTTAGATCACGTTCATGAATTTCATCAACAATAACGTGTGAAACACCGCGAATGCCAGACTCCAATTTTCTAAGCAGCACACCTACAGTGCAGAACATAATACCACCATATGGCCTTGGCAATATGGATTCAAAACGGACAGAGTAGCCAACACTAACGCCAAGGTCTTCATTCCTCTCACAGGCTACACGATCTGCCACGGAAACTGCTGAAATGCGCCGTGGCTGTGTTACTACAATGTTACAGAAAGCACCTTGATTGGTGCCAACATAATCATCAAGTATATATTGACAAATTTGCGTCGTTTTTCCAGAGCCAGTTGCACCGCGAACGACTATAACTGAGCTTTCATGAATCGCACTCAATATCTCAGACTTGAAAGAAAATACAGGCAACTTATTTCTTTCAGTTATCATATCTTGTAATCCCTTATCATTCTGTAAAGATTCTCTTTGCTTGCTATATAGATCGTCACTAATTTGCTCTAAAGTTGCAGTGGCCAATGGTCCTTCGTCAATATTACAGCCTGTCCATGGATTCCAGTTGACCATGGGCGGAGCCCAAGGTACAACCCCACCTTTCGTTTCTTGAACGTCTTCATTTATTTCTTCAACTTCTTCTGGTAATAGATTGGTAGTGACATCTGTGCCGTCAGGCTGGTTATACTGGATGTCCAATTCATTAATACACTTGTCCAGTGCCTCTTCAACGGTTGGCTTAAGCTTTACAGGATACGTGACAACATTTTCTGCTGAACGGTCTTTTTTCAGAGTGCCTAAAATGTAAAAAAAAGGTTAGACATATGTTTTATTAGTTCAAAATTCTCAGTGGAGCCACTTCAACAAACTGATGTCATGGCATGTACTCATAAACGATAGATGTTGTACGCCTAATTTCAAACAGTTCGTCGTAACGAACTGTAAGTAGGGAGCGACCCGGCTCAATAGTAACTGAAACTCTAAAAAACGGATTTTGATACCAATAGATACATCAGAAGAATCAAATTTTTATGCTGATTCCAAATATATAAGTTTCATCAAGTTTAGTCTTATCCATAAAAAGTTACGCGCCTGAGAAAATTTGCCTTATGTTTGAAAAAAAGAGAAAACAACCCCTAAAAGTTATAAAACTCCAATGAAAATCTCAGTACAGGACTTAGCGTATTAGAAAACGCTACTGTAGAGGTTTCACAATCCTACCCGCAAAAAAGTGAAATTTTGTATTTTTTTCCAGAAGAAAGATCACAGATGCGTGTTTATTTGTTTGTTTTTTTCCCCAGGTGTGATCGCATCGATCCAGTAGTCCTAGAATATCGTGAGAGGGCTCATTCGAACGGAAAATAAAAGTTATAGTCCCCTTTTTAAGTGACCAAAGAAATTGGAGTGCAACTTGGCCCCCTCCCACGCTCATTTTTTTCCCAAAGTCACCCAATCAAAATTTTGGGATAGCCATTTTGTTCAGAACAGTCAAAAATATCATTAATATGTCTTTGAGGATGACTAAATCCCCCACAGCTCCCGGGGGAAGGGCTGCAAGTTATAAACTTTGCCCATTGTTTACATATAATATTGGTTACTGGGAAGCATACAGGCGTTTTCAGGAGGAATTTTTTTCTAGTGGGGGTCGGGGTCAGAGTAGGGGTTACGGGGGAGGATCTTCCCATGGAGGATATTTCATTGGGGGAAGGGACATTTCTATGAAGGGGGCGCTAGATTTCCCAGCATTATTTAAAAAACGATCAGAAATTAAATAAAAAAATAAGTTTTTTTCAACTGTAAGTAAGGAGCAACATTAAAACTTAAAACGAACAGAAATTACTACGTATATGAGGGGGTTCCCCCCTAGTTAATACCTCACTCTTTACGCTAAAGTTTTTTTTAGTACTTTCAAAAGAGCTATCTATTTTAATTAAACGCCCTTTGTGATCCAGAGGTTTGTGACTGGAACAAAACTTGACCTTGAGCATAAAGAGTAAGATCTGGACTAGGGAGCGAACTCCCTAATATACGTAGTAAAACATACGAATATAGAAATTCGTTACGTAAGTTAGGCTACGTCAGAACAAAATTTCGAGAAAGCAAATTAGCCAAAAAAAGGAAAATTAACATGCGAATTTCGTTTTAATTATTCATGTACGGTGAGCCAAAATAGGGAGCCAAATAGCCAAAATCGGCGTTCAAAAACGTTCATAAATTAACTTAAAAAAAAACAAGTTTTTTTTAACTGGAAGTAAGGAGCGAGCGACATTAAAACTTAAAACGAACAGAAAGTATTCCGCATATCAAAGGGGCTGTCCCCTCCTCAACGCCTCGCTCTTTCAAACAGTTCGTGGTAACGAACTGTAAGTAAGGAGCGACCCGGCTCAATGGTAACAGAAACTCTAAAAAACGGAATTTTGATACCAATAGAAACATCAAAAGAATCAGATTTTAATGCTGATTTCAAATATATAAGTTTCATCAAGTTAGTCTTACCCACCAGAAGTTACGCGCCTGAGAAAATTTGGCTGATTTTCGAAAAAAGGGGGAAAGACCCCCTAAAAGTTATAGAACTTTAATGACAATCACACTATCAGATTCAGTATATCAGAGAACCCACTGTAGAGGTTTCAAGCACCTATCTACAAAAATGTGGAATTTTGCATTTTTTATCAGAAGAAAGATCACGGATGTGTGTTTAATTGTTTTTGTTGTTGTTTTTTCCCAGGGTTGATCGCACCGACCCAGTGGTCCTAGAATATCGTGGGAGGGCTCACTGGAACGGAAATTAAAAGTTCTAGTGCCCTTTTTAAGCGACCAAAAAAATGGAGGGCAACTAGGCCCCCTCCCACGCTCATTTTTTTCCAAAAGTCACCCGATCAAAATTTTTAGATAGCCATTTTTTTCAGCATGGTCGAAAATATGATAACTGTCTTTTAGGATGACTTAATCCCCCGAAGTCCCCGGGGGGAGGGCTGAAAGTTATGAAATTTACCGAATGTTAACATACAGTTATGGTTATTGGGAAGTATACAGACGTTTTCAGGCGGATTTTTTCTGTTAGGTGGGGGGGGGTCGGGGGTTATATGGGAGGATCTTTCCCTGAAGGAAGTTTTCATGGGGGAAGGGTCATTGCTATGAAGGGGGCGCCGGATTTCCCGTCATTATTAAAGAAAAAGATCAGAAATTAAATTAAAAAAAGTTTTTCAACTGAAAGTAAGGAGCAACATCAAAACTTAAAACGAACAGAAAATAATACGTATTTGATTGGGTTCACCCCCTAGTCAATACCTTGCTCTTTAAGCCAAAGATTTTTTAGTACTTTCATAAGAGCTATTTATTCTAATTAACGGCCTTTGTGATTAAGGGTCATTTTTAAAGAATTGGAACAAAATTCAGACTTAAGCTTAAAGAGCAAGGTATTGACTACGGGGCGAACCCCCTAATATACGTATTAAAAATCTATGAATACAGAAGTTCGCTACGTAAGTTAATTCGTAAGTTACGTATATTTATTACTAATCAAAACGTTCGTAAATAAAATTAAACAAGTTTCGAGAAAGCCATTTAACCAAATAAAAGTAAAATTAATATGAAAATTTTGTTTTAATTATTAATTTACGGTGAGCCAATATTAAAACCTGCATTAGTTCAAAAACGTTCAAAAATTAAATAAAAAAAACAAGTTTTTTTTTAACTGAAAGTAAGGAACGACATTAAAACTTAAAACGAACAGAAATTATTCCATATATGAAAGGGGCTGTCCCCTCCTCAACGCCTCGTTCTCTACGCTAAAGTTTGACTTTCTCACAACTTAATTTTTTTTAAACAATAAAAAACTTTAGCGTAAAGAGCGGTCGCTGAGGAGGGGGCAGCCCCTTTCATATACGGAATAATTTCTGTTCGTTTTAAGTTTTAACGTCGTTCCTTACTTTCAGTTAAAAAAAACTTGTTTTTTATTTAATCTACCCAAAGGATTTATCAATCTCTAGGGATTTACCGAGAAACTGTGTTAAAAAAAGGAGAAAAGATATTTGCGTTTAAAAACATTTTTAAAGAAGTAAAGTTCACCTGCTGTAAATTCCAGGACTGTTATCCGATCCTTTACTACATTGCAGCTGCAACCACGATGTGGAATATGTCATTTTAGTGTCTTATTCAGGGTTCTTACAAATACAAGGGGCCTAATACTCCCTTAACCGTCCGCTTTTTACACTAAACTTAACTCTTAGAAAGTTATGCTTCGAGAGAAAGGATCAAAACCTATATTGGATGCTTAGTCAAAATATATTCCTCCAAATTAAAGAATATTAGCGGTTAAAATTCCCTCCCCTTCTTCATTTTAACTACCTCTCATGAAAATTCTGAAAATATGGGGCTAAAAATGACCTTTTTTGAGGTTTTAGGCACCCTCCTTCAGAAAAAACTATACCAAACTTTGACATAATCGCTAGTGCCACAACTATGCAATTTTCTGTAGCCGGTAGTTCTACAAGATAAACGGTTTATAGTAAAAGCTTTGCAATGCAATATTATTGCTATTTTACTTTATGTAAGGGTGGTCTGAAAAGTTTCTGGCCTATACTACAAAGCATTTTTTTTTACTACAAAGTCTCCTTGTAAGTCTACACAATTCTGTTGATTTGCGCCCTTCAAAATAGCACTCGGCGTGCTTCTCTCTAAAACAATTGCTTACGAAGGTTTAGCCCTTTGATTTAGCCCTTCCAAATAGCACTCTACGGGCTTCTCTCCAAAGCAATTGCTCACAAAGACTTAGATCTGATTTAGGGCTTTGATTTAGCCCTTCCAAATAGCACTCGCCGTGCTTCTCCAAAACAATTGCTTACGAAGGTTTAACCCTTCCAAATAGCATTCGGCGCGCATCTCTATAAAACAATTGCTTACGAAGGTGATGACCTTCTCATTGGACGAAAATATCTGTCTTCCAATGGGATATTTTTAGACTAGACAACAAAAAGAAGTCACTTGGGGCTTGTAAGGAAGGTTTGATGATTTGGTGAGGAAGGAAGGTGAACTGAGACGGCGCTTTGCCTAGGTGAAACAGGGTATTTCTTTTTCTTCAAATGTGGCCAGGTTTCACCAATTTTGGCATTTTAACTTGTCAAGTAGTTATGCATTGTACGGTCCTTTAATGGTTCTTCCAGTTTGGAGATAGTCGACTCTACAGCTCCATGGCTATCCCAAAAAGTAGTCACCATCACTTTCTCGACCAAAAAAAAAAAAAATAGCTTTTGCTTTTTTGAAACATATTCCCCTATTACGTCAACCGTTTTCAGATATTCCTATAATGATTTAAACTCAAAATGACCAGAAACTAATATTAAAGAATAAATATTAAATAATGTTAAAGGATGAAACCCAAAACGAAAAGAAATTAAATAAACAATCATAAGAAACATACAGGTAACAGTTACTTACATAAATGAATAAACAAATCCTAAAACGAGTAAAAAATAAACTGAATATTCAAGTAAAACTTAAAACGAACAAACCCTTAACGCCTACAAAAGTCTAAAGCCTACTGCGTCATTATGCCTCTCATAATGCAAATTTTTTTACTAATAAATTGTATAAATTTATTAGTTATTAATTAATTTAATTAATAATTATTTTTAATTAATTAATAGTTAATAATTATTAATTATATTAAATAATTATATTATTTATTATATTAAATAATATATATTATTTAATATATTATATTATTTAATAATTATATTATTTAATATATTAAATAATTATAAATTATATTAAATAATTAATAATTAATTAATAATTTATTAATTACTAATAAATTGTGACGGGTAGCTTTAAACTTGACGACTTTTATATGATAACTATTAAACTTGACGACTATAAAAACTAAAATCTTTTGGTACATATATTGTTCCAAAGATTCTTTTTCTTTTTAGATTTTTAGTTTTTTTTTTTTGTGGAAAGGTCCTTCTTTATACCCTTTTCGTTGCCACAAACTTCAATTTTAAGGATTTTTTACCAAAGTAGAATAACACTTCATCTATTAACTTTATTTTCAAGTTCATAGATGGTTTCAATAACGTGTGCTAAAAAAAGAATAAAAAATGAAAATGGGCACCGTTCATTTTCACCGCCTAACAAAACTTAACCCCCCTCCCTTAGGCTGGATTGAACTTCCTTTGGATTGTACTAAAGACCAAATACATGAACAAAAAGGAATAAATGGAAGGAAGTAACAACCAAAGGAATTATTTCAAAGGTTGGCCTCTTCAGAAGGAAATATGTTAAATAAGACAATTATTACTTCATAATGTGTAGAAGAATTGTAGTCAACAGATATTCCAGGCTCTTCCACATTCATTGCCTATTCCCGCTTTTATTCATAGATAAATGAATTTTCCATAGGCTAACTCTCTTCTGTAGATTGATTTCACAGCAAACAAGCAAGATAATGGCAACAATTGGCGGAAAGAAAAGAGTAAGCCAAAGGAAAATTCACTTTAGCTAGTGTATAGACAAAAGCGGAAAGGACAATAGCAGATATTTCGGCAAGGACCTCCGCCAAGGAAGTCTTTGCCGAAGGACCACCTTCGGTTTTTTTTTAGCACTGAAGACGGCCTGGCCGATGTCCTAGCCGAAATATCTTTTGTTGTCCTTTTTGCTTCTTTTCCGTCCACTGGTTGATATTGCCCAAGTTTCCTCGGTTATTTATTGCCATGTGTAGTCAGATTGGTCTTGAATGTATTTAAGAGGCTAACCACTAAGTTTATACCCACCCTAAAGTAATATCTGTAATACATTTCCAACAAAGACTGCTTGCCGCTTGCAAAGAGATTCATTTGAATAGATTTAAATGACTCACCTGCAAAAGCTGGAATAACGTTGAAGTGAAAAAGTTGCCTAACGAGGGAAAGAGCACAGCTTTTTGAAGCCGCCATTTTGTTGGAGCCTGCTTCTCTCGCCGTTATTTGACGACTAAGCTTAGTTACATAAAAACCCATTTCTGCAATAAAGCTTCGACTGTTATCAGGCCCAACTGAACTGTAGCGATATTCAGCAGTTATTCGGTTTTCCTAGAAAACAATAGTTTTGTTTTAGGACAGTCATACGTAAGGATTAGGGCCTAAGTATTCGAGGAACCAAACAGAATGGACCAATTTGAGCAAGTTAATTATCAATGGATACAGAGATAGAGCTTTTTGAACATTATAAATTATACTTTAGAAACAGATAAGGGAATAGAGGCCAAATTCTGAAAAATTTCGTTTTTAACCTGGAGTTACGCAAAAATTTTAAATTATGATATCATGGTCATGTTTTCAAGAGTTTTCTATAAGAACCGAATTTTAGAGAATCTGGTCTCTACTCTTTTATAAGGAAGTTCTATGTGCTTAAACCTAACAGATAAGATGTATTCAGGCATGTACCCAACACAGGGATGGGGCTCCAGGCCCACTATTCCACGAAATCGTACAACTTCTACAATCTTCAGCAAAATCATCACATCCTTAATTTTGTATGAAATAGATAGTAGGCTACATCAGTTTTAGAAATTATTAATCAAAGAAGGAATATGCACAAAAGGGATGGACAGATATAGGAAGAAGGAGGATCCACAACAAAGATTGAAAGGGGCAAACAATAATCCTCGAATCAGCGGATAAATAATTCAGCGCCAAATACCAACTATCACAACTATTAAAAATTATAAATTATACTGCATCATGGCGGTAAAAAAAAAATTACAAAAAAATACTGCTTTTACATCCTCAGGTATTATAGAATTTCTTTAAAGCATTTTTTTTCTGTCGCAAGGCAGACCTTCATCAAGTCAAGTTCCTTTAAGTCAGTCTCAAAATTCACTGCGTTTTTTATAAAATATACTTTATTTCTATTTCCTGACACGCAGTTAGTTGCTTTTCGTTTTTTTTTTTTTTTTTTTTTATTAACAAGCAAGCCTTTTAGTTTTTATCATCATATAATCAAATACAAGGGCGTCCCAAGGGGGGGGGGGAGTCCCCTCCCCAATTTTTTTGGCATGCGGTAAAAGTTTCGCCGACGGCAAAAATTTCGGCCGAAATTTTGCAAAACCGGCCGAAATTTAGCAAAATTCTTGATTTCTGCAGAAAGTTCGGCATAAATCAGGTAGCGATTTGGTAAAATTTGCGAAGATCCCTCCCCCCCAACGAAATGAGCCTCGGGAAGCTCCTGATCATATATACAACCTAATGCTTTATTACTTTGCCTCAAAATACAAGACTTATGAATTGTCTCCTGGACAATTGATAGTAAATCAATTTGATACTTGGCCGGCGTATCATAAGCAGGGTTGCCAACTGGACATATTTTATGTCCAAATGACATATTCCTGTGTACCAGGACATAATGACATAATAGGACAAAAAAGGGACATATTTTAGAAATTTGCGACATAAAAGGGACATATTTTGCAAATTTATGACGTAAAATAGAATATTTCCCCGCTGGATACATGTTTTTTATAAAAAAAAACAATGTCATTTTTCACCAAATCAGTAATAAAACTACTTGTCTAGCACCAAACTTACTTAACTACTTATTTTCTACTAATTTTTTACAAACTTTATTTTTTTTGCAAACGTTATTATTTTTCGGATTTGCTTGCTTTTTCCTGCAGACAACAATCTGCAAATACTCTTGAAATTATTTACAAGTTTGTATTATTTAATCTATAAACGATTTTATTTATCCTTGCTTTTACGTTACAGTCAAAACAATAGGCAAGCAGGCACCTTTTTAGTTAACAATCGCTTCCGGCTTCCAAAGGTCAGGCAAAAACATCTATTTATCAAGTATTACTAACTGAAAATGAAAAGTTAGCAGAAGAAAAAAAAAATAGATTCTTGATGATCTGGAATCAATTTTTTTATCGATAGATGCACCAAAAGATTATTGTATTGTGCTGATTCCAAATATATAATATTTTTTAAGTAGAACGTTATCCATTAGTGGGCCTGAGAAAATCTGCCAAATTTTTAAAAAAGGTAAAAAACACCCTATAAAAGTCAGAGAATTTTCATGGAAATCACGCCATCAGATTCAGCATATCAGAGAACCCCACTGTAGAGGTTCCAAGCTCTTATCTATAAAAATGAAATTTTATAGTGTTTGCCAGAAGAAGCATCACGGATTCGTGTTTATTTGTTGTTGCTGGTTTTTCCAGGGGTGATCATATCGAACCAATGGTACTAGAATATCGCAAGAGGGCTCGTTCAAACCAAAATTAAAAGATCTAGTGTCCTTTTTAAGTAATAAAAGCTTTGGAGGAACACTAGCCTATGTCCCGTGCTCTTTCTTCCTGGAAGCCTCTGATTAAAATTTTGAGATAGCCATTTTATTCAGTATTGCTAAAAGGTACAATAAATATGTCTTTGGAGAAGACATGGCTCCTCAGAAACGTCAGAGGAAGGACCACAAGTTATGAAATTTGCCTGTTGTTTACATATAGTATTTGTTATAAGGAAGTATACCGACATTTT
The DNA here is from genome assembly GCF_049724085.1 of Artemia sp. Qi Xiang Cuo. Classification (NCBI taxonomy): domain Eukaryota; kingdom Metazoa; phylum Arthropoda; class Branchiopoda; order Anostraca; family Artemiidae; genus Artemia; species Artemia sp. Qi Xiang Cuo. The sequence goes on along the minus strand of NC_142802.1, from coordinate 4,541,062 downwards.
CCAAGGGAGGAAGGAGATCTTTTGGGGATGGATTTTCTATGGGGCGAATTTCCCATTGGGATGGAAGTTTCGGGGGGGGGGGATCTTTTCAGGGGAAATTTTACATGGGGAGAATTTACCAGAATTTGTATACAGAATGTTTGTTATTTGTCTTTTTTCTCGTTGTTGATCCCATTGTACATGTATAGACATTCTGATGGAACTCTCAGGGGGAAGTTTTCAGCGGAGTTGGAATTCTCTTGGGATCTTTCGGGGGGGGGGGATTTTCCACGGGATAAATTTATATGGGGAAATTATCACCAGGAGAAATTCTCCATGGAAAATTTCTGGGGGATAAACTTTCCAGGGGGGGTAGTTTTCCAAACAGGGATATTCCCCAATGACCTTAAAAAGGATCAGAAACTAAATGAATACAAGTCTTTCTTCAAATAAAAGTATGGTAAGGAGTATTTTTCAGGCAGAATCGTAAGCAAAAAAATTTCTGGGGAGGATTCGCAGCAAGGATGGAATTGTCCGGGGGTAATTTCCCGGCGGAAGAATTTTACATGGAGGAATTTTATATAGAGGAATTTTTCGTGGGGAAATTTTCTACAGAAAGTGGATTTCCTGGGATTATCTGAAAAACGATCAGAAATAAATACAAAAACTATTTTTTTCTACCGAAAGTAAGGAGCGACATTAAAACTTAAAACGTACAGAAATTATTCCGTATATGACGGGGGCTACTCCCTCCTCAATAACCCCCTCTCTACGCTAATGTTCGACCTTTTGTCTACCATTTTTTAAAGAACGATTCTTGAAACACAAGGGTCATCCCACCCTTGGAGTAAGCCCCCCCCTCCACCCTTGGTGGAGAGGGATGGAGCCGCCCCCTCCATCCTTTTGTGGAAAAGGATGGAGCCACCCCCCTCCACACACGTATTATTTTCCCTAGGTGCATCCAACAGAAATCTTGGTGCATCCAACAGAGAAAGAAATTTCGTTAAAAATGGTCCAAAGAACATATAATACTGCCCTAAGCGTTTACACAACCTCTAAGAGCCCTGGGACAACGGTTGTAAGTTATGCCCCAGGGGCATATAAAGTTTTATGGGATGGGTAGTCGTATAAATTTCCGATGGGGCTCATTTGATTGAAGTTTAGTGCCCTTTATAAGAGTCAAAAGTGATTTGAGCCCCCCCTCCCGCGCCTATCAGTTCCGAAAACAAGCATTCAATCAGAATTTGTAGACATCTATTTTGTTCAGCATTTTTCAAAGTTTCTGTAATTATACCTTTGGGGATGTCACCTCCCTGATTGAAGGGCAACCCAGCTTACCTAGCACTCCGCAGCGTCTCTTGACTCCTCGATTGTACCTTATGACATGCGCAAGAAATACTGTGATTGGCAAAAAGCTACCAAAAGAAGTGAAAATGCTAACCCTCATGCCGACCATACCTGTAAAGCTGAACTCTCGTAGGAACATGAGCCTTAAGCTCCGACAATTAGTTTTTTACTGTTTACATGTTTTTATGACTTTTGTGCTTTCACACTAGTTCATTTTTTATGGATAAAGTAAATGGACCTTTTTCGTTTTCATTATATTCGATGTTAACTGATCACTTTAAAAGAGGTTTACCAGTCGTAAAAAAACTAGTTTCTGAGATTTCAAGATGGACATATTATGGACATTATAGACAAAATATGGACATAATTTAGCTGAAAAGGACACATTTTTGGATGCTCAAGGGACATATTCATTGACAAAAAAGTTGGCAACCCTGATCATAAGAAGCCATCCTTCTATACTTGTATAGTGGAATTTCAGGTTACATCTATAAATAAATGATTACCACACAAACACTTTATTAATAACCACAACTATACGACTGAATAGCATTATTATCTATAATCGTTGCGTAACTACAAGCACGAAGATAAATTTTTCTACCCTAAAATGTATCGGAGCGACAGAGATTTATCTTTCATACCCTTCTACTTTGCCTACCTTTTACTGAGAGATTTATGAAGGGGCACAGTCTTTAAGGTGCCAAGGACTAAACTTGTGCCTCCGATCTTAAAGATAAACATTCTTGCATGATTCCACTTCAAATAGGGAAAAACATGCTTACTTCTTCGCTAAAAACCTGGCAGTGAGAAGGGAACGGAGACCCAAGGAACTAGAGGCACACTGTGTCACAAATCACACATATTGATAATGATCATTACAGTTTTTTAATTTAAACGAGATACGACACACTTGCTTTTCCACATACAAATTGAAGGTAGGAGGGGTGAGGGGGGGCTGACTAGGACGAATGACCCATATTGGTTCTCGAGTTATGCAAATTGTAAATCATTGTATAGCCCAGGTCAGTGTATAGCAAGGATAAAAACCTATCTGGATTTTATGCGTTATTTTTCTGTGACCCCAAACACAGAGAACAAAATAACAAACTTAACTAAATGGCAAATAGAAATGACTGGCAAAAGTCGATGGCAGCAATAGAAATAATTTTTTTTGGAAATTCATTTTTTCTATTCAAAGAAAATATTTTGGGAACAGAGCCAGGGATTCGTCCCACATCTTAAGAATTCTTAGACGAAAGGAGCATTTCCACTTGCAGAACCTTGGCTCAGAAAAAAAAAAATTGGCAGAACTACTTCAGACAGATTATAAATCCCGCTTTAGCTCTCACAATGTTTGCTGTCTGAATGACGGCTGTCACAATGACAAATAAAACTCATTCTCCTTGGCCTCAGGCACAGCTATCCAAAATACTATATTACATCCATCAATCCTACTGTTCTTTAAATCTTACCGAAAAACCAGGATAGTTAAACCCTTACTACTTTCTAGAAAAAAACTGAAATCGAAACCACAAGGAAAAAAATACTTCAGAACAAAAAAAGAGAAAATAATTAGGTAGCCACGTTTATTTGTCAATGTAATGTAGTAGAATGTGTGATGAACTTCCTGACAGACCAAGAGCAGCAGGTCCAACTTTTCACCAATAATGGTGATAGAGTACTCTCCAAACCATATGACATTGTCAGTGGAGTTCCTCAGCGTACCGTGAATCTTAGACAAGGGAAATTCGCAGAGAAGGAATTGTCACAGAAACTTCAAAAAGAACTCTCTGGATTAGAAATTGAAAGGGCTAGTTCCCTTTTTAATGTGCCAAAGTGACTGAAGGACAGCCCCTTCCCACTCCCATCATTTCCCCAACGCATCCAAACAAAAAAGTTATTGAGATAGACATTTTGTTTAGCGTAGATTAAAGGTCCGGAAATCCAGTCTTTGAGGATGACGACCTCCCCCTACACACAACCCTCAGGGCAAGGGTTGTAAAGTATGCCCTGGGGCATATAAGGCACTTATAGAAAGGGTGGTCATAAAGACATCGGAAGGGGCTCATTGGATTTTCAATCAGAAGTTCTAGTGTCGATTTTAAGAGTCAAAGTGATCGGTGGGCAGCTACCCCATGCGCTCACATCACTCTACGTATCTAAGTAAAGAGCAATGTGGGCACAATGTATTTTCCACGCCCATCATTTCCACAAACACATTCAATCAACATTTTGAGATAGCCATTCTGTTCAGCGTAGTTTAAAAGACCGGAAATTATGTCTTTGAGGATGATGACCCCCCCCCCCCCACAGTTCTCAGAGCAAGGGTTGTAAGTTATGACCGGAGAGCGTATAAGGCTCTTATAGAAAGGGTCGTCATATAAACATAGGAGGGGGCTCATTGGATTGGTAATCAGAGGTTCTAGTGCTCGTTTTAAGAGTCAAAGTGATCGGAGGGCAGCTACCCCTCCCCCGCCCGTCGTATTTTCTTGAAATCCATCTGATAGAAATTTTGAGACGGCCAGTTGTTCAAAAAGTAGTCCAAATCCAGGGTCGTCATATAAACATCGGAGGGGGCTTATTGGATTGGTAATCAGAAGTTCTAGTGCTCGTTTTAAGAGTCAAAGTGATCAGAGGGCAGCTACCGCTCCCCCACCCGTCGTATTTTCTTGAAATGCATTTGATAGAAATTTCGAGATGGCCAGTTGTTCAAAAAGTAGTCTAAAGATCATAGGCAGCGCAATTCCGCTGCCTAGGTAAATAGCGATGTGGGCACAATGTGTTATTTTTTTTAGACGTATAGAAGGGTTTGTCGTAGAAACTTTGAAAGGGGCGCATTCGATTGGAAATTCCAAGCTCTATTACCCTTTCTATTAAACGAAAGTGATAAGACGGCAAACAGCACCACCCCCACCCCCCCCCCCCACACCCTTCAATTCTTCAAATACATCAAATCAAAATTTTGAAATAAATATTTTGTTCAGCGTAGTTGAAAGGTCCAGTAATTATTTCTTTGAAGATTTACCCCCCCCCCCCCCGAAGCCCTCAGGACGAGAGTTTTAAGTTATACCTCAGGGGTATGTAAGGTTTTTATGGAAGGGGTGGTCGCATAAACTCCGGAGGGGGCTCATTGGCTTGGATTTTGGAAGTTCTACTGCCCTTTTAATAGTCGAAAGTGATTGGAGGGCAAATAGCCCCCCTTCCACACCCACCGTTTCCCCAACACATCCAATCAAAATTTTGAAATAACCATTTTGTTCAACATAATTGAAAGGTCCGGAAATTATGTCTTTGAGGATGACAAGATATGCATGTTTCACATTCTTTGAAAGATATGCATGTGTCAAAACAAAATATATTTAAAATGTTTTCACTTTTTTTACTTTAATAAATAAAAAATGATTAAAACTTTAAGGAATAAATATCAGTATATACATATTAAACTGTTAATCCATGATCATTTTTTTTTTTTTTTTTTTTTTTTAGTAAAGTGCTAATTATGTTCTGTTCTTGATAAGACGTGGGAGATTGTCAGCCCTACTCATGTTATTTTTGCTCTTTTTGAGTTTGACTTAGTTATTTATTATAATTCTTGTACATTTGAGTTTTATTTATTTATTGGTGTTGATTTGAGCTAGCTTTACGCTTAGAAGTTATTTGACTTTATTCCTGCTCATTTTTAGCTGACTGGAGCTCTTTATTTTTCTCTAAAAAACTTATTTTGAGGAGTTTTTAAATTAATCTTACATAAAAAGTTAATAATGAGAAACATCTCTTATGAACACAATAGCGTATTAAAAAAAAAAAAAAAAAAACAGAAAAAAAACAACGATTTATTAGATCTTTTACCTGCATAAACTGATGCAGTTTGGACTTGGCATTTTCAATTGTCCAATTACCATGAATAGCAGCATTGACGTCTAAGTCCTCAGCTTCTGCCATCTGTTTTTTGTTCTGTTCAATATAGATAGAAACGTCCTGAACAGGTCTACCATAGGGCTGATATGCCTCTCCCATTTGCTATAAAAAAACGAAAAACATCATTGACAATATATAAGTGCATCGTAGACAAGTATAACTTTCTTTCAACCTAGAACTAACAGCCACAATTGTAACTTTTCAGTCTGTAAATTCCAGTTAAACATGATTCAAATCCCTAAAATATGGAATTTTTTTTCATATTTGACCAAATATGGACTAAATTAACATGTTCCAAGCCAAGTCACAGGCAACGTCTCCCAATCATCTTCATCAAAAACTCAAATTTCCTAAATATTTCAATACTGCCAGTAAGAATTTACTCTAAGGGTAAACTAACCTGTTTCAACTTTTGAAGGAGGAGAATTGAGTGCTGGAAATATTTACTTATAAAGTTCTTATACCACTTCAGAAACATTACCTTCGTCCAGAAAGGGTGCCTATATCAGGTGCCATCAGCATAAACAGGGAAACCCAGTTTTCGCCATGACTAGCAGCGCTGCGTCTTCTTTCTTTCTTTTTTTTCTGTTAGGGCTAGCAGGTAACTGCAAATTCATGGAGAGATATCTATTGGTTCATATAAAGGTTCATGCTTATATCTACATGAGAAGCATAAATCAAACAATGATAAAGCTAATATACTGTACCAAAGTAGTTTTCCCAATTAGGGTTCTACCCTCCTCACCCCGTCAAGGCGTGTGTGAATTTGTTATTGGTTTTGACGTCACACATAGATCTGTCATTGGGGGACAGCCGCCCCCCCCTAATTTGGACATTGTTTAAACCTAATATTCCACATAAAAATACAATTTTGATGACCAGGTCTCCTAAATTTTGAAGTCCAAGAACAAAGGCACTTAAAGTATATTTTCTTCTAAGAAGTTCAAAATTGTTTGTTGAACTGCATCTGATAAATTGCAATAATAACAAAAATAAACTTTTCTTAATGTATATTAAGCATATATATTCCATATAGGATAATTTTCATGAGTTCATGAATAACTAAATGTTTATCTGTAAAGTAACGGTGCCAATATACTCCTAAGGCTCTATGTAACAAAATTGCATATATTTTGTGGGAAAGTTTAAGAGAGGTTCAAAGTCAAACCTATACTTAATGCTGTATAATGGCAAAAACCCGTGACTTTTTTAGTGTTTTCACTAAAGTTAGATAAAGATCTTTTCATAAGATTTTTTTTCATTTGAAATCGTCAGATCAAGAACAACATACCCACATACACAAGGATTTCCTTTACAATATCAAAGTTTTAGATCCCAAAAATATCTCCCTTTTTGAAAAGAAAAATCCTTTAACTACTGCGCTTTTCATAAGGAATAGGCTGAATATTTTTAAGAAGGTTGGTTAACTAGTTACTGCTATGAGATATTTTTTCAGTAGTACAAAATTTGTGTTCTTGCTGGAAAACTAGTTCCACCTGAACAGCAATTTCTTTTATAATTTAATAGTACATATATCATCATATTTGTCAGTTTAGACAAGATTTTATCTAACAGAATACTTCCTTTGTAAACACGTTATCAAACGTTATTATGTTAGCAAACGATAACAGGTTATCAAAATCCTACAATAAGAAAGAGCAAAAGTTCACCCATCATATCAAGATAAAGACGAATTAACAAATCTCGCTTCTTTAAGGAAAAAAAAGATTCACTTTAACTAACAATATGGAATACTTATCAAATTTTTTGAAGGGGGAGGGGGAACAGGCGTCTAACAGGGACCGATTTTATTAAAGAACAAAATGTTCCTAATTTATGTTTATTACAATCGTAAGCAAAATAAAAAATCGCTCCTCTTTCTTTGGCCCTTCTTCTCAAAAGATTCTTCTGATCATCAGGTACGGATTTTAACAGCCAGCACCTTTGATTATCTGTACAATATTTAACAAGCAGCAGAAAGAAATAAAAATAAACAATACCTGTGGTCCAAATCCCTCTCGAAACATAGGTCGACTGAGTCCAAGATCAGTCACTGGCTGTCCCGAAGGCTGAGATCCAGGAGCTGCGACAGCATCAGGAGCTGCTGTTCCTTCAGGCAAGTCTTTAGGATCTACTTTTCCCTGACGAACCAAATAATTGATAAAATCTTGACAGGCATTAGCCTGAGCATCTTTCTTACTAGTAGAATTTCCTAAAATGTATCAAGTTACATTAGTGAATCTTTAAACTGTTACTGGATTAAAAACAAACTAATTATTATTACTTTCTAGCACTGGAGCCACTTAATTCCTTTCTTGTTACTAAGAACGTTTTGTCTGAAGTGAAAAGCAAGTTCTTCTATTATCATTTGTATTTTTTTTTTAGCTGAAATGGTTTATTATTGAACATAACATTGTGTAGTTTTATTGTGTATGAAATATTTATGCAAGTATTTTCCAGTGCACGGTTTCACCCTCGTATTTCTTATAGAATATATTGGTTGTTTTCTTCTTTTTTTTTGTGAGTAGCCCACCCTTGCAAGCAACGTTTTGGTATGCTACCAAATGAACTTGTTTCTAGTTTTTTGATAATAAGTTATTATTAAAACTATAACTACTAATATAGCTATCCCAATTAAATTGATTGTTCTAGTCACTATTGTTAGTTTTATTTTTTCCCCATATTTTCTCTAATTACATAATATAGAAATAAGCCAAAAATTATTGCATAATAAATGAATATATGACAAGTAAAAGCATAGGCCTAATAAAAGGAATACAATAAAATACTATATCCAAAGTAAGGAGTTTATTTTAGCACATAAAATTTTGATTACATAAATTAAATTGTTAAACTATATTAATTATTTCCCATTTTTTAGTCATAATGAACATTATTTAAGACCTGGTCAACGAATTGGAACTCTTTTTGTTTTTAACTAAGTTTTAATAAGATAAACCATCTGAGAATACAAATATATAGCATCCAATGCAGTGCCTTGTAATCTTGAAGACATATACAGGTATTGAAAAAAAGTTCAGATCACCTACACACAGGACAAATAGAGTTATCCTCAATGGCAATCAGACGATTATTTTTAAACAATAGTAAAGATCAATATTAAAATCTGAGACTGTGATAATGCCACTTGCTATTTTTAGTAACCAAAACGCAAAACCACATGGGAGTATGACCTTGGAATGTTGTATATTTTTATGCAAATCTATTGTGATTCTAACACTTCTTTTACATTTTTTTTTTAGAACAGCAAAAATAAAGTTTTCAGTTTTATACAGGGAATTTTTGTTCAACAATTTAAATAAGAACTGTGAAATTATGACACATACTTTTTCAAGGGAAGGAACAGTCTTTTATGATAAAAAAAAAAAATCCAACAGCTTTTATTTAATAAAACCAAAATAACAATGTAACACCAGCAACCTCAAAACATGTTAGCCCTGTACAATATACAATAAATAATTCCACTTCAAATCCAAACATTTTCCTTAATTTGTTGTTCATTTTTTCATCTTTTATATTATTAAATCAATTTTGATGTTCATTACTTGCATTAAAACGGCAATAGACAGTAAACTGCAAGAGTTCTATGGACATTTTCTTTTCTTCTTTTCTTTCTATGTCAATCATGGCTTTTTCCATTTAATTTTTAAAGATGCTTTGAAACCACCTAGGGGGTGGGGGGGATTCAAAGCATAATACAAACCTGATGAATTAAAGTGTATTTTAAAGGCTACCATGGGAGATTCTTCAGGTTAATATGGAGACAGGGAGTGCAGTGAGGGGGAGAGGGTACTCCATAGCCTATTAGTACCTTCATTTAGAGAAATGAAGTGTCAAATATCTGCATTTTTTTTTAACAAGCTCCTGCAAAGGGAATTTCTTCAAAAACGAATAAAAAAAATTGTTTTATTTTGGCAATATAACCTAAAACAGTCATCTTCTTTAGTTTCAGTTTTATCTCTGAGGTTCACATGATGTTTCAATTAGCAAAGCTTTGCTATTAAAAACATCAAAACAATTTTGTAAGTCCCTTTTCTGCCAGGCAAAGTAGCACAAACAGTAAAGGGACTTACCAAAAACACATTTTATCTTTCAATGCCAGCACAAACAAAGCACCTGAAAAAAAGAAAATAAAAATCAGATTTTGAAGAAAAATTCTCTATATTAGAAACATCACTAGTTGTTGGATTGTAGCTAGAGTTAGGATTTATAACTACAATCCAGAACCTCTTTTAAAGATAAATTCAGCTGCTGCTAGAGATGTGAGATAACTTATTATTTGCTCTAAAAAAAAAACAAAAAACAAAAAAAAAACAACACCAGGGAAAGTTTAATATTTACTTTGAATTTCAAATTAAACAGTTGTATGATGTCCCCTTCTTGCTAAGGATAAATAATTTCTTAGACCACACTGATTTTCCATTTACTAAAAATTAAGCAAAAAAAAAAACGGGTTTTAATTTTATTAAAGCAGTGAATAAATAACAAAAAAATAAACAATTTCTTTAAGAATGACCCCCTAATCACAAAGGCCGTTAATCAGAATAAAAAACTCTTATGAAACTACTAAAAAAAATTTGGCATAAAGAGTAAGGTATTGACTAGGGGGTATACCCAATCACATATATAATAGTTTCTGTTTGTTTTAAGTTTTGATGTTGAAAGTTTTCAGTTGAATACATGTTTGTTTTTTTGTTTTTTTAATTTAATATCTGATCGTTTTTTTTTCAATAATGCTGGGAAATCCAGCACCCTTCATAGCAATGTCCCTTCCCCATGAAGACTTTTCCATGGACAGATCCTCCCACATAACCCCGCTCCACCCCCCCCCCCCCCCACTACCAGGAAAAATTCCTCCTGAAAACGTCTGTATACTTCCCAGTAACCAATACTATATATAAACACTGGGCAAAGTGCATAACTTGCAGCCCATCCCCTGGGGATTGTGGGGGGATTAAGTCATCCTCAAAGACATAGTTATTGTATTTTTCAACCATGCTGAACAAAATGACTATCCCAAAATTCTGATCAGGCAACTTTGGGAAAAAATGAGCGCGGGAGGAGTCGCCCTCCATTTTTTTGGTCACTTAATTTCCATTTGAATGAGCCCTCCCATGATATTCTAGGACTGCTGGGTCAATACAATCACCCCTGAAAAAAATAAAATAAACATACCTCCATGATCTATCTTCTGGCAAAAAATACAAAATTCCACATTTTTGCAGGTATAAGCTTGAAACCTCTACAGTAGGGTTCTCTGATACTCTGAATCTTATGGTATGATTTTTATTAAGGTTCTGACTTTTTTCGAAAATAAGGTAAATTTTCTCAGGAGCGTAACTTTTGATGCGTAACACTGAACTTGATGAAATTAATATATTTGAAATCAGCATTAAAATCAGATTTTTTTTAATGTATCTATTGGTATCAAAATTCCCTTTTTTAGAGTTTTGGTTACTATTGAGCCAGGTTGCTCCCAAAAATTTGTTTTCAAAATAAAATTTTACCATAAAGACTAAGGAAAATAATAATCACAATCCTGAATCAGCTACAAATGACAATTTATTTAGAAACATATTTTCAAACCTATGTTTACTAGGCTATGGACTGTTTTACCTTTCAGGGCCCAATTATGGGCTCAAAAAGGCAATTTCCCCTAGAACCAATTTTTAAATTAACCTATGAAAAAGAGTAAAATAGACATTTATTTAGCGACATATTTACTTTCATCCAAGCTATAAGGAGAGGGGGGCAAAACTGCACGTATTCAGGTTTTTGACCCCTACAAGGCATTTTTCTAAAGATGAAAACTTCCATTTGCAGATATAGATAGCTTAATTGTTAAATTTTCTTGATGATTACTTTTTAATGACTTCCATAGAGTCGTTTCTTGGTGAGAACCAAAATGTATGACCTCTTCAGAACCCAAAGATGCCCCAACCATGGAGTGACTTAAGACCTACATGGGACATTTCCAGCCATTCATTAATTAATACCTGTAATAATGATTAAGATAATTTTAATATTTAATTTAGTCAGTACCATAAGTTCACTATAACATTTAATTTATTTTATGGAAATTGGGCCAAATACAAGACCTTGGCTGTTCACCCAGTTCCTCCTATTGAAACCTGTGCAGGAAGCTTCATAATAATGTCTTGAAAGTCAGTTTCTGTACAATCTCAACATTCAGGGAAGATGAACTTCCTTCCAGACTTGTGCAGGTAGTTTATTTTTGCTACTCTTCATCTCATTTCTTCAAATTCATCAAAATAGTACAAGGTAGTTTGGCTTCTTCCTTGCCACAATCCTTAGAAGCACACCATTTCCACAAGGCAAATTCTTTGTGTCACTGATATTCTCACCATGTAGACTCATCATCTGACATATTTTTTAGCTGCATATCTATATCTCAAATGGTATCTTTAGTTTTACAGCATTGAATGAAACTTTTGACATCTTCTTAATGAGTCTTAGCTCAGTTTCTGCTTCTAATGTTATTTCTTCTGGTGTTCCCATCAAAATTCTACTTTTGCCTTTCCTGCAGTTTTTGCATCAATTTGCTTGTATTTGCCTTCAGATATAATTTTGATGCTTTCAGGAGTTGGGACCATAGGCAAGTTTGTTGTTGATCACTGTTGATCCATCAAGACAGGAGATGAAGCACAAACTGATCCAGAGTGAGGATCATCCATATTAGAAGGATCTGGCGCATTCTGTTCAGTTGAGTCAGGGTAGTTTGTCCCTTCAGCTGGCAGAAAATCAACTTTGGCAAAAACATTCTGATTCAAAGGCCAAACTTGTGCCTACAAATAACAAACTGTGATGTTTTGAGGATTCAGTTTTTCCAGAGAGGGATGGCTGCAAAACTTAGCTATTTCATGCACTGAAATTTGCTGACCAGGGTTTAACTCTACCCAATTGTCAAATATTTCCGAAGTCCTTTGACTCAAAGACTGTGCCTTCAGATTGAAAAAAACTCTCATATTACACCAATATTCAAGAAAGGTGATAAGACAAATGCAAAGAATTATCAGCCAATCAGCTTAACCTCAGCAGTAGCAAAAACCCTGGAATGCATTGTGAACACCAAAATTCCAGCACATCTTCTGTCCAATAGTATACTATCACCAGACCAGCACAGATTCCTTCCAGGAAAGTCAGTGGAGACCAGCTTACTTGAAACTTACAATATCATCACTGACCTTTTGGAGAGGGGAGTACTCATTGACCTTGCCAAAGCATTCAACAAGGTGCCCCACAGATCCCTTAGGGCCAAATTATTGGCAGTTGCCATCCACACTGATGTAGTAGAATGTGTGATGAACTTCCTGACAGACCAAGAGCAGCAGGTCCAACTTTTCACCAATACTGGTGATAAAATACTCTCCAAACCATGCGACATTGTCTGGAGTTCCTCAGGGTAACATCCTAGGTCCTGCCCTCTTCCTCATTTAGATAAATGATATGACAAAGGAAGCCACAAATAACATCATGCTTTACACTGATGACTCCAAACTTTTTGGATCAGCCATTCAACAAAGCCTGCAATCAGATCTCCAGAGAATCCTGAAGTGGACCAGTGAATGGCTGCTTGAGTTCAACATCAATAAATGCAGTGTCCTCCATTTTGGCAATAATAATCCTCACCACCAGAATAATATGTGTGACCAGAATTTGCAGTCTGATATTCAGCTACAAACCAGTCATGATGATCAAGACTTGGGGGTACTTGTTGATGAGCAACTGAAGTTCTATAGGCATTGGCAACAAGTTGTGTCAAAAGCTAACTCAAGTCTAGGCCTGCTGAAATGCACTAGCATCAGCTGCTCCCATATTGTCTTCCTGAGACTTATAAGGGTATTGTTAGAATGTTTTTGGACTTTGGAACATGGCTGACCTCCCTCTCCTACAACCATGAGACCAGAATAACTGAAGGAGTTCGAAGATATGCCACAAAATGCATCATGGGTCTGCAAAATATGCCATATGATAAGAGACTGGAGCACCTAAAACTACCAACACTGGTCTTAAGACATCACAGATATGATATGATGCTGTCTTACAAATATAATAGTGAACCAAACAACACCCTCCTCACCAAACATACAGGTCAACATAACACTACAGGACACTTGCAGAAGCTACCAAAGCAAAGAGTCAAGACCAGAATGTGCCAGAACTTTTTTTGCTGAGCATATTTTCAACAACTAGAACAACCTTCAAGATGAAACCATGACTGCACCGACTAATTCCTCCTTCAAGTCAAGACTTGACAAAGAATGGAACAACAAGCCATGGAAATACAAGTGGGACAGTCTGTCCCTCTTAGCTGCCAACGAATGCAAAATCACTAGGCCCATATCACAGTGACATTCTAAATTAACATCATTGATGCAGAACAGAACAGATCCAGCATGGACCTTATTTTGCTCCAAAATGCAAATTAAGGTAAATTCTTAAACAGATCCCTGTTCAATGGTGTATACACTGAAACATCAAGAAGTTGGAGACTATGAGAGAGAAAGGTTAAAGGGTGAATGTCATTATCTTTGCACAAGGAAGCTAATTCTACTGAAATTCCTTTACAAAGTTTGACTTCCCATAGAAATTGTTCCATAGAATAAAGGGAATTGTCTGAGATTATCTATCCCCTTGATTAGGCTTAAGTCAATGCATCCTAGCAGTCTATCCTAATTCTCTCTGGATCTTTGACCAGTGGAGCTCTCTGGAATTGAGTAATTAACCAGTTGCAGATGGGACTCCACCCTTTCACTATTGGGAAAAAATACTTTATAAGCTTATATAGAATGGTACTATCCAATCTCCCTATAATTAGAAACATTTTAGTCATCTAGTTGGAAAATTTGGCCCATCTATATAGGAGACATCCATATTTGCCAACTAGTTGACAATAAATGTTGCCCCGGCAAAACTTGATTTTGCCAAGTAGCTGCAAACAAACATTGCCCCAGAAAAGAATTTATTTTCCAACTAGTAACTTCTCGCCTTGCAGGTAGTTCCCATTTTCTTTAAATTTTCTTTATGACGTCCTCTCACCCCAGACAAGGGCAAACTGCTTTCCTTTTAGCCCTAGACAGTTGGCCAAAAAGGCAAATCTTTGGCAATTTGTCATCCTTCATCCGCACTGCCCTAGCCATCTAAACCTTTCTTTCATTGTAGCCTTAGAAAGCAGGATTTAACCACATTTTTTGTACAGCCTACAGTTGGAATATGGTCAGTCATCCGGGTACCCAGAACAATCTGTAGGCAATTTCTATGGAAAACATCTAGCAAATTGTCATCAACTTTTCGCAATTTTCTTTTAGTTTTGTATATATTGATGGGATCATCAGGGAAAAAGGGTTGCTTTGTTGTCAGGATAACAACTAATATAGTCACTAAAAGAGCATGAAATAAGAAAATTGTCATTTTTTTTTTATTAGCCTACCATGTTTTTTGAGAAGTGCTGCTAAACTGAAGTTTTACCATATTTGGAAATTTGACTAATTTACCCTTCTATTCTTAGAGATGTGTGCACTCACAGTTTCAAGTAGCCCAGCCTATAATAAATAGGGCAGGGTGAAAGCCTATTGTAAAATTAAGTTTTGTTGGGGAGAAGGTACTAGTCAAGTATTTGGAAAATGAATTGTTTTCTGGGGCAATGTTTGTTTCCAGCTAGTTGGCAAATTTAAGTGTTGCTGGGGAGAAGTTATTAGTCAAATAGTTGGAAAATAAATTGTTTTCTGGGGCAATGTTTGTTTCCAGTTAGCAAAAATAAGTATTGCTGGGGATAAGTTATTAGTCAGAAAGTTGGAAAATGAATTGTTTAATGGGACAATGTTTCTTTCCAGCTAGTTGGTAAAATTAAGTGTTGCTGGAGAAAAGTTATTAGTCAACTGGTTGGAAAATAAAAGTTTTGCTGGGGAAATTTTTTGTGTTAACTAGTTGGCAAATATAGATTTCTCCTATAGGGATGGTCAAAAATTTCCAACTAGATGGCAAAAATATTTTTAATTATTAAGAGATTGGATAGTACCATTTTATATAAGCTTATAAACTAATTTTTTCTAATAGTCTAAGAGTGGATATCCATTGCAGATACAAAGCATACTGTTTTGGCATTTTTGCCTCTTTCTATTGACACAGTCAATTCTATTTGTTCTCTTCCACTTTTAGCAATCACCTTAGGGTAGTGTTGTAAAATTATTAAAAAAGAACTTGGCAAGTAAAATTGGTAAAATAGCCTATGGTAAATTATTAAAACAAGGTACTCTCTATTGGTGTTTTTGAGTTGCCCTGCAGCTAAGGACCTGTTGAACATTTCTTTTTATCTTCACTTTTAGCTTTTAATGATTATAATTTTCCTGGGCTTAACAAAGATAATACCACACCATCTAGAGTTTTATCAGTTTTATTAACAGTCTAGTTCATCCCTTTAGTTAAAAAAACATTTTGATAGGTTTCAATTCAATTTATTCAATTCAATTTATTAAATACTACAATAAATACATAAATACACTTAAGTGCTAGAGGTCCCAAGAAGCAAAGCTTGTAGAGGACCTCATATCGATCACGAAATCCACACAAAAAAAATCAGGGAAGGAAAAAAAATACAACAATATCTCAAAAATATAAACACAATGCGAGAAAAATCAAACAAAAAAAACAACAAAAGAACAAACAACTGCTACACAATAACCTTTGACTTAATTTTATCCAAACTGAAAATGGCCTTTAATTTATTTAAATTCCAAACCATTAATAATATTATTAAACAACAGGGTTCAAATCTCATTCAACATAATAAGAGAGGAGAAAAGAAAAAAAAACTATATAAAGTAAAGCAGAATAAATAGATAAAACAAAATGAATAAAGGAATAAAGAAAAAAAAATTACTTCAAGCCTTAGAGAATATGTTTCTGCAAAGGGAAGAAGAGTTTTCTAAGAGCTTTTTGTGCCCCCCTCCTAAACAAAAGTCTTGGATATGGCCCAGAGGATTATATATCAATTTTTGCCCCTACCCTCCTGTTGTCTCTCCCTTAGACCTAATTATGGGTACTTCTGTGTTATATGGTATACACTTAAGACCAATAACTGGTTTTCACAATCTTTATACTAGACAATTAGCTTTAGCTTGGTGGAACACTACATTGTAGGCCTAGGCCTAGCTATATTTTAATTAAATATTTAGTTGGTATTTTGGTTAGGTTAACATTCAATTAAAACCCAATTAAGTAACCAGATTAACAATACTTCTTGACAAATAAGATCTCTGCAATGACCATGCAGTGTGTTGTTAGGCTAGGCTATATTAACATTTAATCCTTGAGCACTGTATTAGCCTATTAAGCTAATGTCAAACCCCCTGCACCATCACAGGACTCATAACATTACTTTACTTGGTAAATATTTACCAAATTATATTATTGAGTTAAGAATAAAGTGAATACACCATTCAATACCTTTTTGGTAAAATTCTACTTTAGTTACTTTTGAGTATCTTGGAAAGGGGTTGGGTACGAAAATGAAACTTGCAGGGATGGATGTACATGCTAAGGTATATCCAGGGACGGTATTTTGAAGTACCTCCCCCCCCTCATCCCCCCCTCTCTATAATGTTAAATTTCTGCACATTACTAGTTGTTTTAACTCATATTTCATCCTATATTACTATCATAATTATAAATCACTGCTTACCTTACACAACTTTAGCTTTTAACCTTGTTCATTAAAATGTATTCCAAAATCCTATTTCCATTATAAGCCATTTAATTTTCTACCCATGCTGACTTTGGTTATGGTATAATGAAAGCGGGTCTGTGATGTCACAACTTTGTTTATCATAACCCCTTAAGGGTAGCATGCAGGTGGCAAGTGTAGATAAGCCATTTAAACTTTACTATTTAGGGAAAGGATTTGATAAGAGATAGACCAGTAAAAATAACCAAATCGTTTTTAAAGGATAAATTATATCATGTGAAGATGTTTTTGACCCAAACTCAAAATTTTCTAAAATTCTTACTTTAGAAGCTTTTAAAATATTTCTAAAGCACTATAAGATAGAGTGCTAAAAACATCAGAATCGACTTCAGAGGACACGTTATATCACTGGAAGAGGTTTTTGAAATCCCCCTTCTCCCCAAACTCAAAATTTTCAAAAATTCTACTTCAGAAGCTTTTTTAAATTTTTGTAAAGCGCTTAGACATAGAGTGCTACAAACATCAGAATCGACTTTAGAGGACAATTTATGTCATGGGAAGATGTTTTTGAAATCCCCGTTTGCCCCAAACTCAAAATTCTATTTAAGAGGCTTTTTTAAATATTTGTAAAGCGCTAAGGCATAGAGCGCTACAAATATTAGAATCAACTTTAGAGGACAAATTATGTTATGGGAAGATGTTTTTGAAATCCCCCTTCCCCCAAACTCAAAATTTTCCAAAATTCTACTATAGGAACTTTTTTTAAATATTTCTAAAGCACTAGTAGATAGAGTGCTACAAAGATCAGAATCGGCTTCAGAGGACAAATTATATTATGGGAAGATGTTTTTGAAATCCTTCTTCCCCCCAAACTCAAAATTTTCCAAAATTCTACTTTAGAAGCTTTTTTAAATATTTGTAAAGCGCTAAGACATAGAGCGCTACAAATATCAGAATCGACTTTAGAGGACAATTTATGACATGGGAAAATGTTTTTGAAATCCCCCTTCCCCCAAACTCAAAATTTTACTTTTGAAGCTGTTTTAAATATTTCTAAAGCGCTAACACATAGAGTGCTACAAACATCAGAATCAACTTTAGAGGACAAATTATGTTATGGGAAGATGTTCTTGAAATCCCCCTTCCCCCCAAACTCAAAATTTTCCAAAAATCTACTTTAGAAGCTTTTTAAATATTTCTAAATCACTAATAGATGGGGCGCTAAAAATATCAGAATCAACTTCAGAGGACAAATTATATTATGGGAAGATGTTTTTGAAATCCCCCTTTGCCCCAAACTCAAAATTTTCCAAAATTCTACTTTAGAAGCTTTTTAAATATTTCTAAAGCACTAATAGATAGAGCGCTACAAATATCAGAATCGACTTCAGAGAACAAATTATATTATGGGAAGATGTTTCTGAAATCCCCCTTCCACCCAAACTCAAAATTTTTAGTTTTATTTTTACTTTTTTAAATATTTGTAGAGTGCTAAGACATAAAGCACTACAAACATCAGATTTGACTTTAGAGGACAATTTATGTCATGGGAAGATGTTTTTGAAAACCCCTTCCCCCAAACTCAAAATTTTCTAAAATTCTACTTTTGAAGCTTTTTTTAATATTTATAAAGTGCTAAGACAAAGAGCGCTACAAACATCAGAATCGACTTTAGAGGACAATTTATGTCATGGGAATATGTTTTTGAAATCCCCCTTCCCCCCACACTCAAAATTTTCCAAAATTTTACTTTAGAAGCTTTTTTAAATATTTATAAAGCTCTAAGACATAGAGCGTTACAAACATCAGAATCAACTTTAGAGGACAAATTATGGTATGGGCAAATGTTCTTAAAATCCCCCAAAACTCAAAATTTTCCAAAATTTTACTTTAGAAGCTTTTTTAAATATTTCTAAAGCGCTAAGACATAGAGAGCTACAAACATCAAAATAAACTTCAGAGGACAAATTATGTTATTTGAAGATGTTTTTGAAATCCCCCTTCCCCCCAAACTCAAAATTTTACTTTATAAGATTTTTTAAATATTTCAAAAGAGCTAAGACACAGAGCATTAAAAACATCAGAATCAACTTTAGAGGACAATTTATTTTAGGGGAAGATGTTATTAAAATCCCCCTTCCCCCCAAACTCAAAATTTTCCCAAATTCTACTTTAGAAGCTTTTAAATATTTCTAAAGCACTAATAGATAGAGCACTACAAATATCAGAAACGACTTCAGAGGACAAATTATATTATGGAAAGATGTTTTTGAAATCCCCCTTCCCCCCAAACTCAAAATTTTCTAAAATTCTACTTTAGAAGCTTTTTTAAATATTTCTAAAGCGCTAAGACAAAGAGCGCTACAAATATCAGAATCGACTAAACAGGACAATTTGTCATGGGAATATGTTTTAGAAATCCCCCTTCCACCAAACTCAAAATTTTCCAAAATTCTACTTATGAAGCTTTTTTAAATATTTCTAAAGTGCTAAGACATAGAGCGTTACAAACATCAGAATCACCTTTATAGGACAAATTATGTTATGGGAAGATGTTCTTGAAATACCCTCTCCCCCCAAACTCAAAAATTTCCAAAATTCTACTTTAGAAGCTTTTAAAATATTTATAAATCACTAATAGATGGAGCGCTACAAATATCAGAATCGACTTTAGAGGACAAATTATATTATGGGAAGATGTTTTTGAAATCCCCCTATCCCCCCAAACTCAAAATTTTCCAAAATTTTACTTTAGAAGCTTTTTTAAATATTTCTAAAGTGATAAGACATAGAGCGCTATAAATATCAGACTCGACTATAGAGGACAAATTATGTCATGGGAAGATGTTTTTGAAATCCCCCTTCCCCCAAAACTCAAAATTTTCCAAAATTCTAAATTAGAAGCTTTTTTAAGTATTTGTAAAGCTCTAAGACATAGAGAGCTACAAACATCATAATCGACTTGAGAGGACAATTTATGTCATGGCAAGATGTTTTTGAAATCCCCCTTCCCCCCAAACTCAAAATTTTCCCAAATTCTACTTCAGAAGCTTTTTTAAATATTTTTAAATCGCTAAGACATAAGAGCGCTAAAAATATCAGAATCAACTTTGAGGACAATTTATGTTATGGGAATGTTTTTTAAATCCCCCTTCCCCCCAAACTAAAAAATTTACAAAATTTTAATTTAGAATCTTATTTAAATATTTCTAAAGCAATAAGACATAGAGCGCTACAAACATCGGACTCAACTTCAGAGGACAAATTATGTTGTTGGAAGATGTTTTTGAAATCCCCCTTCCCCCCAAACTCAAAATTTTACTTTAGAAGTTATTTAAATATTTCTAAAGCGCTAAGACATAGAGCACTACAAAGATCAGAATCAACTTTAGAGGACAATTCATGTTAAGGGAAGATGTTTTTGAAATCCCCCTTCCCCCCAAACTCAAAATTTTCCAAAATTTTACTTTAGAAGCTTTTTTAAATATTTCTAAAGCACTAAGACATAGAGCGCTACAAACATCAGACTCAACTTCAGAGGACAAATTATGTTGTTGGAAGATGTTTTTGAAATCCCCCTTCCCCCCAAACTCAAAATTTTACTTTAGAAGATTATTTAATTATTTCTAAAGCGCTAAGACACAGAGCGCTACAAACATCAGAATCAACTTTAGAGGACAAATTATGTTATGGGAAGATGTTCTTAAAATCCCCCTTCCCCCCAAACTGAAAATTTTCCCAAATTCTACTTTAGAAGCTTTAAAATATTTCTAAAGCACTAATAGATAGAGCACTACAAATATCAGAATCTACTTCAGAGGACAAATTATAGTATGGGAAGATGTTTTTGAAATCCCCCTTCCCACCAACCTCAAAATTTTCCAAAATTTTACTTTAGAAGCTTTTTTAAATATTTGTAAAGCGCTAAGACATAGAGCGCTACAAATATCAGAATCGACTTCAGAGGACAAATTATGACATGGGAAAATGTTTTTGAAATCCCCCTTCCCCCAAACTCAAAATTTTCCAAAATTTTACTGTAGAAGCTTTTTTAAACATTTCTAAAGCGCTAACACATAGAGTGCTACAAACATCAGAATCAACTTTATAGGACAAATTATGTTATGGGAAGATGTTCTTGAAATCTCCCTTCCCTCCAAACTCAAAATTTTCCAAAATTCTACTTTAGAAGCTTTTAAAATATTTCTAAAGCAATAAGAGATAGAGCACTACAAATATAAGAATCGACTTCATAGGACAATTATATTGTGGGAAGATTTTCTCGAAATCCCCCTATCCCCCAAGCACAAAATTTTCCAAAATATTACTTTAGAAGCTTTTTTAAGTATTTCTAAAGCGATAAGACATCGAGCGCTAAAAATATCAGACTCGACTGTAGAGGACAATTTATGTCAGGGGAAGATGTTTTTGATATCTCCCTTCCCCCCAAACTTAAAATTTTCCAAAATTCTACTTCAGAAGCTTTTTTAAATATTTGTAAAGCGCTAAGACATAGAGTACTACAAACATCAGAATCAACTTTAGAGGACAATTTATGGCATGGGAAGATGTTTTTGAAATCCCCCTTCCCTACAAACTGAAAATTTTCCAGAATTCTACTTAAGAAGCTTTTTTAAATATGTTTAAATCACTAAGACATAGAGCGCTACAAACATCTGAATCAACTGTAGAGGATAATTTATGTTATGGGAATATGTTTTTGAAATCCCCCTTCCCCCCAAACTCAAAATATTCAAAAATTCTAATTCAGAAGCTTTTTTACATATTTGTAAAGTGCTAATACATAGAGCGCTACAAACATTAGAATTAACTTTAGAGGACAATGTATGTAACGGGTAGATGTTTTTGAAATCCCCCTTCCCCCAAACTCAAAATTTTCCAAAATTCTACTTTAGAAGCTTTTTAAATATTTCTAAAGAACTAATACATAGAGCGATACAAACATCAGAATCAACTTTAGAGGAAAAATTATGTTATGGGAAGATGTTCTTGAAATCCCCTTCCCCCCAAACTCAAAATTTTACTTTAGAAGCTTTTTTAAATATTTCTAAAGCACTAAGACATAGAGCACTACAAACATCATGAATCAACTTCAGAGGACAAATTATATTATTGGAAGATGTTTTTGAAATCCCCCTTCCCCCCAAACTCAAAATTTTACTTTAGAAGCTTATTTAAATATTTCTAAAGCGCTAAGACATAGAGCGCTACAAACATCAGAATCAACTTTAGAGGACAAATGATGTTATGGGAAGATGTTCTTGAAATCCCCCTTCCCCCCAAACTGAAAATTTTCCCAAATTCTACTTTAGAAGCTTTAAAATATTTCTAAAGCACTAATAGATAGAGCGCTACAAATATCAGAATTGAATTCAGAGGACAAATTATATTATGGGAAGATGTTTTTTGAAATCCCCCTTCCCCCCAAACTCAAAATTTTCCAAAATTTTACTTTTAGAAGCTTTTTAAATCTCAAAATGCGCCCCAATCTCAAAATTTCTTAAAATTCTAGCCTTCTTTTCCATGGGTGGGGGGCGGTATTTTCCCCAGGGGGTAAAGTATTTGGACAGTTTGAAGTCAGAAAATAATTATTTCTAGGTAATAGTGCCACTAAAAAATTACAGAAGAATAGCGAGGTATCTGGAAATGTTGTTAACTAAAAAAAAAAAACAAAAAAAAAAACATCCTGGTATAAAGTAAATGTAATCTTTCATTTAGTTTTTTTTTAACAAACATCAGTGCCGACCCGGAAGCATTAGGGTTTCTGCCTAATGCTTTTTTTGCATTTTTTTGCTAATGCATTTTTAAAACATTGTAACAGAAAATTTGGCAATTTATGGTATCTAACCCCATTTGTTCTTAAAGTAATTCAAATGTTTTTTTCCAAATAGTTTAGTGTAGCAATCTTCATTCTTGAAGCTACGAGACGTTATTGAAGTGTAAATAGGGAGGGGGAGAGGGGGCAGAAGTACATATTTAACTATTGAATAATCAGTACTTGTGCATTATAAATAACCCACCACTATACATGAAAGAAGTTAAGTTTGGTTACTGCTAATGAAATAAAATAGGATGAAAATATAATAGTTTAGAAGCAACTTTGGGCTATATATATTTGCACATTGGGGGATGGGTGGTAAAGCATAGAATTATATTAAATACATAACCTAACCCAGGTACCTTTTTCCCTCCCTAAACCCAAAAAAACAACAGTTTAAATATTGTAAACGCAATAAGAAATCATGCTTAGCAATCCATTTGTCTAACAAATACCCGTTTGTCTGGTTTCCTTGTACAGTCTATAGTGGTGGGTTATTTATAATGCACAAGTACCAAATAATCTATATTTGTTTTGATTATTTTTTTTGGAAACACCTTAACATTTTGAGTTGAGTAACCACATAAAACATATTCAAATAGCTTGATCCTATGATGTTGAAAAATTTTGCTTTTCTTTTTTACATCCACAATTTAAAATATGTAAAAAATGCTGGAACTTATATAAAAATTTTCTTTCGAGGGTGGAAAGGTTAGCTGTAAGGGGATTTGATAGCAGGGGGAGGACGGGGCAATGGTCAGAAACATGCTTGCGGTGCCCCTGCTTATACTAATCTAAGCTGACCATTTCGTTGCAATGTGTTGCACCGGAATCATGCTCTAAAATATGGTTGATAATGTACCTTTCTAAAAAATTTGTCTGAGTTTTGTAAAAGGGGGAAACAACCACTAAAAGTCAAAAGATTTTAATAAAGCTCATACCATCAAATTTTTGGTTCTTGGCGAATACCTGCCAGAAAATCCCCCCCCGCAAGAAATATCCTCACGGAAAATCACCCCTCCCCCCCAAAAAATACCCCTGTGGAAAATAAGGCTTTTCAAATTTCAAATTATCAACCAGATTTTAGAGTATGAAGGGGGAATGGGATGAATGGTAAGGGGGATTTCAAAAACTTTGAATGACCTTTAAAAATGTGAGTTATAGCAATGGAACCTTGCAAAATAGATCTATTGTTTAAATGAATTACAAAAAAATTCTTTTCATCTTCAAAACTTTGCTCAATCCCAACTTATAAGGTTTTAAATATATACAAATACATTTCCTAAATTTTGGAAATAAAACATTTGATATGGATTAAAATTCTGCTCAAATAACTGAAATTGTGTTTTCAGAACTAAAGCCAGAGAAAAAGAAACTGATAACTGAAAATTAAGGTAAAATGTTGTTTTGTCAAAATTTCAATGGGTAATGGGTATTTAAAAAACATCTTCCCATGACATAAAAAAATATCTTCCCATAACATAATTTGTCCTCTAAAGTTGATTCTGATGTTTGTAATGCTCTATGTCTTAGCGCTTTAGAAATAGTTAAAAAAGCTTCCAAAGTAAAATATTGTAAAATTTTGAGTTTGGGGGGAAGGGGGATTTCAAAAACATCTTCCCATGACTTAAATTGTCCTCTAAAGTAGATTCTGATATTTGTGGCGCTCTTATGTCTTAGCACTTTACAAATACTTAAAAAAGCTTATGAAGGATAATGTGGTAAATTTTTAATTTCGGGGGAATAGGGATTTCAAAAAAATCGAGCCATGTCATAAATTGTCCTCTAAAGTAGATTCTGATATTTGTGACGCTCTATGTCTTAGAGCTTTAAAAATACTTAAAAAAGCTTCTGAAGTAGAATTTTGGAAAATTTTGAGTTTGGGGGGAAGGGGGATTTCAAAAACATATTCCCATGACATAAATTGTCCTCTAAAGTTAATTCTGATGTTTGTAGCGCTCTTATGTCTTATCTCTTTAAAAATATTTTAAAAACCTAATTGACTTGAATTCGGTAAATTCTTGATTGTGTGTGGCAATCGGATTACAAGAAACTCTTCAATTTCCATAATTGTCCCCTAATTTCGAGGATGATGTTTTTCGTACTCTATATCTTAGCGCTTTACAAATATTTAAAAAATCTTCTGAATTAGAATTTTGGAATATTTTGAGTTTGGGGGAAAGGGGGATTTCAAAAACATCTTCCCATAACATAATTTGTTCTCTAAATGCAATTCTGATATTTGTAGCACTCTATGTCTTAGCACTTTAGAAATATTTAAAAAAGCTTCTAAAGTAAAATTTTGAGTTTGGGGGGATAGGGGGATTTCAAAAACATCTTCTCATAATAAAATTTGTCCTCTGAAGTCGATTCTGATATTTGTAGCGCTCTATCTATTAGTGCTTTAGAAATATTTAAAAAGCTTCTATAGTAGAATTTTGGAAAATTTTGACTTTGGGGGGAAGGGGGATTTCAAGAACATCTTCCCATAACATGATTTGTCCTCTAAAGTTGATTCTAATGTTTGTAGCGCTCTATGTCTTAGTGCTTTAGAAATATTTAAAAAAGCTTCTTAAGTAAAATTTTGAGTTGGGGGGGAAGGGGGATTTCAAAAACATATTCCCATGACATAAATTGTACGCTAAAGTCAATTCTGATATTTGTAGCTCTCTATGTCTTAGAACTTTACAAATATTTAAAAAAGCTTCTAAAGTAGAATTTTGAAAAATTTTGAGTTTGGGGCAAAGGGGGATTTCAAAAACATCTTCCCATGAAATAAATTGTCCTCTAAAGTCAATTCTGATGTTTGTATTGCTCTATATTTTAGCTCTTTACAAATATTAAAAAAAAGCTTCTGAAGTAGAATTTTGGAAAATTTTGAGTTTGGGGGGAAGGGGGATTTCAAAAACTTCTTCCCATGATATAAAGTGTCCTCTGAAGTCGATTCTGATGTTTTTAGCACTATATCTTTTAGTGCTTTAGAAATATTTTAAAAGCTTCTAAAGTAGAATTTTAGAAAATTTTGAGTTTGGGTGGAAGGGGGATTTCAAAAACATCTTCCCATGATATAATTTGTCCTCTAAAAACGATTTGGTTATTTTTACTGGTCTATCTCTTGTCAAATCCTTTCCCTAATTAATAAAGTTTAAATGGCTTATCTACACTTGCCACCTGCATGCTACCCTTCCTGGGACATACCTTAGCATGTACATCTATCCCTGAAAGTTTCATTTTCCTAACCCAACCCTTTTCCAAGATAGCCAAAAGTAACTAAAGTTGAATTTTACCATGATTTCTATCGGAAATGAATTTCAGCCCCCCTAACCAAACCCTCCCCCCCATGTGTGCAAATGTATATCCTGAATTGACATATATATGGGGGGGGGGGCTAAAATTCATTTCCAATAGAAATGATCCAATTTCCAATAGAAATTTCCAATTGTTATATTCGTAATCAGCATAAAAAAGAAGGCATCAAATGGTAGGCTATATTCACTTTAGTTGTTACTCAATAATATGATTTGGTAAATATTTGCCCTTTACTTATGACATCTAATATGAAAGCAAAGATAAATTCCATACAAATGGAGCTAGCCTATGTAATTCATTGCACTAACCTGCACCAACATAAGGGAAGTCAGACACCCTAAGCTCACACAGAAACCTTAAACGATGCTTGGGTCCAGTAGGTCGAAAATCAAATTCTGGCACGTTCCATTTCTGTTTCTGGCATACTTTAATAAGAAAATCTTTAGTATCTCCCATTTTGATCAATAGGGCTAATCCAATCTATGATAATATGCTGCAACTTCTTCCTTTCTTCTGCGGATTCAAAGGGTATGTTCACATCAATATTTTACTCTTTACTGTCAACAGAATGAAACTAAACGCGACTTTAGCATAAAAGATATGCAGTTTTGATGAAATGATTATCAAACGGGGAGTTACTCAGACAAGGAGTGAAAGATATGTCAGCTTTTAATTAATTAAATAAAAAAAACATGCTTTTTTGTTAAGATTCTAGTTTAGCTACTTTTTGCTGTCTTGGAGAGGGGTTAGGTTAAGTTAACTATAAATTTAGTTTCAAATTGTCATTTTTTGCGAATCAACAGAGCTTAAGCCGACAAAACTTTCAAATATTATAATCCTTATTTTTACTGTCACAAGCTAATGGATGAGATAAGCAAAACAATTGCCTTAGTGTACTTCATTATTATGTATTTGGTGTTGTATATTTGCCTAAAATGAAAAAAATAATTAATGAGAAAATAAAAATTAAATTTCATTTTACAAATGTAAATAAAAATGATGAAAATAGTGGATCTTGACACATTCTGATTGGCTGTAATCGAAAATCCTAGACATTGAGTTCTAGAGGCTAGAACTCAATGTCTAGCCAAGCGCCTTGTCTAGCGTGTCTAGCTAAGCGCCCAATTTTACTTGTGAATGGTCGTTGCCTAGACATTGGATTCTGGCTAGACACGTGTCTAGACATGGGATTCTAGCTAGACACGCTTGTGAACGCCTCTTTAGGAAAATGAAACTTTCAGTAATGAATCCAGGACAAAAAACATGCTCAGAGAAGGTATAACCAAGCTTCTATGTTAACCCTGTTCTAATTTCTAAGTCTTAGAAAGTTGCGTACTTGATAAGTCTATACCTGTTGAAATTTTGACAAGACAACATTTTACCTTAGTTTTTAATTATCACTTTCTTTTTCTCTGGTTTTAGTTCTGAAAATCCAATTCCTGTTATTTGAGTAAAATTTTAAGCCATATCAATAGTTTTTTTTTAATTTAGGATATGTATTTGCAGATCTTTGAAACCTCAAAATTTAGGATTGAGCAAAGTCGTGAAACTGAAAACAGTTTAAAAATTTGGAATTCCCTTTGCTTCAACAGATCAGAAATAAAGCAACAATTTCAAATTAGCTTGATTTTGAAAATAACTTCACTTTGCGTAACTAGTCATAAATCATGTAGTGACACTTCTTTGTTCATGAATCGAACGACTTTTGAACCCGTGATAAATATTTGAAGACCTAATTTAGACCAGTTTTGGGAATCAAAGAAAGAGAAAGCAAGGCATTGAAATACTGGAAAAAAAAACAACTTTTTAACAAAAAGTTGTTGATTGGCTAAAAGAGCAGGAGAAGGGGGCTAAAACGGATCAAGTAGCAAAATGAATATAACTTACGGATGAGAGACAAATCGGGGTAGTTTTGCCTCGGAACGAAAGAATATGAGTAAGTTTTCTGAGTAAGATTTGAGTAAGATTTCTGAGTATGAGTAAGATTTCTGTCGCCTGTGCTAAACTCAGGTCTTATGCTAAGTTGAGTTAATAAATTCAATACTTATACAGGAGACATAAACTGGTGCTGAAGTCAAAGCTAGACATTTTATTATATTTCGGTGATTTGGGTTTATAATTCGGTATGATTATATAAAGACTTGGGCACTCTAGATGAAATACAGCATTTTTAAGGATTGAGATAGAAATAAAATAAGTTTCGTCTTAGAAACTGAAACTTGTGAATAACCTAAGGTTTAAGAACAAGATAAACCCCTTAACCTTAAAGAATAAATTAAAGAGCTTTTTGCCTCCCCCTTCCAGCTTAGTGACCTTTGGAACTTACCTAGTGCTTATTAAAATCTTATAGATATAAGAAGATTGGAACTAGAGGACTATACAATAGTCCTCCCCTGGCGTTTTTTCTGACGTTATAAGAAAGAGGGACTTTATTCCTCTTTTTAGCCACTTTTGCATTTCTCAACCAGTGCTAGTACTACATATAGGTGGCCCTGATGTTTTACATATTGGCTAGGGAATAAAGAGGATTTAAATTGCTCGATTAAGAATTTCAATCTCTTCCGTCCCTTGATCCAATTTTCTCTAGAAAAGTTGAGGTTTATCAAAGTTCCAAAGAACATTAACTTCCTTTTCAGGATATAAACCTAAAAAATTGTTTAAATTTATACAAATAATTTGGGATCTGATAAAAAGGTTATTCCTAGTTTCCGAGAAACAATAATTTGATGCAAAGAATTTTAATTACACTGGTACCCAAGTCTTGTCTGATTATTCAAGTGCAGCTTTTTCAATTAGAAGTATTCGATAGCCTAGTTTTAACTTAATCCCTTTTTCGGTAAACATTCGTGGATTGAACAAGCAGACCCACACAATATTAAACAACAGACCTAGAAGTACCAAATTTTTATCCCTGAGAAGTAGGGTCAACCTTACACCTGATGACAGCGGTACTCACGTGCGGTGCCACTTTCGTTGAAGGGGGGGGAGAGGAT
This sequence comes from Artemia sp. Qi Xiang Cuo, assembly GCF_049724085.1. Lineage (NCBI taxonomy): Eukaryota > Metazoa > Arthropoda > Branchiopoda > Anostraca > Artemiidae > Artemia > Artemia sp. Qi Xiang Cuo. Next base: position 4,511,949 of record NC_142802.1, on the reverse strand, counting down.
CAATAAAAATTATTGGTTAAATTTAGTCCTCGGCTCCTTCCAAGAAGGTGTGTGTTCAGTTTCTGACGATTATCGTCAAGCTGAGCAGCGGCAGAAACGTTTGAAAAAGGTGTTCATTAGAGACAATTTTTTTTTTAAATAACTTGACTCAAAAGGAAGTTTATACAACATTTTTACCTTCCTAAAATTCTTTATTTCTTCTCCTTTTTTTCTCTTTGTTACAAGTTCTAGTGTCCGTATCGTTTTTGGCCTGCTTAGATCTTTTTTAATACTAGTGTCATAGTTTAATCATCTTTAAAAGTGTAATCATACTATTAGCCTTGAGGGTTAATTTAAATCGAGATATTGAGCTGATTCTTACGCAATTTATAAACTAACTCATTTTAGTAGTTTAAAACAATTTAAAGGTTCAAAAAGTTTCCCAGATTAAGAGTTTATAAAGATAGAACCATCATGAGTTCAAACTTGTGCCACCGTCACAAGTAGGCTTCAAAATCTATTATTAGATCAGGCCCCTCCCATCTCGTTACTAGGATATCAGAATGATATCCATTCGTGGATTACGATCCTTAAACAAATACAAAGGAGTTTAGAAAAAAATGACATTTCTATGATTAATCAAGCTATTTGCTATACACGGGGAGAAATCCAAAGATTTGCGACCAGCTTAGACATTTCTAAAATCAGTGATTTAGACCATTTAGAAAGACTTCTAAAATAAGCCTTTTTAAGTAAAAAAACAGCCGCACAAAAACTGCAAAAACTTCTACCCGAGAAACAAAGGCCATCTGAGTTGGTACATCAATTTTACTCCCGAATTAGTAGAAAGGCACTAGAGTATGCAAAAAATTCTCCTGGTATAAGGACAGATGAAATAACTATTATTATTTTTAAAAGTGTTATGTTCCCTTCAATTGGAAGGAAAGTTGATGAACAAACTAAAGAAACACACGACATAGATGAATTATTAGCGCTGGCAAAGAGATTTGAATCGATTGATTTAATGTATAGGGACTCTTTAGACATATCCTCGGGAGCAACGGTGGTTGACTCAGGAGACAAGACTTCCCCTCGAGAACAAATAAATATCTCCAGAGTAGAATTTAAAAACGTAGGAAATTATAAAAACAAACCAAAAAAATGTTTGAACCCTGGAGAGTCTAGCTATTTTAGAATAGATATGTCAAGACCAACTAGAGGAAATTATTCCAGGAATAAATTTAGTGAAAGAAAAAACGCTCGAATAAAATGCTGGACTTGTGGGGGTCCACATAGAAAATCAGAATGTGAAAAACCTCCAACCTCTATCCGTTGGGGTGAAACAGGACACAAAGCAAAGTATGGTTTAGCACAAGCACCTTTAAACCAACCCCAAGAAAATTTTTAGGGCAATTTTTGCCGAAAGTAATGCGGCCGCCGGGCAATGGTTAGGGAACCACTGGAAGGCACAGGTCCAGATTCCGTAATTTGTAGAGATAGGTTAACTGTTAGGAGTAGACCCAGTGTAACTAAGAGTCACGAACATGACATGACAGGGAGTCATGTACTTCAGAGGGAGGTTTAGAGGACACCTCTCAAAGATGCAAAAATGGGTTTCGTCCACCTCTTAAGGATGCGAAAAAGGGTTGCGTCCACTTTTTAAGCAAGCAAAAAAGGTTTGCATCCATAGGGATACGAAAAAGGGTTGTATCCCAGCGCGCAAAGGCTGCATATGCATATACTCACAGAGTATTCATGATCATGAACCTGGATTGGAGTCTCCCAGGCTAAAAATTGAGACAAAGAAAGCTAGCACATTACTGAAATGGCTTTTAAAGTAAGAAGTATACCGAAACATTACCAAAATTTGACATTTAGGGTAGAGCTAAGAACCGGAAATTTCAAATTTCGGAAAAAAAAGAAATCCCATTTTCTTAAGAAAAGGTAAGGAGCTCTCCATTTGGTTCCCGTGAATGGCTTATTGTATATACTGGATGATTCTGACCAGAAAAAAGACGTCAATTTAAGATCATTTTATCAAAAAAAGTCATCCGTCTCCTGCATTCAAGTCCTTTTTTGGGGGGCCCAGATGGGAGCTGTCAAAACCTTAAATAAATTAAGACATTATGGTGTCTTTGGAAATATGTACAGCAAGGTTGAAAAAGGAGTAAAGAAGTGTGACGTCTGTTAGAGAGAAGATAAAGTTAGTAGTAATTACCCAACTCTTAGAGATAATATTTTCACTCGTGACCTCTTTGATATTCGGTGAATTGATACCAGAGTGAAATCACAACTTAGGGCAAATAATAACCAATTCACATTGGTAAAAATATGGTAATAGCACCATCTAAGGAACAATGATAAAACTAATTTGCATTGCCCATAGGATTTAGAATATTGTTGAAAATAAAAGGCACTGCCGATAGGATTTAAAATATCCATTAAATAAAGGATAAGAGTTATAGGAATTATATAAGAGACTCCTTATAATGTAGCCACACACTAACTTAAACTAGTAATAATTTGGGTTTTTTCTGTCTCCAACAAAGGAAATGGGTTCATAATGTTCGAAAGGTTCGAAATTTCATAACTCGTATTTTTTTAAAATAGAGAACGGGTACAGATTTTTTTTTTTTAATCGTAGAATGTATTTACCTTTGATTTTTCAATTCGTCCATTGTTACTGAACCTTTTGGCACCTTTAAATACTCTTTCGAGTATTCACTTAGTTTGAAAAAAATAATTGCGAGTGCTGTTTGAAAAGACCTAAATAAGAAAATAAAATTAAGCAGTTCGTAAAGGTCAATTAATGTGTATTCCTTTTATTAAAGGTGTGCTAAATTTTAAACTTAAAGTAATCTAAGAATCGATTTATCTGTGCTTAGCAACGCAAGAGCTTGGGGTTGATTTCTGATGCCGCGAAACGACAAAAAAACCGTAGATTAAAAATATCTGCATGAGCTCATAAAGATTCTGGCTGAGAACTTCGCATAAGTTCTACTACATTAGGAAAAGGAAATTGAATATTTATTTTTAAAATAGGTTTAGTTCAACCATTGGCCTGGATGAAGTGAGGCAAATACGAGTTTCCTTGCAAGAAGAAAATGGGAAAGATGTAACAACATATTGGACATCCATGTATAACATTTTTACACTCTTTATATACATAATAGGATTTCTTTCAGTAGGACTGATATTCAGAAAATTTATAAATTTATATACAGGTTATCGAGACCAAAGGTCTCCGGGGTTTCATCTAGAAGTATTATAAAAAGAAATTGAGTTACAGTGGATCGTAATAAATTTTTGTTTCCTTTCATTTATTCCTTTTAAAACAAAAATCATGCTAAGATTTTAAGTGGGGGAGAGGGTACGGAGACCTCAATTTTGTGTAAATTTGTTAACTCAATTTCAGTAAAATTTGGAATTCCCTTTGCTTCAATAGATCAGAAATGAAGCGACAATTTCAAATTAGCTTGAATTTGAAAATAACTTCGCTTTGCGTAATTAGTCATAAATGATGTAGTGAAACTTCTTTGTTCATGAATCGAACGACTTTTGAACCCGTGATAAATATTTGAAGACCTAATTTAGACCAGTTTTGGGTATCAAACAAAGAGAACGCAAGGCCTTTCAATGCTGCAAAAAAACAACAACTTTTTAACAAAAAGTTGTTGATTGGCTAAATGAGCAGGAGAAGGGGGCCAAAACGGATCAAGTAGCAAATTGAATATAACTTACGGATGAGAGACAAATCGGGGTAGTTTTGCTTCGGAACCAAGGAACATGAGTAACTGAAGTTCTTTTTAACTAGGATAAAAAGCTACTACTAGCCTGCATAAATTTCCTTTGAGAACCACTGAAATAAGATAATAAGCTTCAAAGAGATTTCTGTCACCTGTGCTAAACTCAGGTCTTATACTGAGTTGAGTTAATAAATTCCATACTTATATAGGAGACATAAACTGGTGCTGAAGTCAAAGCTAGACATTTCATTATATTTTGGTGATTTGGGTCTATAATTCGGTTTGATTATATAAAGACTTGGGCACTCTAGATGAAATACAGCATTTTTAAGGATTGAGATAGAAATAAAATTAGTTTCGTCTTAGAACTTGGAACTTGTGAATAACCTAAGGTTTAAGTACAAGATAAACCCCTTAACCTTAAAGAATAAATTAAAGAGCTTTTTGCCTCCTCCTTCCAACTTAGTGACCTTTGGAACTTACCTAGCGTTTATTAAAATCTTATAGATATAAGAAGATTGGAACTAGAGGACTATACAATATTCCTCCCCTGGCGTTATTTCTGACGTTATAAGAAAGGGAAACTATATTACTATTTTTAACCATTTTTGCATTTCTCAACCAGTTTTTATATTACACATAAGCGGACCTGATGCTCCACAGATTGGCTAGGATAGAAAATGGAATTAAATTAATATATTAAGAATTTCAATCTCTTCCGTACCTAGATCCAATTTTCTCTAGAAAAGTTAAAGTTTATCAAAGTTCCAAAGAACATTAACTTCCTTTTCAGGAAATAAACCTAAAAACTTGGTTAAATTTATACAAGTAATGTGGGATCTGATAAAAAGGTTATTCCTAGTTTCAAAGAAACAATAATTTAAAGCAAAGAATCTTATTTACACTCGCACCCAAGTATTGTGTGATTATTAAGTGCACCTCTTTCAATGAGAAGTATTCAATAGTCTAGTTTTAACTTAATCCTTTTTTCGGTAAAAACTCGAGGATTGAACAAACAGACCTACACAATATTAAGAAACAAACCTAGAAGTACCAAATTTTTATCCCTGATAAGTAGGGTCAACCTTACAACTGATGACAGCGGTACTCCCGTGCGGTGCCACTTTCGTTTAAGGGGGGGAGGATCAATAAAAATTATAAATTTTGGTTAAATTTAGTCTTCGCAAGCCCAACACCTCCCAAGAAGGTGTGTGTTCAGTTTCTGACGATTATCGTCAAGCCTAGCAGCAACAGAAACGTTTGAAAAAGGTGTTCATTAAAGAATTTTTTTTTTAAATAACTTGACTTAAAAGGAATTTTAGACAGCATTTTTACTTTCCTAAAATTCTTTCTTTCTTCTCCTTTTTTTTTCTCTTTGTTACAAGTTCGAGTGTCCGTATCGTTTTTGGCCTGCTTAGATCTTTTTTAATACTAGTGTCATAGTTTAATCATCTTTAAAAGTGTAATCATACTATTAGCCTTGAGGGTTAATTTAAATCGAGATAGTGAGCTGATTCTTACGCAATTTATAAACTAACTCATTTTAGTAGTTTAAAACAATTTAAAGGTTCAAAACGTTTCCCATATTAAGAGTTTATAAAGATAGAACAATCATGAGTTCAAATGAAAACAAAATCAAAGAGTTAGAAATTGCACTACAACAAGCACAGTCTAGAATAAACACTCTAGAAGGGTAATATAGAGATGTCACCGTCACAAGTAGGCTTCAAAATCTATTAGTAGATCAGGCCCCTCCCATCTCGTTACTAACATATCCGATTGAAATCCATTCGTGGATTACGACCCTTAAACAAATACAAAGGAGCTTAGAAAAAATGACATTGCTATGATTAATCAAGCTATTTACTATACACGGGGAGTAATCCAAAAATTTGTGACGAGCTTAGACATTTCTAAAATCAGATATTTAGATCACTTATAAAGACTTTTAAAAGAAGTCCCTTTACATGAAAATACAGACGCAAAAAACTGCAATAACTTCTATCCTAAAAACAAAGGTCATCTGAGTTGCTATACTAATTTTACTCCCGAATTAGCAGTAAGTCACTTGAGAATGCAAACAAATCCCCTGGTATAAGGGCAGATAATATAATTGTTATTATTTTTAAAAGTGGTATGGTCCCTACACTTGGAAGGAAAGTTCATGAACAAACTAAAGCAACAGACGACAAAGATGAATTATTAGCGCTAGCAAAGAGATTTCAATCGATTGATTTAATGTATAGGGACTCCTCAGACATGTCTTTGGGAGCAACGGTGGTTGACTCAGGACACAAGACTTCCCCTGAGAACAAAGAGATAACTCCAGAGTAGAATATCAAAACGTAGGAAATTATAAAAACAACCCAAAGAAATGTTTTAACCCTGGAGAGTCTAGCTATTTTAGAATAGATATGTCAAGACCAAGTAGGGGCAATTATTTCAGGAATAAATTTACTGAAAGAAAAATTTCTCGCATAAAATGCTGGACTTGCGGGGGTCCACATAGACAATCGGAAGGTGAAAAACCTCCAACCTGTATCCACTGTGGTGAAACAGGACACAAAGCAAAATATTGTTTAGCTCCAGCACCTATAAACCAACCCCAAGAAAATTTTAAAAGCAATTTTTGCCAAAAGTACTGTGGCCGCCAGGCATTGGTTAGGGAACCACTGGAAGGCATAGGCCCAGATTCCGTAATTTCTAGAGACAGGTTAACCGTTAGGTGTAGACCTAGTGTAACTAAGAGTCACGGACATGACATGACAGGGAGTCATGTACTTCAAAGGGAGGTTGAGAGGACACCTCTCAAGGATGAAAAAATGGGTTGCATCCACTTCTTAAGGATGGGAAAAAGGGTTGCGTCCAATTCTTAAGGAAGCAAAAAAGGTTTGCATCCATAGGGATACGAAAAAGGGTTTTATCCCAGCGCACAAAGGCTGCATATGCATATACTCACAGAGTATTCATGATCATGAACCTGGATTGGAGTCTCCCAGGCTAAAAATTGAGACAAAGAAAGCTAGCACATTATTGAAATGGCTTCTAAAGTAAGAAGTATACCGTAACATTTTCAAAATTTGACATTTCGGGTAGAGCTTAGAACCAGAAATCTCGAAATTGGGAAAGAAAGGATATCTTTCTTAGGAAAAGGTTAGGAGATCTCCAGTTGGCACCCGTGAATGGCTTATTGTATACCCTAGATGATTCTGACCAGAAAAAAAGTCAATTTAAGATCATTTTATCAAAAAAACTAGTTAATGGAGTCATCCTTCTCCTGCATTCAAGTCCTTCTTTTGGGGGCCAAGATGGGAGCTGTCAAAACTTTCAATAAATTAAGACAATATTGTGTCTTTGGAAATATGTACTGCAAGGTTGAAGAATGATTAAAGAAGTATGACCTCTGTTAGAGAGGAGATAATGTTAGTGGTAGTTACCCAACTCTTAGAGAAAATATTTTCACTCGTGACCTTTTTTATATTCAGTGAATTAATACCGGAGGAAAATCGCAACTTAGGGCGAATAATGGCCATTTCATATTGGTCAAAATATGGTAATAGCACCATCTAAAGAACAATGACAAAACTAAATCGTATTGTCCATAGGATTTAGAATATTGTTGAAAATAAAAGGCACTGCCGATAGGATTTAAAATATCCGTTAAATAAAGGATACGAATTATAGGAATTACATAGATAAGATATTTATTTCTAGAAATTGCTATCACAAGCCCTGAAGGGCCGAATTCGAATTTCGAAGTCCATAAAAAACAAACAAGCAAGAAAATCATAACAAAAGCACAACAACTTAAAGATTGGCAACCAATGAAAAAAAAATTAAAATAAATAAATAATCAAATATCGGAATGCTGTATGATTCATTTGTCACTTATATTAAAAACTTCAAAATGTCAACTATTTAATCAGATAAAAACTAATAAAACTGAAAAAAAATAAATAATATACACATTAACAAATTTTTAAAAAACAACATAAAAAGGGGATAGGGAACAAAAAAAAAAAAGAGTATAGAGGAAACCGAGCTGTTTCTTTTATTATATAAGAGAAAAGACAAAATTTATGTTCAAATTAACCACTATTTATTAAATCAGTAAAAAAAGGGATAAAAGATTTCTTATACCGCAAGGTAGTACAAAGACTGGGAGATAAGGTGGGGATAGGCTGGGACACAGTTCGTGGAGGACGATTTCTATCAGGTACATGGTATTCAGGGAAAAGGTTCGCAGTACGGGGGTTCAAAAGTGCCAACTTACCAAAACGGAGGCACAAATTAATTCTTCGTCTCTCGAGGGTCTCTAGGTTTGAAATATTTAACAAATACAAATACGGTATCTTACCCTCTTTAAAAATAATTCTTAGAGCTCTCTTTTGGACATTTTAAATTTTTCGTGTTGCTGCATTAGAGAGGCCAGGGTGCCACACAGGACAAGCGTACTCTAATATGGGACGCACAAAAGAAATGTATACTTGTAGTAAATGTGATTGGGGGCAACTGAATTTATTTAAAAGTTTAAGGAGGGAAATCGAGGAGTTTGCTTGTCGTAGGATATTATTTATATGTGCATCCCATTTCAAATTAGAATAAATTGTAACACAAAGGAGTTTAAGAGATGTGACAGAGGTTTCAGGAGGAATATGAGCAAGAAAAAGGGGAGGGGATTTAAGGAAACTTACTGAGACTATTGCGGATTTAGAAGGGTTAACAGTCATGTCAAGGGAAGAGGCCTCACAGGCAATATCTTGGAGTAAGAGACTCCTTGTAATGCAGCCACACACTAACTTAAACTAATAATAATTTGGGTTTTTTCTGTCTCCAACAAAGGAAATGGGTTCATAATTTTCGAAACGTTTGAAATTTTATAACTCGTAATTTTTTAAAATAGAGATCGGGTACAGATATTTTTTTTCTTTGATCGTAGAATATATTTACATTTGGTTTTTCAATTCGTCCATTGTCACTGAACGTCTTGACAGCTTTAGATACTCTTTCGATCATTAACTTACACTTTAAAAAAAAATTTGTGAGTAAAATTTGGAAAGGCCTTAATAAGAAAAAAAAATTCAGCTGTTCTTAAAGGTCAACTAATATATATTTCTTTTATTAAAGGTGTGCTAAATTTTAAACTTAAAGTAATCAAAGAGTTGATTTAGCTGTGCTTAGCAATACAAGAGCTGGGGGTTGATTTCGGATGCCGCGAAACAACAAAAAAAACCCGCGGATTAAAAATATCTGCATGAGCTCATAAGGATTCTGGCTGAGAACTTCGCATAAGTTCTACTACATTAGGAAGAGGAATTTGAATATTTATTTTCTAATTACTCTCAGAATAGGTTTAGTTCAACCATTGGCCTGGATGAAGTGAGGCAAATACGAGTTTCCTTGCAAGAAGAAAAAGGGGAAGATGTTATACGTCAATGTTGGACATTGACGTATAACATTTTTACACTCTTTATATACATAATAGGATTTCTTTCAGTAGGACTGATATTCAGAAAAGTAAGATATTTATATATATATATATATAGGTTATCAAGACCAAAAGTCTCAGGGGTTCCATTTAGAAGCAGTATAAGGAGAAATTGAGTTACAATGGATCTTAGTAAATTTGTGTTTCTTTTCGTTTATTCCTTTTAAAATAAAAATTATACTTAGATTTTAAATGGGGGAGATTGTAAGGAGTTTTTATTTTTGTGTAAATTTGGTAACTCAATTTCAATAAATTTGGAATTCTCTTTGCTTCAATAAATCAGAAAGAAAGCGACAATTTCAAATTAGCTTGAATTTGAAAATAACTTCACTTTGCGTAACTACTCGTAAATCTGGTACTGACACTTCTTTGTTCATGAATCGAACGACTTTTGAACCCGTAATAAATATTTGAAGACCTAATGTAGACCAGTTTTGGGTATAAAAAAAAGGGCACGCAGGGCCTTGAAATACTGAAAAAATAACAACTTTTTCACAAAAAGTTGTTGATTGGGTAAAAGAGCAGGAGAAGGGGGCTAAAACGGATCAAGTAGTAAAATGAATATAACTTACGGATGAGAGACAAATCGGGGTAGTTTGGCCTCAGAACCAAGGAATATGAGTAACTGAAGTTCTTTTTAACTAGGATAAAAAGCTACTACTAGCCTGCATAAATTTCCTTTGAGAACCACTGAAATAAGATAATAAGCTTCAAAGAGATTTCTGTCACCTGTGCTAAACTCAGGTCTTATGCTGAGTTGAGTTAATAAATTTAATACTTATATAGGAGACATAAACTGGTGTTGAAGTCAAAGCACGACATCCTATTATATTTTGGTGATTTGGGTTTATGATTCAGTTAGAATATATAAAGACTTGGGCACTCTAGATGAAATACAGCATTTTTAAGGATTGAGATAGAAATAAAAAATTTTTTCGTCTTAGAACCTGAAACTTGTGAATAACCTAAGGTTTAAATACAAGATAAACCCCTTAACCTTAAAGAATAAATTAAAGAGCTTTTTGCCTCCTCCTTCCAACTTAGTGACCTTTGGAACTTACCTAGCGTTTATTAAAATCTTATAGATATAAGAAGATTGGAACTAGAGGACAATACAATATTCCTCCGCTGGCGTAATCTCTGACGTTATACAAAAGAGGGACTCCATTCCTCTTTTTAGCCACTTTTGCATTTCTCAACCCGTGCTAGTACTATATAGAGGCGGTCCTGATGTTTTACATATTGGCTAGGGAATAAAGGGGAATTAAATTGCTCGATTAAGAATTTCAATCTCTTCCGTCCCATGATCCAATTTTCTCTAGAAAAGTTGAAGTTTATCAAAGTTCCAAAGAGCATTAACTTCCTTTTCAGTATATTAACATGAAAAATTGGTTTAGTTTATACAACTAATTTGAGATCTGATAAAAAGGTTATTCCTAGATTCAGAGAAACAATAATTTGATGCAAAGAATTTTATTTACACTGGTACCCAGTTCTTGTGTGATTATTCAAGTGTAGCTATTTCAATTAGAAGTATTCGATAGCCTAGAATTAACTTAATCCTTTTTTCGGTAAACATTCGTGGATTGAACAAGCAGAAAAACACAATATTAAACAACAGACCTAGAAGAGGTTTAGAAGTATTCAAAATAATTAGAATATTTTTCCTTTTATTTCCTTTTATAATAAATATCAGTTGTCACTGGATTCTTAGTACCGATCTTACCATAATGCCTCAGTAACATCACGCTACCAAATCTTACAGCCCCCACTTACAATCTTACAGCCCCCACAACAATACGATAAAAACTATGGAATCACCATCTTGTTCAAAATAGTCAAATAACTATGCCTTTGAGGATGACAGCCCCCCACGCTCATGGGGCAAGTGTTGTAAGTCATATAAGTTGCCCATTGTCTAAAAGGGGAACTACATTATGGAGAGTTGCCAAAAGGGCAGAACAGCAATAACTAAGGAACAACTTAGGGTGTGAAGTTGAAACTTTAAACGCATGTCGAGGCGAATTTTGAAAATGGAACGAACGGCAACCAACCTCTTCCCCATCTTACCCTTTTAGATCCCCTCCCCCCCTAACGAAGATAGAAACTTAAAAACATATTTTATTCAAAATAGTCAGAAGACCAAACAAATATGTCTCCAGGGATGCCATGCTCCAAGAGTCCCTAAGGCAAGGAATGTAGATGATGCAATTTGTCCATTTTTTACATGGAGGATTTCATAGGCAGCGCATGATAAGGCAGCGCATTTACTTAGGCAGCGCATTGGCACTGCCTAAGTAAAGAACGATGTTGCCACAATATATTATTTATTTATTTTTGGTTTGTTTGTTTCTTTTAGACCAGGGCACTTCGTATCGAAGGAGCTGTTGTAGAAACTTCGAAAAGGACTAATTTGATTGGAAATTGGAAGGGCTTGTCCCCTTTTTAATAGCCCAAAGTGATTGGAAGGCAACTAACATCCCTTCTATGCTCACCATTTGCCCAAACACATCCAATCAAAGTTTTGAGATAGCCATTTTGTTCAACGTAGTTGAAAGATCCGGAATCATGTCTTTAAGGACGACACCCCCACCCCAGAGCCCTCAGGGCAAGGGTTGTAATTTATGCCCTGAGGGCATATAAGATTTTTATAGAAATCATTGTTGTTGAAACTTCAAAAAGGGCTCATTCGATTGGGAATTGAAAGGGCTAGTGCCCGCCCTTTTTAAAAGTCGAAATGATTTGAGGACAACTAACCCCCTCTCACATCCACCATTTCCCCAAACACACCCAATCAAAATTTTGAGACAGCCATTTTATTCAGCGTAGTTGAAAGGTTCTGAAATTATGTCTTTGAGGATGACGACCCCCTCCCCCACAGCCTCCGGGTCAAAGGTTGTAAAGTTATACCCTGGGGGCATATAAGGTTTTTTTATGGAAAGCGTTATCGTAGAAACTTAAAAATGGGCTCAGTCAATTGGGAATTGAGGGAGCTAGTGCCCTTATTAATAGTCAAAAGCGATCGGAGGGCGAATGCCCCCCAACGCCCATCATTTCCTCAAAAACTTCCAATCAATATTTTGATAGTCATTTTGTTGAATGTAGTTGAAGGGTCTGGGAATTATGTCTTTGATTATGACAGCCCCCCACAGCCCTCAGGCTTAAGGTTGTAAATTATGCCCTGGGGGCATATAAGGTTTTATACAAAGCGTTGTCACAGAAACATCAAAAAGGGTTGATTCAGTTGGGAATTAAGAGAACTAGTGCCCTTATTAATAGTCAAAAGCAATCGGAGGGTTAAAGGCCCCCCCCCCACGCCATTCATTTCCCCAAACCCTTCCGATCAATTTTTGATATAGCCACTTAGTTGAATGTAGTTGAAGGGTCCGAAAATTATGTCTTTGAGTATGACAATCCCCCCCCCCACACACACACAGCCCTCAGGGCTATGGTTGTAAGTTATGCCCTGGGGCATATAAGATTTTTATAGAAAGCGTTGTCGTAAAAACAAAAAGGACTCATTCGATAGAAAATTGTGAGGGCTATTGCCCTTTTTAATAGTCGAAAGTAATCAGAGGGAGAGTCACCCTCCCCCCACGCCCATCATTTTCTCAAACATCTCCTATCAACATTCTGATATGGTCATTTTGTTCAAAGTAGTTGCAAGGTCTGAAAATTATGTCTTTGAGTAGAAGTAGGGTTATAACTTATGCCCTTGGGGCATATAAGATTTTTTATAGAAAACATTGTCGTAGAAACTTCAAAAAAGACTCATTTGATTAGAAATCGAGAAGAATAGTGTCTTTTTTTTTTAGTCGAAAGTGATCAGAGGTCCAATAGCCCCCCCCCCCACTCCCATCATTTCCCCAAACACTTCCAATCAAAATTTTGAGATAGCCATTTAGTTCAACGTAGTTGAAGGGTCTGGAAATTATGTCTTTCAGGATAACAGATCCCCCAAACCTCAGGACAAGGGTTGTAAGTTATGCCCTGGGGGCATATAAGGTTTTTATAGAAAGCGTGGTCATATAAACTTCGGAGGTGGGTCATTGGATTGGTAACCAGACGCTCTAGCGCTCTTTTTAAGAGTCAAAGTGATCGGAGGGCAGCTATCCTCCCCTCAGAGACAAACGTCGTATGTCGTATTGTCCCGAAATGCATCTAAAAAGAAATTTTGAGATAGCCATTCTATTCATAATAGTCTAAATATCATATAAAAGGTTTTTGGGGTTGAAAAAAAAACCCGAGATTAGGGGCAAGGGTTGTAGGCTATGCCCAGGGGGTATAACATCAGATGTGGTTTATTTGATATGAAAGTGGAAGTTATAGTGCTCTTTCGAAGAGTCAAAGTGATTTGAAAGCAAACAGACCCCCCCTCCATGCTCATCATTTGCTTTGACACTTGGCTTTTAGGGTTTAAACAAACCCCAGAGATTATGGACAAGGGTTGTAAGTTATGACCAGGGAGTATTTAAGATTTTTATGGAAGGGATGGTTTTTTAACATTAGAAGAGGCTCATTTGGTTCAAAATTGGAAGTTCTAGCTCCGTTTTAAGCGTCAAAAGTGATGGAGGGCACTTACTCCCCCCTCCCCTGAAGAACCCTCTTTTCACCAAGAACATCTGATTGAAATTATGAGATAGCGGTCTTTTTCAAAATAGTCCAAAGAACATATAATAATGTCTCTAGGGGTGACACAACTCCCAGCGCCCTGAGGATAGGGTTGTAAGTTATTACATGAGGGCATATGAGGTTCTTATGGAACGGGAGATCGTATAAACATCAGATGGAGTTTATTCGATTTGAAATTGGAAGTTATAGTGCTCTTTTTAAGAGTCAAAAACACCTCCAATCAAAATTTGAAGATATCAATTTTATTCATCGTAGTTCAAGGTTTCAGAAATTATGTCTACGAGGAAGACACCTCCCCCCCCCCTACAGCTCCCAGGGAAAGGGTTGTAAGTTATGCCCTGGGGGCATATAAGGTTCTTATAAAAAGAATGGCTGTATATGCTTTGGAGGGGACTCATTGGATTGGTAATAATAAGTTCTAGTGCCCTTTTTAAGAGTCAAAGTTATCAGAGCGCAGCTACCCCCCCCCCCACCGCACACATACAAATACAAACACGTCGTGCTTCCTGAGATGTATCCAATAGATATTTTGAGACAGTCATTTTATTCAAAATAGTTCAAATATCCTATAACAAGGCTTTTGAGGTTGATACAAACAACCAGAGCCCAAGGGCGAGGGTTGTAAGTTATGCCCCTGGGACATTTAAGATTTTTATGGGAAGCATGGTTGTTTAGACTGTAGTGTTGGCTCATTTGGTTGAAATTGGAAGTTCTGATTCCCTTTTAAGAGTCAATAGTGATGGAGGTTAAGTAGCCACCCCCCCCCCCGCCCAACTACCCCTCTTTTGATCAAATGCATCTGCTTGAAATTGTGCGCCAACCATTCTGTTTAAAATAGTCCAAAGAACATACAATAATACCTCCAGGGTTGGCACAAACCCACAGAGTACTGGAGCAAGGGCTTTCATTTAAGTAATAGGAGCATATAGGGTTGTTAAGAAATGTGTGGTTGTATTAAATCCCCATAAATCCCCTTTTATTTTTAATTGGAAATTATAATGCCCTTTTTATAAGTCAAAGTGCTTTGAGAGAACAATCCCCCCCCCTCAAGCCCATCATTTCCCATAACAAATAACCAAACAAAGCTTTGAGACATCAATATTTTTTCAGCATTGTTGAAAGGTTCAGCAATTATACGTATCAATAGTAGCATTAGTAGCAGTATGTAAATAGCAACTTTTTTTCAACATCCCCTTCAACACACGATTAAATTTTTAACTAAATACCATCAACCGGTCCTGAAGCATTGCTGATACGTCCTTTTGACAACCTATATGGACATAGTGTGTTTCGATTTATTTCAATACAGTTAAAATATTGCCCAAACTTTTCGCCTTAATACCCTTAGGTTTATTAATAGTAGTAGTAACACCAGTAAAAATAGTAGTAGCAGTAGGAATACAGTTAATAGTATTAGTCTTAGCTTTAGCAGTAATATTAATAGTAGAAGTAGTGGTAGTTGTAGGAGTAGAAGCAATAATATGATGCAAATATTGCGTTTTGGTTACTTCAACATCCCCCACAACAAGCGTTGTAAGTTTTTATTTCGCATATGAAACTGTTCCTAAGATATTGCTGATATGTCCTTTTGACAATCTGCAAACGTATGGCAGGTTGTCATCCGTACAACATAAATATTCTCTGAAAATTTCACCTTCATAGGATGTGGATTTTGAGCTAGCCAGAAGACACTGTGTGTATTCATTTAATGCTGCTTCTACAATTACTGTAACTAACGACACTAATGGCATTAAGTTGAAACTTTTAGGGAACGTTCAGGAGGAATTTCAGTTAAAAGAAAAAACTATATGGATGCAGGTATTAAAAAGGCATATAAGCACTATATAGTACATAAGGAAAATGATGTTAAAGATACATTGCTTCCAGTAATGTCACTGGTATCTCGAAAGAGCTAGTCAGATTAAAAGTTGAAAGTTCTAGCGTACTCACGAGAGTCCTCAGTGGGTGAGACGTACTAATCCCTTTTTTTTGTCTCACTATTTTCCTGACGCCTCCAATCAACATTTTTAGGACATCCATTTTGTCCAGCATAGCTGAATGGTCTAGTAACTATATCTCTAGGGTTATTGGGTAGGTCAACCCCCCACACCCCACAGCTATGTAATTTGCCCCTTTTACTTAAAAAATAAATGTTGCTTTAAAATTAAATCAAAACACACTGTTTGTATGCTGGTTTCCAATAAGACATCTCCGCAATATACCAAGAACGGCTGAGTGTATTAAGTTGAAACTTCCAGGGCTGCTACCATTACTACTTCTACTCTTACAATTTAACCAAACCAAAAGAGTGTAAGTGTATTCAGGCTGTGAAAGACCATAGATATATTTTTTGGAAATGGTAACTTTTATATAAACTTTTATTTATCAGGTCAACTAAAGCATGTATGTGACTAAATTAAACACTACTATTTGTGACATGATTTTAAAAAGAGTTTATGTTGCTTATAATTGTTGAAAGTTTCTCTAGCATACAAATAGCTGGCCAAACTATAAATTCTTAACGAAAAACCGGGAAGATTCAAACTATTATTTTCTATTTCTCAGAAAAAGACTATGTCAACATAAAACTAACAGAAATTAATAAAAAAAAAAAACTTTTTCCACAAAATAGATTTCCGCCGTTTTCCAACGATTATTTAAAAAAAAAAATTCCACAAAATAAGTTTTTCAAAAAAGAGTAAAGAATTCCATTAGGCCAAAAATGAACAAAAATAGAATCAAATAATCTACCAAGCATACAACGACCACAAATCAGCATCAATAAATAAATGAAACCCAAAACGAACAGAAATTACAATAAACAACCGAGTCAAACTCAAACGAGCAGAAATTAAAATCAATAACAGAGTCAAACTCAAAACGAACAGAAATTGATACGAGTACGGTTCAAAACCCCTATGCTTTCTAAAAGCCAGAATATAATTTACGCTTTACTGAAAAAAATTCAAATGAAGGTGCATTGTCAGTTTAATATATATATAATATGGTGATATTTATTCCTTAAAATCTTAATTAATTTTTAATTTCTGAAAGTTATAAAAGTGAAAACATTTGAAAGAATTTTTTCAGTAAAGTTCAAATTATATTCTAGTTTTTAGAAAGCATAGGGGTTTTGTACCCTACTCATATTAATTTCTGCTCGTGTTTAGTTAGACTCTGTTATTGATTTTAATTTCTGTTCGTTTTTGGTTTCATTTATTTATTGATGTTGATTTGTGGTAGTTGTATGCTTGGTAGATTATTTGATACTATTTTTGTTTAATGGAGTTCTTCACCTTTTTTGGGAAACTTTTTTCGTGGAAAAAGTTTTTTTAATCAATAATTGGGAAAGGGCGGAATGTTTGGTCCTGGGTGTGCCCGAAAAGGCCAAGAGTATTGAGGTGAAACTTTTGGGAATGTCAAGGTGGATATATGTTGAGCTAAATCGGGGCACTATCTTCATCCATGTTATCAAAAAGACGTATCTGCAATATCATAGGAACGGGTAGGGCTATTAACTTGAAACTTTCTGGGAAACTACTACTACAACTGCTACTAATTCTAACAGCGATTGATTTCAAGAATTTCTGAGGGGGATAATTGGTATTTTGTTCAAAATCAAAATACACTATTTGCATAATAGTTGTTGAAAGTGTGTATCGGCAATATATCAGGGAGGGGCTAGGGTATTGAGCTCAAACTTTCAGAAGATGTCCAAAAGTGTTCAGAGGGCAGAAGGCCCCTCCCCTGCTTACCCTATTCAGATTTCCCCTTCCCAACACTAATTGAAATATTGAAAACAAATATTTGTTCAGAATAGTTAAAAGGTATAATGAATATACCACCAGAAATACCAAACAATGGCGTAATTTCGTCAAATTCCTAGGAGGGGGGGGGGGGGGCAAAGTTGGTGCCAAATCTCCAAAAACAAGTGAAAATAGCAGTAAAAACTAAAAACAGTCATTGGTACCTAAAGTACTATAAAGGTACTTGATAGTACTATAAACGTACACACGTACTAAAAAAACTGATCTGTTTCAGTTGATGCTTGAATTATGTAGATTTATCTCAGTTTTGACGAGATTTTGGAAGAAACAAAATTACAGCTGGGGAGGGTGGGGTGGCAAACTGAGGTCTGGGGATGGGCACACCGAGGTCAGGGAGGGGCTTTTGCCCCCTGCCCCATAGAAAAATACATCCCTGATACCAAGCCCCCGATGGCCTTTTGGGTAAGGGTTGTAAATTAAGCAATTCGTTCATTGTTAATATACAGGATGTATCATTGCGAAAATGGAAGTGTTTTACTGTAGGTGTGTCTAAAAGCCAACAGTGTCAATGTAAAACTTTAGGGAATGCTGAACTATATCAAACCACACTATTTGTAATAGCTCCACTGGATCATATTGTGGTTAAAGGTAATCTTTATTTAGCGCATTCTGCTTTTCTAGGTACACTTCCACCGACTCTACAGCATTTTTTCTTACGGACAGGCTCAGGTAGGTACTCTTCCTCTTTACGTAGTTCTTCTCGAAGATTTATTTTACCTAAGCGATTATCAATAGGAGCTCAGAGGTCTCATGTTCATGAGTCAGTTCTACGATGGAGCTCCATACCTCCTGATGTCCCTCTATTTTTTTCCGCAAAGGCAGTTTCTCGTCGGGTGTTTCCAGTTTAGTAATTTTTCTCTTTTTCTATTCTATCCTAATTTGGATGTCTCTCTTCTCTTCTTTTAAAATCATTTTCAGTTATATATTAAATCTCCTTCTAAATCTCATATCTGTTAAATTTCCTTGTCCCGTTCCAGTTTTTTTCTATTGTATGTTTTTTATTTTTGTTCTGTGTGGCCCACTAAAAGCCAAACTTCTTGGGCTTATTAACCACTTTGCGTTTGTAATAGTTTTTTTTTAAATTTATTAGATGATTGATTGATTTGCTTCCATGCCAAGAATCTACAATATCTTAGAAACGGCTTGAAACTTTCAGAGCCACTACTAGTACTATGACTACTTTCGACTGCTACTTCATCTACTAGTGACTACTTCCAGGGAATTTTGAACAAAATCAAAACACACTATATGCATACTGATTCTCAAAAGGGCGCATCAGCAATATTTGAGTAACGGCTGTAGGTATTAAGTTGAAAGTTTCAGGACATGCTCAAAATTCCACATCTGGGTGTATCTATATTAATCTCAGAATGGCTACATGTATTAGGTTGAAACTTTCAAAAATTACTAAGAGGGATATGAAACAAAATTAAGACACAATATGCATCGAGGTTGTCAAAACGGTACGTCTGTAATATCTGGGGAATAGTGAAGAATATTAAGTTGAAACTTTCGGACAATGTTGAGGAAAATATTGAACTTAATCAGTGCTTCCCGGTTTTCAAAAGGGCGTATATTCACTATCAGGAACAGTTTAAGGGATTTAGTTGAAACTTTCAGGAAAAGTTGAAGGGGATGTTGAAATATATAAAAAGGCACTAGAAATTAGAATCAAATATTTTAATTCTTAAGCCAAGTCCTATAATTCAATAATTCACACTCAAAACAACCAGAAAATACAATTGGATAATCAATTAAATCCAAAACAAACACAAATTAAAACAAATGATCATATAAAACATAAATATAACAGATATTGATATAGATGAATGCATAAATTTTAAAACAAGTAAAAATTAAATTCAATATGCAAGTCAAACTTAAAAAGGACATAACTTTCTTTAAGCGGATAGCTACTGCCCCCTCCCTCTTCCTGTAAAAAGTTGAAGGGGATGTTGAAATATATAAAAAGGCACTAGAAATTAGAATCAAATATTTTAATTCTTAAGCCAAGTCCTATAATTCAATAATTATAATTCAATAAGGCTATCACAGCATTTGTGTTTTTACTGAAAACAAGTTATACTGTTTATATTTTTTTATATCTATATTTTTCTTAAATTAAAATAACAAAAGTTAAATAAGATTGAATATCTGCATTTCCAGGCATTAATATCATAAATATTCCGTTTATTTTCATTAGTCCTTTATAGTTATATTGATTACTGTAGGGATATTTTTTTACGTGTCGTCGATGTTTTGGAAAACAAAGCACAATGTTCAAAATACAAATAATTTTCCGTAAAACACAAATGACACAATATGCTTTAGAACTTTTACGGTTAGAGGAGGGGGAAAGGGGCAGCAGCTAAACACCTGTTTGAAGTAATGTTTGTCCGTTTTAAGTTTGAATTGAATATTCAATTTAATTTTTACTCGTTTTAAGATTAATTTATTCACATATCAGTATCTTTTATCATTGTGTTCGATATGATAGCGTATTTTAACTTCTGTTCGTTTTGGATTTTATTGATCTTTTAATTGTACTTTTTGGTCGTTTTGGGTTTGAATTGCTGAATTATAGGACTTTGTTTCTGCTGGTCTTAAGTTCCATATGGTTCTTTACTTTTCTTTGAAGAGATTCTGTTTCAGAAAGTTTTTCTTAATACAAAGGGAAAAGAACTGTAAGGAAGTGAATTAGTTCATTATAAATGAGGCTTAAATAGGTTGTCTCCCGTTAAATAGGCTTATGCCTAATAGGATAAATCTTCTTTGTCCTTTTGAGAACCTACATGCGCATTGGGTGTTTTGATTGGGTTGATCAGTGAGAGGGGAACAATTGCCCTCTCTCTTAGATTTAAAAAAAATTAATTTCTAAAATATACTTCATTGAAAACTGCTTTGTTTTCTTCATGAGCTCCCCTCCTAGATTTAGAAACTTCAATTTGCCCCTCCCCCTCCTCCCTAATTTTTTGTAAATTTGGGCCCTTACAGACACAAGAACCCAACTAAAACTAGACAGAAGGCTAAATAAGTGTTGGAATAGATTTAATCCCAACAAAGAGAAACAAAAGTTTATAGCAAACATGATGGTAGTCCTAGATAAAGATATTCTAAAACCTGAATGAGGACCAGATTGAAAGATTTTGTTATCTCTTCTCAGATATCCCATTATGAACAATTAAATTCAAATAAGAAGGAAAAAATGGGATTTAATCTTGTAAATAATGCAATTTATTTCAGATAAATGATTATATGGAGCTGTCTAGAGAATAGAGCAAGAGAAAATGGGCTTTCTACAGTTGAAACATCACTGATAAGCCTATTAAAAAGAAGCTACTGACCTCCCAATCCAAAGCCCCCATAACTACCTCTAGAACCTCTTGCTTGCCAAGGTCCCCGAGACTGGAACATATCAGAGCCCCTTGAATTCCCCATATTATAGCTTTGGTTCATTCTATTGGATGCATAGGATTGTCCAATAGAGGTAAAATCAGAATTCTGACCTCGTCCAAAGCCACTTCCTCCTCGCCATGAACTCCTTTCAGTTCCTGAAAAAGAGGACTGAAATCCGAAACCGCCACCCCGCTTCGGCTGTGAACTGAAATCGTCCCTGTCAAAATTTTGACGGGGGGCAAAACCTCTACCTTGGCCGTTATATCCACCAGGGCTGTTCATACCCATATCGTCATATGGTCGTTTCACACCCCTTCGATTATTCATGCCACCTCGATATGATTCTCGTCTTCCAGTTGTTGAACTGGCGTCTTCCATGCCTTCTCTACCCGCATCAAACTCGCATAGCATTTTGACAGTTTTAACGAGATGTTTATCCTGTTCTGACAAAGCGTTAGCATATTCAGGATCTTGAGATACAAGCAAGATTAGCTTCTCGATACGAGGACGCAGAGCAACAATTTTTCCAGCAACCAAAGCATCCATTTCAAGATTGATCCAATTATCCAGACGCACTTTACCGTCAATATATTCAATTTTCTTCGATGCAAAAAGGAGTAACTGCAAAGGAGCAACCATAGTCATTTGTTTACAAGATACAGCCTTTGTGCGAATCTTTTCACCGAAAACGAAAAACGGTGACGGAAATTTCAATTCAAAGATACTACAATTTACCGATGATTTATGTACCAAAGCCACCTTGGATTCAGTAGTTAAAACCTTCCGTTTTTCTTTATGATAACAAACATTAGGATAATGACCAAATGCAATGAGTGAGGTCACTACATCTAGTTCGGAATCTGGACCAAAATATGAATATGTTTGAGGAACAAAGCTTATTTCAGGAAATCCGAATTGTATCATCAGATCTTTAAGCTGGCGCTTTGCTTCTGAGATAACGGTCAGTGTTGGATTTGAAAGCATTTCTCTCTCACAATATTGCTCAAGGAAATACTCTTTGGTCTCGCGAACTTCTTCCCATGAGTGGTATGCATTAAGTAGAGCAAGATGATCAGAGTTCTTGTCACCAGCAAATCTTCTCTGTCGCCCTGATAGCCTTTTCTGATCCACAGATGTCAGGAAGACTTCGACAGAAGTTGAATCAGTGGCTGCTATTGTTGCAATTGCATCCCCTAGGAAAAGAAAACAACAAATTATAAAAATCTAAAAAAATCAGGGAACCGGGGAGAGAAAAAGAAAAGAGAAAGAGAGAGAGAGAGAGAGAGAGAGAGAGAGAGAGAGAGAGAGAGAGAGAGAGAGAGAGAGAAAGAGAGAGAGAGAGAGAGAGAGAGAGATATTGAGAGAGAGAGAGAGAGAGAGAGAGAGAGAGAGAGAGAGAGAGATAAAAAGAGACAGAGACAGAGATTCCAAACTTTGGACACTCGAAAAAATGCAAGGTATTTACATATAATGTCCGAATACAGATAAGGATGTGTCATCTTATCTCTGCTCTTTGTGATTGAAAGTCCTGATTTATAATTCGTCTTTGTAGAAGAGAGTAAAAAGAAAACATCGAACCAATATGTACAGTGTGAAGATCCTCTCTCTCTCTGGAGTCTCTTGGACTCCAAAGGTACTACTCAGTGTTTAAGGGTACTAGACAGGTTAGGCATATCCGAGGCATGATCGAATACATTTGGAATGGCTTAATTTTATATTAACAACAAGGAATGGCCCATAGCCTATTCTATTTGTTATATTTTAATAAACGCTTGGGGTTTTGTTTGCACTCCGTTATTTTTTGTTTATGCCCCCCCCCCCCCCACAAACCGTTGCTTTGTAATAAACACGCATCTGGGAACATTCTTCTGGCAAAAAAAAAAAAAAGATTCCCCAGTTTTGCAGATAGGAGCTTGACACCTCTACAGAAGAGTTCTCTGATACGCTGAATCTGATGGTGTAATTTTCGTTAAGAATCTTTGAATTTTAGGGGGTGTTTCTCCTCTTTTTCAAAAATCAAACAATTTGTCTCAGGCTCGTAGCCTTTGATGGGTAACACTAAAATTAATGAAACATATATGTTTTGGAATCAGCATAACAGGCCAATTCTTTTGATATATATATATTGGTATCAAAATTCAGTTTTTTTAGGAGTTTCGGTTATTACTGAGCCGCGTCGCTCCTTACTACAATTCGTTACCACGAACCGTTTGATATTTTATAACTTATATTAACCTGACTCACCTGCGTTGAATAAGGAGCTTAAAACAAGCATTTTCCCCAATCTGGGCTCAATAGGAAGCTTGGCCAATATCTTTCCCAGAGGAGTCAAGCTTTCGTTTCTCGTGAGACACTTTAAATCCCGCAAAGTGGCCTCTGCTTCAATAACAGCATCAATTGGGGGCGGTTCCATTGCTTTACTCAGAAACAGGGATATTTTGCCGAGTCGAAGTAGTTTAATTGACAGTGCAATCTCATGAAGGGGAGTTCTGAAAATCTCTGGGGTCAAATGGGGCTCTAAGGCTTCGTACCTGAAACCAGAAAAATTTATTAAACATCTCGACACTGAATGTTTAATTATGAACTTGTAGGCACATCACCCCACTAGTGCGATACACGAATCCGTGCAATAAATTTCTTAGGAAAAAATTGAATAACTTCCTAACGAAGGAAAAACGAAGATAATTCCAGCTAGAGAAAAAAAGAACAATAGTAAGCAAATATTCTCGATCGTGACCTCCACTCAACCGTCTTCAGTACAAAAGGGAGAGAGTGAGTAAAAAACACAAATAAAAATCCCAAGGACAAAACAAAAACAGAACCAACCTTAAAAAAAAACAACACAACAACACCACTAAATTCGAAGAGACCCCCTAAAAGCAACAGCGAAAGGGCACCTGAATAAAAGCATCAGACCTTAAACGGTTATTCAAATATGAGAAATGACTTTATGCGAGGCTTTTTGGAACGCCACTGGCTTACAAGGTAGGGCAGAGCAGGGTTGACCCCTGGATACGGGGTTGATCTGGACATTCTAGTATGAACACGTAGTGGCTTAGCAAAAATTCTCAGAAATCACGATAGGTACACTATCTATTATCCTATTATCACGCCAGACACACAGCCATGTTTCGTATTTTTCAAAAAATTAGTTTTTGAAAGTTTAGTTTTGGCACATTTCTTGGGCTATATATGAAATCATCAGGTAGGAGGGGGGGGGGTGCATTTGAGATGAATTTATTATTATATTTGATAAAAAAAAAATAATCAAAGAGTTTGGTCACCTTGTCCCTTTATCAGTCATGGATTTTTGTATATTTACCAAAGCGGCTCACACATGAAGATTTTATAGCAGACAATACAGTGTCGCCTATTTGATTTTTCTAATTACTTCGACGTTGCAAGCAGACACATGGGGTTGGACCGGATATGGCGGTCAGGAGCTGGCTCGGGCGTTTATCATATCTGCCTAAGCCGACCTGGTCTCTAAAAGGTCGGTATTTAGGGTATAAGATGCACAAATGAATCGTTGATAATAAGTATTTTCTACTACCTAAAAATAGACTGCAACTACAACTGCATCCATGATTCCTTACTCTGAGGCCAAAAACCCTCGGCCTTTTCTTATTTGAAGCCTAGTAAAAGAGTGAACCATTATCTTTCCAAGGAATTTAGCATAATGCTATGACATTATATAGATAATGATATACAAGACATCAAAGTAAAAATCTGCTTTCTTTTTTGGCCAACTGAATAATGTTTGTGAAGTTTCGTTATTAACTATCAGAAACCACTAAGTCAAATAAAAAAGCTAGTATGTGAAGTATGCGTATGCAAGGCGGTTGTCACTAGGAGTGCTAAGTCTAGCGAAAGGAAGCGGATGGTTCAATACTAGAACTCTCCTTGAATCTGTTAATCATTCTATTAAACATAGGAAGCCAGACAAAACGTGTCCTATTCTTCCACTTCTGATTTCAAAAGGGAGCAATTTCAATCCACAGACTATTAGCTACTGCAAGAGTAATTCTCTCTTCATTGCTCACATGAGCTACAAACCTTGGGAATAGCAGTCTTAGTCCCTTTAAAGTGTGCACTTCGACAGAAATGAATGGCTGAATACCAATCCTGGGCAACGAATTTTTTTTTAATATTAAGTGGCAGTACAAAAGTACAAATATAAGGAAGAAGACAAACATACTTTTTCAGCAGCAGCAACCTTTTAAGAAAATCGAAATATATTTTCTTGTGATTATTATCTATTCTAATCAGCAGTTGTACCACACCAATTCTGCTCAAGACATCCTCAGGGCTATACTGTGGTGTTTATCCTCCCCCATAGTATAGTGCAGACGGTTTGATATCATCTATTTTCCTGACTTCGCAGCTTTTCCTGGAAAAAATTAGCCTAGCCGACATTTTGTTCAACAGAAATTTCCTCTTTTAACAGGGATATTTTCTCGGATCAGGATTTTTTTCCCTCAGCAACAGCAAGAGAGAGAATGGTAGTCATAGTGCCTGAGAACCCAAGCCCCTTGGATTCTGAGGGGCCTCAGACCGACGAAAGACCCAGAGTCACTCCTGAACATGTTCGACCTTTCCCCTGAGTGTCTACTGTTGCCGTTTAAGAGCAACAAACCCACAATAAGGACGATCCCAATCGAGTCCTTATATCCCAATTATGTGGCTGCGATTCATTTTATTCTTGTGAAGTTTGTGTTTGGCAAGGGTAGTGTAGAAATTGTTTAAATTGCTCACATAGAAAGTGTCAATCAAGGTGATTAAGGGATTTCCTTCATGAGCAACAACGGACACAAATTCGTGTATCCAGAGATTCTGGATAAGACAGACGACGTTGTTTTTATACTTCTTCGTTAAAAAAACTCGGAAGGCAGAGAAAGAGCCGGCCGAGGATTAGTCTGCCATAATCACAAATTGTACTGGCTATGGTCAATAGGTTTTCATTTTAATACTTTTATGTTAATTTTATATAGCTGAAGTCACATTTTTTTTTTTTTTTTTTTTTTTTTTATAATTTTGTGCATATTTGAAATAAAATATCAGAAATCTAATGATTCAGCATAGTAATCGCACCAGTGCTAGAACCACCCAATCCTGCTGTTTGACAATTTGAAAAAACAAAAAATCTTTCTTCCCTTTTAATGAGAACAATCAGAAAAATGTTTTGAAGAAAGTCAAACAGAAACGCATTTTATGCTGAAGCCTAAACTATAGAAAACATGTGGTTTAGAAGAAATGCCGTTTCAAGAAATTGCGACCTGGTCAACCCTGCTCTCCCCTATGTTGTTATCAAACAACTTTTGCGAAATAAAAATGTATGAGTAAAAGTTATATAAAATCAGAATTGACAAATTCATTATAAATGGGGTTCAGATAAGTTTCTTTGGTATCTATTAAGGACGACTTTTTTGGGTACATGTTTCTTGATTTCTTGTTATTAAGGCTTGATTTGTTTTATTTTGTCCTAAAGACTTTTATGTGCATATTTTATTCATTATCATTTCATTTTATTTTACTGAGGACGGTTGAGCGGAGGTCTCGACTGCAATATGTGCATACTATTCTTCTTTTTTCAATGCCTGAAATTGACAGAGTTTTGTTTTTCTTTATTACAAAGTTCTTTCATTTTGCCAGGCTTAGCCAGCGTGGTCTCAGAAATTATTCACAAATTACCTAGGAGATTGAAAACCTATTTTGGACAATCGTTTAAAAATATTGCAAAAAAAGGAAGAAAAAAGGTGAACCGAAAAGAAGGAAAACATGTAGGCTAAAAAATGCCGGAACCCTTTAGAAATGCTAGCAGTGTTCCATAATGAACTTATTTGACTGAATAGACACATTTACTTCGCCAATTGATTCATCATGAAAATCTGACTCAGCATGGGTATTTAGCCGAACTTATAGAAAAACGACTAATAAACAGAAAAAATATATTATCAAGCAGGTCAAGAGAACTTGATGAAGTCCTTGATATCCTAGTCCTTGATGAAGACTTAAATACGAGCCACTTGGCTGGATGATTCTCTAGAACACATTGAATCTACAAGACTATTTTTAAGCTAGTATATTTATATTACAGGTATTAAATAATAAAACAATGGGGAAAATTCGAAAATAACAGATAAAAAGAAAAAAAAGATTGGCAAAAGCAGTCTATCTAGTATTTGAAAATTTGAACTACTATTTTTTAAGTTTACATTGCACCTGTTCAACCTTAAGAAGGAAGAAGAAGAAATATAAGGAAGAAGACAAACATACTTTTTCAGCAGCAGCAACCTTTTAAGAAAATCGAAATATATTTTCTTGTGATTATTATCTATTCTAATCAGCAGTTGTACCACACCAATTCTGCTCAAGACATCCTCAGGGCTATACTGTGGTGTTTATCCTCCCCCATAGTATAGTGCAGACGGTTTGATATCATCTATTTTCCCTTCTTGTTTTAGTTTTATTTCTGTGTTTAAAGCTTTTTCCAATAGGCAATGATTAGAAGTCCTCCAAAAAAAAAAGTCCCCCCAGATCCCAAATCAAATTCCAGTGAAAGTGTCATAGTGAAAGATACCCATCCTGGCTGGTCAAGCACCCTATCTCAAAGTTCTAATGATAGCTCCAAATCGGAGAATAGGACAATGGTAAGTGTAGGGGCTAATGTAACCATAGATGATAATGGGTTTCAAGAGGTCCTCTCTAGAAGTTCTAAAAAAAGGAAAAAAATCTCCCCAATTAAAAGCATTTCCCCTCTCCCTGCCCAAGATCCTCCCTCCAAAAACTTAGGAATTTACCTTAAAATTACTCCCACTACCCCCTGTGAAATAAAAATGATCACTGCAATAAGAGTTGCAATTTTTAAATTGCTAAAATCAATGTTCTCTCTTAACATTAACCGTGATGGATCTCTGCTAATAGCTGTAGAAGATCAGAAATCAGCAGATACAATAATTAACCTTAAATCCCTTCTGAATAACCCAATTATTGCATCTAATTGGAACCCTAAACAATCACCAACAAAAATAGTAGTTTATAATGTTCCCCCAGAGATATCTACTCAGGAGTTAAAAGAAGGCCTTTCAGATAGGGCTGAAAACACAATCCCAGTTGAGTATGTTACCCAACTTGGAAAACCCAACTCTAATGGCCTAAAAACTAGTAGATCCTTCTTATTCACACTGAAGGATAAAATTGATATCCCAGAAAAATTATTCCTATTTGGGCAAATCAAACCACACAAGGAATACAAACCTAAGCCTATTCAGTGTCAGAAGTGTTTGAAACTGGGACACACAACAAACAAATGCAATGAAATTCTCCAAGAGTGTAGTAATTGTAAATCTTTCCATCCTAAAGAGCTGACAACTTGCAACAACACTCAGCCTACATGCATCAATTGCAAAGGCCCACATGAATCTACAAATAAATCATATGGCCCTGCATACAAGAAAAGAGCTCTAACACTCCAAATATCAACAGAGAAGGCCATCCCATACCCCTTTGCAGCAATGGAAGCAAATGCTGCCCAACAATACCAAATAAAGCCTGTAATGAAACCAACCAAAACCCCCAAGTCAAATGCCCCCACTGCATCAAGCACCCCTTATAAAACACCATCTTCTAAGCCCCCTAGCGCAAATCCCTAGCAGAAGGAATCACCACGCCAACAAGCCTACGTGTCCGGTGAGATGAGGCCAGCCTGGCCCTCCCTCCCAAGAAGAAACAAACCAGAAACACTACCAGGAATCAATCCCTTAACCAACAAACAGGATGCACTACCAAAAATGCAATCCCCAAACATATGCTTATTCATTCTAAACTGTAATGCAGTTCAGGCCGTGAACATACATCCACTACAGAAAACAAAAATTATTGCAGAATTGGCAAAAATCTACATCCCAGATGATATGCTCATTCAAGCAAAAAAAGATCTTTCTTTACTTTTAACAAAGCTGAACATTGATACACAGTCATATGAAGAATAAATCAACAACAAAACATTTATCAATACTCCAATGGAATGTAAGATCACTCACAGAAAACAAGCTAAATGAACTAATATCATTTATGAATAATAATTCAATTAATATTGCTTGCCTCCAGGAAACTCATTTAACCCAAAATCAACAAATTAAGTCTCTTGGATATACGATCCTGAGAAAGTATAGATAGTAAGAGAGAATATGAGGTGTTGTAGATTTATTAGTTAATAATAATATAAAATTTTGTGGCATCAATTTTCCAGATTTTGAAAATGATGTTGATGTAATTTGTATAAGTGTTTGGCTGAATAATTTAAAAACCTACATAATAAGCTTTTATAGCCCTAATGGCCAAACTACAGATGCCAAGGATTTCTTTAATTATATAAATAATTCTAATATGTTAAAAAATATCATTATTTGTGGTGATTTCAATGCCCACAGCCTTTTGTGGGGGAATAAACCTGCAAATAAAGCTGGTAAATTTATTGAGCATATGACTTCAAATAATAATGAATTAGTTGTTGCTACCCCTCCAAACCTGAATACTTATTTCAACCCCAAAACTGGCAATTTCTCCACAATTGACCTACAAATTGTGTCTTTAAATTTTTTGAACAAAATTTACATAAATAAAATTGATACTCTATGTACAGACCACTTTGCTATAGTTTGCTCCCTAAATGAACCTGCTGAAACTTTATCTCATACATCCAAATATATCAACACTAAAGCAAATTGGTCTATTTTCCAAAATAAGCTAAATGATGAAATTACAAGTTTCACCCAAAGTTCATGCATTTCTAACACAACAGTTGACACACATGCTGAAGCGTTGACATCTTTACTAATAAATACAGCTAATCATGCTATCCCCAGGACAACACCTAAGAAAACATTCACTAAACAAATTCCTAAAGCATGGTGGACAAATGAGTGCCTAAATAAATGGAGGATAAAAAAGGCAGCTAGGACAGAATTCATAAAAAAAACAACACCTACTACATATTTAAAAAAATTACAAGCAGAATCTAATCTAAAAAGGAAGTAATAGATGCTAAATATAAATACTGGAATAATTTTGCAAATAATCTCTCCAGAGAAACAAATGAGCCAATTATACATAAACTCATAAGCCACATATGTGGGAAAAAGACTTCTCCCAACCCACTCCTGTATGAGCTTATACATAATAATACCCATTATGACAATGATAATGGAAAGGCTAACCTATTTGCAACTCTTTTTGTTAATAAGCTAACATCAAATAATCAAAGCAAACTGTCCACAATTCTTATGAACCCTAGTTACCTACCACCCCCAGGATGCGAGTACATAACTAATCCATTTTTAATCCAGGAATTGAATAATGCAATACATCATATTAGGTCCAAAACTAGCAGTAGCTATGACAATATACACCCTACATGGATAAAGAATCTCACACCTTCATACAAACAAGAACTACTAAATTGTTATAATCACGCTTGGGCATCTTCTAGGTTCCCCAGTATATGGAAATGTTCGTCCCTCCTACCAATCCTAAAGAAAAATAAACCAAAAGATAACCCTGAGTCTTATAGGCCCATAATGATTACACCTGTGATGGGGAAAATAATGGAGAAAATGATTTATCACAGACTCCTCTGGTTTGTTGAGAAAAATAACATGATCCCACACACTCAAACTGGATTCAGGAAATACCACTCCTCAACAGATGCTTTTATTTTGCTAACAAATGCAATAAATGAATCTTTCTCAAAAAATAATATCCTAGTGGCAGCTTTCCTAGATTTTGAAGGAGCTTATGACAATGTGAACCACCAAATCCTTTTAAATAAACTTGCAAACCTTGGAGTACCTCCTAAGCTAGTATCCTTTATTAAATCCTTCATAGAAGTGCGAAGTTTCATTGTTTGTGTTGGTTCAGCCTCTTCACCCCAAAAGACAATTTCCAAAGGCCTACCTCAGGGAGCAGTCCTCAGTTGCCTCCTTTTTGCCCTATATCTCTGGGACATGAACCTAGCCCACACGAATCTACAATATGCTGATGATCTGGTGCTATGGTCATCTGGCAACACCTTTCAGATAGCACAGTCAAATCTGCAAAAGTCACTTTTCCAGTTTGAAAAATTCTCTCAACATTCAGATTTACCCATTGCACCCACCAAGTAAAAAATAATCCAATTTCACCGGAAGCGAAACCATGTTAATGCAAAACTAACTCTAAATAAAACAACTATTCCAGAAGATAATAATATTAATTACCTAGGTCTCATGCTTGACCAAAAACTTAATTTCCACCTCCACATTTCAAACACAATAAAAAATGCTATAGAAAAGCAAATATACTAAAAAGACTTCTTTCCACACCCTGGGGTTGTAAGGAGAAAACCTTACTCCAGTTTTATAAATCACACATCAATCAATCAATCAATCAATCAATTTATTAATACTAAAAAAAAAACAAAACAATTACAAACTTAAAATTTAAACACCCCCAAGAAGCTAAGCTTGTACAGGGCAAAAAAAAAAAATAACACAATATTATAAACCACTAGGAAAAAAAAAAAAAAAAAAAAAATTAGATAATATACATTTATTAAAATAGGATAAATAATAGTAGAAAATTGGATAATTATTTTAAATATATTGAATGAAAAAAAAAAAAAAAAAGACATAAATGTGGATAGAATGCAAAATATGAAGAAAAAAGGGGGAAAATAATATACTGGAAATACCCAGCGAGAAAGTGCCTTTGCAGAAAGAGATAGAGGGACATCAGGAGGGATGGAGTTCCATAGTAAAATAGATTGATAAACAGGAGACCTCTGACCTGCTGTCGATGAACGCTTAGGTAAAATGAACCTGCGATAAGAGCTACGTAAAAAAGAAGAGTACCCACCTGAGCCTGACAGAAAGAAAAACTGCTGCAGAGATGGTGGGAGTCTACCTAGAAAAGCAGAATGTGCTAAATAAAGGTAACTTTTACCCACAATACGATCCAGCGGAGCTATTCCAGTATCATTATAAAGATCAGAGGAAGGGTAAAAACGAGGAAGAAGAAAAGTAGCCTTCACTGCCCTATTTTGGCTATACCCCATATTGACTATGGGCTCATTGTCTATGGTGCATGTGCAAAGACCCAGATGCAAAAAATTGAAACAACACAAAATGATATTATAAGTCTCATATTTTGTCTTAGGAAACCCACACGCACCAAGTTTCTGCTTTTGGAGAGTGGATTAACAACAATAAGGGAGAAAAGTAGATTTCTCTTGACAAAACATCTTACAAAAATTGAATCAAATATCTCACACACATTACATAATTGGTTAAGAAATCCAGCTATGCATAGAGGTATTGCAGATGAGTATGCAAATGTTCAACAAAAGTTCCCTGTACCTGCAAAATCTAGTGCACCTACTTTCCCCCAATTCCCTCCATGGAATTGGTCAATTCCCATAACAAATACTGAATTTTCAAAATGGAATAAATATTCAAACCCCATTGCTTTTGTCAAGAAAAAATTTGCAGAATTTAATACAATTACCTATAAAAATCACTTCCAAATATTTGTTGATGGGTCAAAAATGGATGAGAAAGTTGCAAGTGGTGTTTTCCTTCCTCACCTGAAAATTGCATTGGGAGAGAGATTATTTAATAATTTATCTATAATGTCTGCTGAGTTAAATGGCATAATCATGGCATTAGAACACCTTAAGCAAAACCAACCTTTGATTGAAAATTCGAATAATATTATCATCTATTCCGACTCTTTATCAAGCCTTGAGTTGCTGGCCTCAGCTCCTCAATATAAGTTGGACATTGACACTTATCATTGTCTCAGTATTATTGATAATCTTGCTTCAAGTGGCATAAAAACTTACTTTCAGTACATTCCTAGCCACTCTGGCATAAGTGGTAATCATCAGGTTGATGAAATAGCAAAAAATGCTATAAATATTGACCAGCCAAGTGGGAGACCAATCCCAATTAGAGATATTTACCGATGGAGGCTATCAGATATTAATTTTAATAAGATTAATCCTATCCTTTCCCCCTTTCCCAATAAGTATCTTTCTAAAATTTATCATAGAATTCGTTCTGGAACAAATGGACTAAATTTCCTTGCATTCTCATATAAGCTTTCTAATTCAAGTGGTTCAATTCACCTGTAACCTCTTTGCAGGCATTGTAATATGAATAATGAAACAATTGACAATTGCCTAATTTAATTTAATATGATGACGTATGAACAACATACATTGCTTTATAAACTGTTAAAATACATCAAACACCACAAAATCCCACTATCAGCCAAGAGCCTAGCCAACTGTACCTGCACACAGAGCATAGAAATCGACATCTATCATCTTATATTTGAACTCCTAGAGTCGAAAGATCTGCTGAAAGATATGTGAATATATCTAATAAATATGAGGCAATCAAGCCAGTAGCTCTGTAGCCCACAGAGTGAAGCAAAAGGAAAAGGGCTAAATAGTTATACTGAAAAGCCCGCCTGCTGTTAAATAGAAGAAGAACATACCTTGACCGACTACATAGGAAATAGCATTTTCCTGGTCGCACACGGCCTGCACGTCCTTTCCTCTGCTCCAAATTACTTCTCGATGCCCAAACTGTGGCATAGACAACAATAACATAGACAACGTCATTGATGGTAACGGATGTTTCAGCAATATTTGTTGATAAAATGACCTTTGTGCAACCAGGTGGAGCAGGTTGGAACACTCTTCTCTGGTCTTCCCTTGGAAGCATAGAGTGAAGCGGAAGGATGAGAAAGTCTCTTGAGTTAAAGCGTGGGTTTTCCATTAAGCGCCGCATAAGCATAGATATGAGATTCCAACCTTCAAAAAGGAGTGAATTTCAACTCTGTTGAAGTTAGACAAAAAAGAGAGAGAGAGCGAGAGAGAGAGGGAGGGATAGAGACAAAGAGAGAGAGAGAAGGAAAGAGACAGAGAGAGAAAAGGAAAAGAGAGAGAGGAGAGACAGAGAGAAGGAAATAGAAAGAGGAGACATAAAGAGAAGGAAAGAGATTGAGAGGATAAATAGGGAAGGAAAGAGAGAGGAGGAATAGAGAGAAGGAAAGAGAGGGAGAGGAGAAATAGAGAGAAGGAAAGAGAGAGGAGAAATAGATAAGGAAAGAGAGAGAGAGAGGAGAAATGGAGAGAAGGAAAGAGAAATAGAGAAGGAAAGAGAGAGGAGAAATAGGGAGAAGGAAAGAGAGAGGGAGGAGAAATAGAGAGAAGAAAAGAGGGAAGAGGAGAAATGGAGAGAAGGAAAGAGAGAGGAGAAATAGAGAGAAGGAAAGGGAGAGAGAGATATAGAGGGAAAGAGAGGGAGATAGAGAGAGAAATAAGTAGGTATCTGCTATAATTTATGGTTCATAATAACAGTTATACTAAACGAAAAAGTTTCAATATTACAAATTAGTGTGGCCTACAAGTTCAGTATTCAATTACACCTTTGGCTTTAGTAGACCAATTTCAGAAACAATCCTTATCTGTCCAATTTTGCAAGATAGCCATTAAAACAATTTACTATAAAAAAAAACAGATAAATTTTCATTCAATATGCCAACACTAGACAAGAGTGAACCTGGTTATTTATTGTGAAAAATAACTGTGCCTATAGAGTAGATTAGCAATCGCCGAAATATCTCCGTCAATACCCCAATTACAGGTCACATATTGTGTTTTAAATTTGGTGTCGGTATTTTGAAAAATGTGCGGCTTCGTGAAATCCTCCATCATGAGCATCTCCCTTCGCGCCAACGGTTCCTGTGATAAGTAGCACAACCGGTATCAAATATTCAGCCGGTACCAGCGCGACATATGCGTTACGCATGCAGTTCTGTTTCCTCGTTCGTCAAGACTTTTAATACTGGACTAACTCGTCAATAATTGTACATATTTAATTGCTTTAGTTCATTATTCTTTTTATTTGTTTTGTTTTTTAAAGTTTTTTTTTTTCTTTAACAGTTGGATATTTCAATGTCGTAGGTTTTAGTTTGACTCTGTGATATTTTCAATCAACGTATCAATTTGTATGACGATAGCTATGGCTGTGATTTTATATGTTTAGTGCTTTATATTTTATTATGACAAGAACTCCTGCTGATCACCATGACCGTGTAAGGCGTTTGATAAAAAAAATCGTTTATCATTACATCCCCTTTAGAACAGCGTCAGAAATAAGACTTGGCGTACGAAATTAAGGAATAATAGCTATAATTAAAATAATAACAAAGTTGATGCTAGAAACCCCCCTTATCTGATTATAGTAAGAACTCGGACACAAAGAGCATGGGTAACTTATAAATAAAAACTACTTCTTGAGTCGACAGAAAAAAAAATGTCAACGCCATCTAGCATCTGGTGACACTTGGCATTTTTTCAAGTTTTCTGTTAAGAACTGCGATCAGACACTTATTACCACCCTAATTATACCAATTACTTATTAAATAATACTAATACTAATTACACTCAATGTAATACTAATAACACTAATTATTACACTAAAAAAATTGTCGCTATACGCTAAATGGCGTTGATAGTTTTGTTCGGCACCATTTCCCACATTTATAAGTTACGCATACTCTTTACCTAAACATAAAAAGAGGGAAACAAACGGTGCTTTTTTGATCAAAAGTCCTTAAGTAAAATGACGAAATGATCCTAAGTTAAGATGTTTCTTAAGTGAGGAAGAAAAAAGGAAAAGTAAATTAGAAAGAACATTACCAGGCAAAAATACGAGAACAGCTCCTTCGCTTTCTCTTTCTTTGATGTGCACCAAAATACTTTCAACTAAATCAAATGGAACTTCCCGTTCAGGTATTTTCGACATGGCCATAGTAACTTCAGGTCCATAAGATGGATTTACTTTCAAATTTAAATTAGCGTCTGATTCCACCTCTGCTCCCTCCTCATCATCTTTGTCCTTTCGCTTCTTCTTTGGGTCAACCAAAGGTACAAATTTGGTGAGCTGAACACAATCTTCGAGGAACAAAGTATCAATAGGGAAAGTACGACCAGGAATTTCAATCACTGGACAGTCACCAAAATACTTGGAAAAAATTGACGTATCAATTGTCGCAGACATGAGTATTATTCTCATATCTGGATAGGTGTGAACCATGTCACGTAGGACAACCATGATGAAATCAGTGTTTAGATCACGTTCATGAATTTCATCAACAATAACGTGTGAAACACCGCGAATGCCAGACTCCAATTTTCTAAGCAGCACACCTACAGTGCAGAACATAATACCACCATATGGCCTTGGCAATATGGATTCAAAACGGACAGAGTAGCCAACACTAACGCCAAGGTCTTCATTCCTCTCACAGGCTACACGATCTGCCACGGAAACTGCTGAAATGCGTCGTGGCTGTGTTACTACAATGTTACAGAAAGCACCTTGATTGGTGCCAACATAATCATCAAGTATATATTGACAAATTTGCGTCGTTTTTCCAGAGCCAGTTGCACCGCGAACGACTATAACTGAGCTTTCATGAATCGCACTCAATATCTCAGACTTGAAAGAAAATACAGGCAACTTATTTCTTTCAGTTATCACATCTTGTAATCCCTTATCATTCTGTAAAGATTCTCTTTGCTTGCTATATAGATCGTCACTAATTTGCTCTAAAGTTGCAGTGGCCAATGGTCCTTCGTCAATATTACAGCCTGTCCATGGATTCCAGTTGACCATGGGCGGAGCCCAAGGTACAACCCCACCTTTCGTTTCTTGAACGTCTTCATTTATTTCTTCAACTTCTTCTGGTAATAGATTGGTAGTGACATCTGTGCCGTCAGGCTGGTTATACTGGATGTCCAATTCATTAATACACTTGTCCAGTGCCTCTTCAACGGTTGGCTTAAGCTTTACAGGATACGTGACAACATTTTCTGCTGAACGGTCTTTTTTCAGACTGCCTAAAATGTAAAAAAAAAGGTTAGACATATGTTTTATTAGTTCAAAATTCTCAGTGGAGCCACTTCACCAAACTGATGTCATGGCATGTACTCATAAACGATAGATGTTGTACGCCTAATTTCAAACAGTTCGTCGTAACGAACTGTAAGTAGGGAGCGACCCGGCTCAATAGTAACCGAAACTCTAAAGAAACTCTAAAATTTTGATACCAATAGATACATCAGAAGAATCAAATTTTTATGCTGATTCCAAATATATAAGTTTCATCAAGTTTAGACTTACCCATCAAAAGTTACGCGTCTGAGAACATTTGCCATATTTTTGAAAAAAGGGGGAAACAACCCCTAAAAGTCATAGAACCTTAATGAAAACCACACCGTCACATTCAGCGTAACAGAAAACTCTAGTGTAAAGGTTTCAAGCTCCTATCTGCAAAAATGTGGAATTTTGTATTTTTTTACCAGAAGAAAGATCACGGATGCGTGTTTATTTGATTGTTTTTTTTTTTCCAGGGGTGATCTTATACGTCCAGTAGTCCTAGAATACCGTGAGAGGTCTCATTCGAACGGAAATTAGAAGTTCTAGTTCCCTTTTTAAGTGACCAAAAATATGGGAGGGCAACTAGGCCCCCTCCCGCGCTCATTTTTTTCCCGAAGTCGCCCAGTCAAAATTCTGAGATGTCTATTTGTTTCAACATGACCGATCATCTAAGAATTATGCCCCTGATAGTAGCCGGTTCCCCCACAGTTCTTGAACAAAGAGTTGCAAGTTAAAAGCTTTGTCCATTGCCCGTCTGTAGTGTTGTTTAATTTCAAGTATCCGGACGCGTTCAGGAAAAAGTTTTTTCTAGTGGGGGTCGGGATCAGAGTAGGCGTTACGGGGGAGGATCTTTCCATGGAGGATATTTCCTTGGGGGAAGGAACATTTCTATGAAGATTTCCCAGCATTATTTAAAAAACGATCATAAATTAAATTAAAAAACAAGTTTTTTTTCAACTGAAAGTAAGAAGCAACATTAAAACTTAAAACGAACAGAAATTATTACGTATATAAGGGGGTGTCCCCCTAGTCAATACCTCGCTCTTTAAGCTAAAGTTTTTTCTTAGTACTTTAAAAAGAGTTATCTATTCTAATTAAACGGCCTTTTTGAATGAGGGATTTGTCATTCAGACAATATTCGAACTTTATCGTAAAGAGCGAGGTATTGAGTAGAGAGCGAACTTCCTAATATACATATTAAAAACATACGAACATAGAAATTCGTTACGTAAGTTACGTCTGAACAAAATTTCGAGAAAGCCAATTAGCCAAAAAAAGGAAAATTAACATGCGAATTTCGTTTTAATTATTCATGTACGGTGAGCCAAAATCAAAGCTGCATTAATTCAAAAACGTTCAGAAATTAACTAAAAAAAACAAGTTTTTTTTAACTGAAAGTAAGGAGCGAGCGACATTAAAACTTAAAACGAACAGAAAGTATTCCGCATATGAAAGGGGCTGTCCCCTCCTCAACGCCTCGCTCTTTCAAACAGTTCGTGGTAATGAACTGTAAGTAAGGAGCGATCCGGCTCTATAGTAACCGAAACTCTAAAAAACGATATTTTGATACCAATAGAAACATCAAAAGAATTAGATTTTCATGCTAATTTATAATATATGAGTTACATCAAGTTTAGTCCTACCCATCAAAAGTTACGCGCCTGAGAAAATTAGGCTGATTTTCGAAAAAGGGGGGAAAGACTCCCTAAAAGTTATAGAACTTTAATGAAAACCACACCATCATATTCAGCATATAAGAGAACCCTACTGTAGAAGTTTCGAGCACCTATCTACAAAAATGTGGAATTTTGCATTTTTTGCCAGAAGAAAGATCACGGATGTGTTTTTTTTTTTTTTTCAGGGGTGATCGTATCGACCCAGTGGTCCTAGAATATCGTGGGAGGGCTCATTGGAACGGAAATTAAAAGTTCTAGTGCCCTTTTCAAGCGACCAAAAAAATGGAGGGCAACTAGGCCCCCTCCCACGCTCATTTTTTTCCCAAAGTCAGCCGATCAAAATTTTGAGATAGCCATTTTGTTCAGCATGGTCGAAAATATGATAACTGTCTTTTAGGATGACTTAATCCCCCGAAGTCCCCGGGGGGAGGGCTGAAAGTTATGAAATTTACCGAATGTTAACATACAGTTATGGTTATTGGGAAGTATACAGACGTTTTCAGGCGGATTTTTTCTGTTAGGTGGGGGGGGGGGCCGGGGGTTATATGGGAGGATCTGTCCATGAAGGAAGTTTTCATGGGGGAAGGGACATTGCGATGAAGGGGGCGCCGGATTTCCCAGCATTATTAAAGAAAAAGATCAGAAATTAAATTTAAAAAAGTTTTTCAACTGAAAGTAAGGAGCAACATCAAAACTTTAAACAAACAGAAAATATTAGGTATTTGATTGGGTTCAACCCCTAGTCAATACCTCGCTCTTTAAGACAAAGATTTTTAAGTACTTTCATAAGAGCTATTTATTCTAATTAACGGCATTTGGGATTAAGGGGTCATTTTTAAAGAATTGGAACAAAAGTCAGACTTTAGCTTAAAGAGCAAGGTATTGACTACGGGGCGAACCCCCTAATATACGTATTAAAAATCTATGAATACAGAAGTTCGCTACGTAATTTAATTCGTAAGTTACGTATATTTATTACTAATCAAAACGTTCGTAAATAAAATTAAACAAGTTTCGAGAAAGCCATTTAACCAAATAAAAGTAAAATTAATATGCAAGTTTTGTTGTATTGAATTAATTTAAGGTGTGCGAATATTAAAATCTACATTAATTCAAAGACGTTCAAAAATTAAATAAAAAAAACAAGTTTTTTTAACTGAAAGTAAGGAACGAC
Source organism: Artemia sp. Qi Xiang Cuo (assembly GCF_049724085.1). NCBI lineage: Eukaryota > Metazoa > Arthropoda > Branchiopoda > Anostraca > Artemiidae > Artemia > Artemia sp. Qi Xiang Cuo. Next base: position 4,472,039 of record NC_142802.1, on the reverse strand, counting down.
GTTAAAACTTAAAACGAACAGAAATTATTCCATATATGAAAGGGGCTGTCCCCTCCTCAACGCCTCGTTCTCTACGCTAAAGTTTGACTTTCTCACAACTTAATTTTTTTTAAACAATAAAAAACTTTAGCGTAAAGAGCGGTCGCTGAGGAGGGGGCAGCCCCTTTCATATACGGAATAATTTCTGTTCGTTTTAAGTTTTAACGTCGTTCCTTACTTTCAGTTAAAAAAAACTTGTTTTTTATTTAATCTACCCAAAGGATTTATCAATCTCTAGGGATTTACCGAGAAACTGTGTTAAAAAAAGGAGAAAAGATATTTGCGTTTAAAAACATTTTTAAAGAAGTAAAGTTCGCCTGCTGTAAATTCCAGGACTGTTATCCGATCCTTTACTACATTGCAGCTGCAACCACGATGTGGAATATGTCATTTTAGTGTCTTATTCAGGGTTCTTACAAATACAAGGGGCCTAATACTCCCTTAACCGTCCGCTTTTTACACTAAACTTAACTCTTAGAAAGTTATGCTTCGAGAGAAAGGATCAAAACCTATATTGGATGCTTAGTCAAAATATATTCCTCCAAATTAAAGAATATTAGCGGTTAAAATTCCCTCCCCTTCTTCATTTTAACTACCTCTCATGAAAATTCTGAAAATATGGGGCTAAAAATGACCTTTTTTGAGGTTTTAGGCACCCTCCTTCAGAAAAAACTATACCAAACTTTGACATAATCGCTAGTGCCACAACTATGCAATTTTCTGTAGCCGGTAGTTCTACAAGATAAACGGTTTATAGTAAAAGCTTTGAAATGCAATATTATTGCTATTTTACTTTATGTAAGAGTGGTCTGAAAAGTTTCTGGTCAAAACTAAAAAGCATTTTTTTACCACAAAGTCTCCTTGTAAGTCTACACAATTCTGTTGATTTGCGCCCTTAAAATAACACTCGGCGTGCTTCTCTCTAAAACAATTGCTTACGAAGGTTTAGCCCTTTGATTTAGGGCTTTGATTTAGCCCTTCCAAATAGCAATCGACGGGCTTATCTCCAAAGCAATTGCTCACAAAGACTTGGGCCTATGATGTAGGGCTTTGATTTAGCCCTTCCAAATAGCACTCGCCGTTCTTCTCTCCAAAACAATTGTTTACGAAGGTTTAACCCTTCCAAATAGCATTCGGCGCATCTCTAAAACAATTGCTTACGAAGGTTATAACCTTCTCATTGGACGAAAATATCTGTCTTCCAATGGGATATTTTTAGACTAGACAACAAAAAGAAGTCACTTGGTGCTTGTAAGGAAGGTTTGATGATTTGGTGAGAAAGGAAGGTGAACTGAGACGGCGCTTTGCCTAGGTGAAACAGGGTACATCTTTTTCTTCAAATGTGGCCATTTTTCCACAATTTCGGCCTTTTAACTTGTCAAGTAGTAATGCATAATACGGTCCTTTAATGTTTTTTCCAGTTTGGAGATAGTCGACTCTACAGCTCCATGGCTATCCCAAAAAGTAGTCACCATCACTTTCTCGGCCAAAAAAAAAAGCTTTTGATTTTTTGAAGCATATTCCCCTATTAGGTCAACCGTTTTCAGATATTCCTATAATGATTTAAACTCAAAATGACCAGAAACTAATATTAAAAAATGAAATCCAAAACGAACAGAAATTAAATAAACAATCATAAGAAACATACAGGTAACAGTTGCTTAAATAAATGAATAAACAAATCCTAAAACGAGAAAAAAAACAACAACTGAATATTCAAGTAAAACTTAAAATGAACAAACCCTTAACGCCTACAAAAGTCTAAAGCCTACTGCGTCAATATGCCTCTTATTATGCAATTTTTTTTACTAATAAATTGTATAAATTACTAATAAACTGTGACAGGTAGCTTTAAACTTGACGACTTCTTATATGGTGACTATTAAACTTGACGACTATAAAAACTAAAATCTTTTAGTATATATATTGTTCCAAATATTATTTTTCTTTTGAGATTTTTTGTTTTTGCGGAAAGGTCCTTCTTTATACCTTTTTCGTTGCCACAAACTTCAATTTTAAGGATTTTTTACCAAAGTAGAATAGCACTCCATCTATCAACTTTATTTTTCAGTTCATATATGGTTTCAATAATGTGTGCTAAAAAAAAAGAATATAAAATGAAAATGGGCACCGTTCATTTTCACCGCCCAACAACACTTAGCCCCCCTCCCTTAGGGTGGATTGAACTTCCTTTGGATTGTACTGAAGACCAAATACATGAACAACAAGAAATAAATGGAAGGAAGTAACAACCAAAGGAATTATTTAAAAGGTTGGCCTCTTCAGAAGGAAATATGTTAATAAGACAATTATTACTTCATAATGTGTAGAAGAATTGTAGTCAACAGATATTCCAGGCCCTTCCACATTCATTACCTATTCCCGCTTTTTTTTCGTAGAAAAATAAATTTTCCATAGGCTAACTCTTTTCTGCAGATTGATTTCACAGCGAACAAGCAAGATAATGGCAACAATTGGCGGAAAGAAAAGAGTAAGCCAATGGAAAATTCACTTAAAAAAATCATTTATTTATACATAAAAATGTGAAAAATGGGAAAACGTGGTTGAAAGTGGAAGCACCCGGAATATCCGTTAATTACAACTTTTCTGCACATTATGATAACCGAATAAACGAGGGCAATATCAGCTAGTGCATAGACAAAAGCAAAAAGGACAATAGCAGATATTTCGGCAAGGACCTGGCCAAGGAAGTCTTTGCCGAAGGACCCCCTTCAGTCTTTTTTTTTTAGCACTGAAGACGGCTTGGCCGATGTCCTAGCCGAAATATCTTTTTTTGTCCTTTTAGCTTTTTTTCCATCCACTGGATGATATTGCCCAGGTTTCCTCGGTTATTTATTGCCATGTGTAGCCAGTGTAGTCTTGAATGTATTTAAGAGGCTAACCACTAAGTCTATACCCAACCTAAAGTAATATCTGTAATACATTTCCAGCAAAGACTGCTTGCAGCTTGCAAAGTGATTAATTTGAATAGATTTAAATGGCTCACCTGCAAAGGCTGGAATAACGTTGAAGTGAAAAAGTTGCCTAACGAGGGAAAGAGCACAGCTTTTTGAAGCCGCCATTTTGTTGGAGCCTGCTTCTCTCGCCGTTATTTGACGACTAAGCTTAGTTACATAAAAACCCATTTCTGCAATAAAGCTTCGACTGTTATCAGGCCCAACTGAACTGTAGCGATATTCCGCGGTTATTCGGTTTTCCTAGAAAACAATAGTTTTGTTTTAGGACAGTCTTTCGCAAGGATTAAGTATTCCAGGAACCGGACAGAATGGACCAATTTGAGCAAATTTATTATCAATGGACACAGAGATAGAGCTTTTTGAACATTATAAAATATACATTAGAAATAGATAAGGGAGAATGGAGGTCAAATCCAGCAAAATTTCGTTTTTAACCGGAAGTTACGCGAAAAATTTAAATTCCAATATCATGGTCATGTTTTCAAGAGTCTTCTCAACCGAATTTTAGAGAATCTGGTCTCTACCCTTTTATAAGGAAGTTCTATATGTTTAGACCTAATAGATTGCTGTAATTGCTGTATTCAGGCATGTACCCAACACAGAGATGGGGCTCCGAACCCACTATTCCATGAAATCGTATAACTTCTACAATCTTCTGCAAAATCATCACATCCTTAATTTTGTATGAAACACATAGTAGACTACAGCGATTTTAGAAATTATGAATCAAAAAAGGAATATGCACAAAAGGGATGGACAGATACAGGGCGAAGGAGGATCCACAATAAATATTGAAATGAACAAACAATAATCCCCGAATCAGTAGATCAATAATTCAGCACCAAATACCAACTATCACAACTATTAAACATTATAAATTATACTGCATCATGGGGGTAAAAAAAAAAATACAAAAAAAATACTGCTTTCACATCCTCAGGTATTATAGAATGTCTTTAAGGCATTTTTTTCTATCGTAAGGCAGTCCGTCATCAAATCAATTTCCTTTAATTCAGTCGCAACATTCACCGCCTTTTTAATAAAATATACCTTATTTCTATTTCCTGACAATAATGCAGCTTTTTTTTTTTTTTTTTTTTTTTTTTTTTAACAAGCAAGTCTGTTAGTTTTTGTCATCATATAACCATGTACAGGGGCATCCCGAGGGGGGAGCCCCCCCCCAACTTTTTGGCGTGCGGTCAAATTTTCGCCGAAGGCTAAAATTTCGCCCGAAATTTTTCAAAATCGGCTGAAATTTAGCGAAATTCTTGATTTCTGCAGAAAATTCGGCATAAATCAGGCAGCGAGTCGGTAAAATTTGCGAAGACCCCTCCCCCCTAATGAAATGAACCTCGGTACGCTCCTGATCATATATACAACCTAATGCTTTATTACTTTGCCCCAAAATACAAGACCTATAAATTGTATCCCGGACTATTCATAGTAAAACAATTTGATATTTGGCCGGCGTACCATAAGAAGCCATCCTTCTATACTTGCATAGTGGAATCTCAGCTTACATCTATAAACAAATGATTACCACAAAAACACTTTAATAATAACCACAACTAAACGATTGAATAGCATTATTATCTATAATCGTTGCGTAACCACATGCATGAAGACAAATTTTTCTACCCTAACTGTATCGGAGCGACATAGATTTAACTTTCATACCTTTTTACTTTGCCTACCTTTTTACTGAGAGATTTATGAAGGGGCACAGTCTTTCAGGTACCAAGGACTAAACGTGTGCCTCCGATCTTACAGATAAAAATTCTTGCATGATTCCACTTCAAATAGGGAAAAACATGCTTACTTTTTTGCTAAAACCCTGGCAGTGAGAAGAGAACGGACACCCAAGGGACTAGAGGCACATTTTATGTCGGAAATCACACATATTGATAATGATCATTACAGTTTTTTGATTTAAACGAGATACGACGCAATTGCTTTTCCACATAGAAATTAAAGGTAGGAGGGGTGAGGGGGGGGGGTGGTTCTGAACAGGACGAATTACCCATTTTGGTTCTCGAATTATGCAAGTTGAAAATCACTGTATAGCCCAGGTTCAAATAAGATGCAATACGCCTACCTTTCGGCAAAAAAAAATGAAGGTCAGAGAGGCAAGGAGCCAGAGACAAACTTTGATCCTGCAATCATACAGATTAAATTTGCTGTACAATTTTGGTTCAATCAAGGTGCAACATGTCTTTTTTGTACCTATAAAACAAAAGGTCAGGCAGGTCAGAAGGCGGGGTGTTTAACAGCGTACTGGCTCACTTTAGTCTCTTCAATCTCACGAAATGAAAATCTGCATGATACTGGTTAAAAATAAGTACAGTATGGCTACCTTTTTGAAGTAGGAGGCGCAAGACGGGGTCACGGAGGGGCATTCGGTTACAGAGGTTCAGGGGCACACTTTTTACCTCAAAGTTTCAAAACGAATTAGGTAGTTTTTTTTTCTTTTTCTGGCAACAATAAAAATCCTAAATTTTTTCAGTGCATACCACAGAAAACAAAATCGTCAGCTCCTCGAAATTCTCACAATATTAAACATCATGAACAGCTTTTTTGTACGAAATAAAAAGCATGCAGCACACGTTCACCAGCTCAAGAAGCATTGATAAACGTTAAAATGGAAATGTATTTTCTTTTTGTCTCAATTCGATTTGCTTGAAGCAGACCGGTTTTCCAATATTATCACTAAGAAGGGAGCAAAGGGAAGTTTCCCATTTATTTGGCAATGAGATATTGAAGTTCAATATCGAAGTTCAGGAGGCACATATGATGCCATTCATCCATCTTAGTCCTGAACACAGATAAAACGTAATTAATAAAGGCGTTCAACTGTAATAGTTTTATGGTACCAATCAATTTGGTGCTTGTGATCTTCTATCCTCAGTTGTTCAGGCTTCTATAACCTACCATGCAGTCACCTGGATACCCAACCCAACCCTTTTTTAACATTGTAAGAAAGGATAAAAACCTATTTGGATTTTATACATTATTTTTCTGTGACCCCAAACACAGAGAACAAAGTAGCAAACTTAACTAAATGGCAAATAGAAATGACTGGCAAAAGTCGATGGCAGCAATAGAAATAACTTGTTTTGAAAATTCATTTTTTCTATTCAAAGAAAATATTTTGGGAACAGAGCCAGGGATTCTTCCCACATCTTAAGAATTCTTAGACCAAAGGAGCATTTCCACTTGCAGAACTATGGCTCAGAAAAACAAAAGTTTGGCAGAACTACTTCAGACAGATTATAAATCCCGCTTTAGCTCTCACAATGTTTGCTGTTTGAATGACGGCTGTCACAATGACAAATAAAACTCATCCTCCTTGGCCTCAGGCACAGCTATCCAAAATACTATATTACATCTATCAATCCTACTGTTCTTTAAATCTTACCGCAAAACCACGATGGTTAAACCCTTACTATTTTCTACAAAAAAAATGAAATCGAAACCACAAGGAAAAAAATATTTCAGAACAAAAAAAGAGAAAATAATTAGGTAGCCACGTTTATTTGTCAATGGAAAAATTTTCACAAAAACTCTGAAAGAGTTTTAAAACCAACATTTTTCAAAGGAGGATTCTGAAAGATATAAAGCATGAACTGATCGACAGAAATTCTGAGAACATTTTTATTGCTGTTCAAAAGTTTCCCCAAAAAATTCTTAAACACAGGGACCCCTAAAAATAAATAAATGTGACTTTATGCCAAAAAAGCTTAACATTTTCTATTTGGACCCCCCCCCCCCACCCCCCCGCTAAAGTCTTACCTATATGAATCATAGGTCAGATGTGAATTTTAGACAAGGGAAATTCGTATAGAAGGAGTTGTCACAGAAACTTCAAAAATAACTCTGTCGATTAGAAATTGAAAGGGCTAGTTCCCTTTTTAATGTGCCAAAGTGACTGAAGGACAGCCCCTTCCCACTCCCATCATTTCCCCAAACATATCCAAACAAAAAAGTAATTGAGATAGACATTTTGTTTAGCGTAGATTAAAGGTCCGAAAATCCAGTCTTTGAGGATGACGACCTCCCCCTACACACAGCCCTCAGGGCAAGGGTTGTAAAGTATGCTCTGGGGCATATCAGGCAATTATAGAAAGGGTGGTCGTAAAAACATCGGAAGGGGCTCATTGGATTTTTAATCACAAGTTCTAGTGTCCATTTTAAGAGTCAAAGTGATCGGAGGGCAGCTACCCCATGCAAGCGTGCTCACATCACTCTCTACGTACCTAAGTAAAGAGCAATGTGGGCACAATGTATTTTCCAGGCCCATTATTTCCAAAAACACATTCAATCAACATTTTGAGATAACCATTTTGTTCAGTGTAGTTTAAAAGACCGGAAATTATGTCTTTGAGGATGACGACCCCCCCCCCACAGTTCTCAGAGCAAGGGTTGTAAGTTATAGCTGGAGAGCGTATAAGGCTCTTATAGAGAGGGTCGTCATATAAACATCGGAGGGGGCTCATTGGATTGGTAATCAGAAGTTCTAGTGCTCGTTTTAAGAGTCAAAGTGATCGGAGGACAGCTACCCCTCCCCAACCCGTCCTATTTTCTTGAAATCCAGCTGATAGAAATTTTGAGATGGCCAGTTGTTCAAAAAGTAGTCCAAATCCAGAGTCGTCATATAAACATCGGAGGGGGCTCTTTAAATTGGTAATCAGAAGTTCTAGTGCTCGTTTTAAGAGTCAAAGTGATCAGAGGGCAGCTACCCCTGCCCCACCCGTCGTATTTTCTTGAAATGTATCTGATATAAATTTTGAGATGGCCAGTTGTTCAAAAAGTAGTCCAAAGATCATAGGCAGTGCAATACCGCTGCCTAGGTAAATAGCGATGTGGGCACAATGTGTTATTTTTTTTTTTGGACCAGGGCACTACGTATAGAAGGGTTTGTCGTAAAAACTTTGAAAGGTGCTCATTCGATTGGACATTCCAAGCTCTATTACTCTTTATATTAAACGAAAGTGATAAGACGGCAACCAGCCCCCCCCCCCCCCACGCCCTTCAATTCTGCAAATACATCGAATCAAAATTTTGAAATAAATATTTTGTTCAGCGTAGTTGAAAGGTACAGTAATTATGTCTTTGAAGGTTTACCCCCCCCCCCGAAGCCCTCAGGACGAGAGTCGTAAGTTATACCTCAGGGGTTATAAGGTTTTTATGGAAGGGGTGGTCGCATAAACTTCGGAGGGGACTCATTGGATTGGATTTTGGAAGTTCTACTGCCCTTTTAATAGTCGAAAGTGATTGGAGGACAAATAGCCCCCCTTCCACGCTCACCGTTTCCCCAACACATCCAATCAAAATTTCGAAATAGCCATTTTGTTTAACATAATTGAAAGGTCCGGAAATTATGTCTTTGAGGATTTTGTTTAACATAATTGAAAGGTCCGGAAATTATGTCTTTGAGGATGACACCCCCCCGCCCCCCCCCCACCCCCCACTTACGGCTCCCAGAGCAAAGGCTATAAGTATATTAGTTGCCCATTGCCAACATTTAAGGTTTTTATGGAAAGGATGGTCGTATAAACTTCGAATGTGGCACATTCAATTGGAAATCAGCAGTCCTCGTGTCCGTTTTAAAGGTCAACATTTTAAGAGTTTTAAGACTCCTTTTTAAGAGTCACCCAATATCTCCTTTTCCCCAAATGCATCCGATGGAAATTTTGAGATAGCCATTTTGTTCAAAATAGTCTAAATACCGTATAAAAAGGCCTCTAGGGTTGAAATAGCTCCTCTGAACTTGGGAGCAAGGGTTTTAAGTTATGCGCCGAGGGCATATATTGTTTTTATGGAATGGGTGGTTGTCTAAACTTTGGATAGGGCTCATTTGATTTAAAATTGGAAGTTATATTGCTCTTTTTAAGAGTCAAGAGTGAATTGAGGGCAACCAGCCCCCCGCCCCTCCCACAACCATCATTTCCCAAAACAAACATCTAATCAAAATTTTGAGACATCTACTTTCTTCAGTATTGTTGAAAGATCCTGTAATTATAACTTTGGGGACGTAACTATACTCCCAGAACTGATATACTCCCAGGTCTGAAGTTAAAAAATTCGTTTGCTGTTTACATATAGTATGTTATTAAGAAAGATATGCATGTTTCAAAACAAATATATTTAAAATGTTTTCACTTTTTTACTTTAATAAATAAAAAATTATTAAAACTTTAAGGAATAAATATCAGTATATGTATATTAAACTGTTAATCCATGATCATTTATTTTTTTTAGTAAAGTGCTAATTATGTTCTGGTCTTGATAAGGCGTGGGGGAGGGGGTGTCAGCCCTACTCATGTCATTTCCGCTCGTTTTGAGTTTGACCATTATTTATTGTAATTTCTGTTCAATTGAGTTTTATTTATTTATTGGTGGTGATTTGAGCTAGCTTTTTGCTTGGAAGTTATATGACTTTATTTCTGCCCATTTTTAGCTGACTGGAGCTCTTTATTTTACTTTAAAAAACTTATTTTGAGGAGTTTTTTAAATTAATCTTACATAAAAAGGTAATAATGAGAAACATCTCTTATGAACACACCAGCGGATTGAAAAAAAAAACAAGAAAAAAAACAACGATTTATTAGATCTTTTACCTGCATAAACTGATGCAGTTTGGACTTGGCATTTTCAATTGTCCAATTACCATGAATAGCAGCATTGACGTCTAAGTCCTCAGCTTCTGCCATCTGTTTCTTGTTCTGTTCAATATAGATAGAAACATCCTGAACAGGTCTACCATAGGGCTGATATGCCTCTCCCATTTGCTATAGAAAAACGAAAAACATCATTGACAATATATGAGTGCATCTTAAGTGCTGGTAATATTTACTTATAAAGTTCTTATACCACTTCAGAAACATTATCTTCGTCCAGAAAGGGTGCCTATATGAGGTGCCATCAGCATTAACAGAGAACCCCAGTTTTTGCTATGAGTAGCAGCGCTACGTCTCCTTTTTTTCTTTTTTTTCTGTTGGGGCTAGCAGGTAACTGCAAATTCATGGAGAGATATCTACTGGCTCATTTAAAAGTTCATGCTTATATCTACATGAGAAGCATAAATCAAACAATAATAAAGCTGATAGACTGTAACCAAGCCGTTTTCCCACTTAGGTTTTTACCCTCCCCATCCCGTCAAGGCGTGTGTGAATTTGTTATTGGTTTTGACGTCACACATAGATCTGTCATTTGGGGACAGCCGCCCCCCCCCCCTAATTTGGACATTGTTTAAACCTAATATTCCACATAAAATACAATTTTGATGACCAGGTCTCCTAAATTTTGAAGTCCAAGAACGAAGACACTAAAAGTATATTTTCCCCTGAGAAGTTTAAAATTGTTTTCTGAACAATTTTAAATTGTTCTCTGGAAATGCATCTGATAAATTGCAATAATAACAAAAATGAACTTTTCTCAATGTATTAAGCATATATTTTCCATATATGATTATTTTCATGAGTTCATAAATAACTGAATGTTTATCTGTAAACTAAAGTAATGGTGACAATATACTCCTAAGGCTCTATGTAACAAAATTGCATATATTTTGTGGGAAAGTTTAAGAGAGGTTCAAAGTCAAACCTATACTTAATGCTGTATTTTGGCAAAAAACTGTGACTTTTTTAGTGTCTTCACTAAATTTAGATAAAGATCGTTTCATAAGATTTGTTTTCCTTTGAAATTGTCAGATCAAGAACAACATACCCACATACACAAGGATTTTCTTTACAATATCAAAGTTTTAGATCCCAAAAATATCTCCCTTTTTGAAAAGAAAAATCCTTTAACTACTGCACTTTTCACAAGGAATAGGCTGTATATTTTTAAGAAGGAGGGCTAACTAGTTACTGCTATGAGACATTGTTTTCATTAGTGCAAAATTTGTGTTCTTGCCGGAAAACTAGTTCAACCTGAACAGCGATTTCTTTTATAATTTAATAGTACATATATCATCATATTTGTCAGTTTAGAGGAGATTTTACCTAACTGAATACTTCCTTTGTAAACACGTTATCAAACGTTATTATGTTATCAAACGATAACACGTTATCAAAATCCTACAATAAGAAAGAGCAAAAGTTCACCCATCATATCAAGATAAAGACGAATTAACAAATCTCGCTTCTTTAAGGAAAAAAGATTCACTTTAACCAACAATATAGAAAACTTTCAATTTTTTGAAGGGGGAGGGGGAACAGCCATCTAACAGGGACCAATTTTTATTAAAGTACAAAATGTTTCTAATTTATGTTTATTACAATTGTAAGAAAACTAAAATAAAAAATCGCTCTTCTTTCTTTGGCCCTTCTTCTCAAAAGATTCTTCTGATCATCAGGTACGGATTTTAACAGCCAGCACCTTTGATTATCTGTAAAATATTTAACAAACAGCAGAAAGAAATAAAAATAACAATACCTGTGGTCCAAATCCCTCTCGAAACATAGGTCGACTGAGTCCAAGATCAGTCACTGGCTGTCCTGAAGGCTGAGATCCAGGAGCTGGGACAGCATCAGGAGCTGCTGTTCCTTCAGGCAAGTCTTTAGGATCTACTTTTCCCTGACGAACCAAATAATTGATAAAATCTTGACAGGCATTAGCCTGAGCATCTTTCTTACTAGTAGAATTTCCTAAAATGTATCAAGTTACATTAGTAAATCTTTAAACTGTTACTGGATTAAAAACAAACTAATTATTATTACTTTCTAGTACTGGAGCCACTTAAATCCTTTCTTGTTACTAAGAACGTTTTGTCTGAAGTGGAAAGCAAGTTCTTCTATTATCATTTATATTCTTTTTTTAGCTGAAATAGTTTATTATTGAACTTGACATTGTGTAGTTTTATTCTGTATGAAATATTTATGCAAGTATTTTCCAGTACACGGTTTCACCCTCATACTTCTTATAAAATATATATATATATATATATTTTTTTTTTTTTTTTTTTTTTTTTTTTTTTTTTTTGTGAGTAGCCCACCCTTGCAAGCAACGTTTTGGTATACTACCGAATGATCTTGTTTCTAGTTTTTTTTTTATAATAAGTTATTATTAAAACTACAACTACTAATATAGCTATCCCAATTAAATTGATTGTTCTAGTCACTATTGTTAGTTTTATTTTTTTCCCATCTTTTCTCAAATTACATAATATATAAATAAGCCAAAACGTATTGCATAATAAATAAATACATGACAAGTAAAAGCATAGGCCCAATAAAAGGAATACAATAAAATACTATATCCAAAGTAAGGAGTTTATTTTAGCACATAAAATTTTGATTACATAAATTAAATTGTTAAACTATATTAATTATTTTCCCATTTCTTAGTCATAATGAACATAATTTATAACCTGGTCAACGAAGTGGAACTCTTTTTGTTTTTAATTAAGTCTTAATAAGATAAACCATCTGAGAATACCAAATATATAGCATCCAATGCAGTACCTTGTAATCTTGAAGACATATACTGGTATTGATAAAACAGCTCAGATCACCTACGCACAGGACAAATAGAATTATCCTCAATGGCAACCAGACGATTATTTTTAAACTATAGTAAAGATCAACATTAAAATCTGAGACTGTGATAATGCCACTTGCTTATGTTAGAAACTAAAACACAAAACCACATGGGAGTATGACCTTGGAATGCTGTATATTTTTATGCAAATCTATTGTGATTCTAACACTTCTTTTACAATTTTTTTCTAGAACACCAAGAATAAAGTTTTTAGTTTTATACAGAGAATTTTTGTTCACCAATTTAAATAAGAACTGTGGAATTATGACACATAGTTTTTTCAAGGGAAGAAACAGTCTTCTATGATAAAAAAAATCCAACAGTTTTTATTTAATAAAACCAAAATAACCATGTAACACCAGCAACCTCAAAACATGTTAGCCCTGTACATCATACAATAAATAATTACACTTCAAATCCAAACATTTTCTTTAATTTGTTGTTGTTTTTTTCATCTTTTATGTTCTTAAATCAATTTTAATGGTTATTACTTGCATTAAAATGGCAATAGACAGTAAACTGCAAGAGTTCTATGGACATTTTCTTTTCTTCTTTTCTTTCCATGTCAAACATGGCTTTTTCCATTTAATTTTTTAAAGATGCTTTGAAACTATCTAGGATGGGGGGGGGGGATTCAAAACATAATACAAACCTGATGTATTAAAATGTATTTTAAAGGCTGTCATGGGAGATTTTTCAGGTTAATATGGAGACAGGGAGTGCAGTGAGGGGGAGAGGGTACTCCATAGCCTATCAGTAACTTCATTTAGAGAAATGAAGTGTCCAATACCTGCATTTTTTTAAACAAGCTCCTGCAAATGGAATTTCTTCAAAAAGCAATAGAAAGATTTATTTTAATTTGGCAATATAACCTAAAACAGTCATCTTCTTTTGTTTCAGTTTTATCTCTGAGGTTTACATGATGTTTCAATTAGCAAAGCTTTGCTATTAAAAACATCAAAACAATTTTGTAAGTCCCTTTTCTGCCAGGCAAAGTAGCACAAACAGTAAAGGGACTTACCAAAAACACATTTTATCTTTCAATGCCAGCACAAACAAAGCACCTGAAAAAAAAGAAAATAAAAATCAGATTTTGAAGAGCGATTCTCTATATTAGAAACATCACTAGTTCTTGGATTGTAGCTAGTTAGGATTTATAACTACAATCCAGAACCTCTTTTAAAGGTAAATTCAGCTGCTGCTGGACATGTGAGATAACTTATTATTTGCTCTAAAAAAAAAAAAAAAAACACCAGGGAAAGTTTAATATTTACTTTGAATTTCAAATTAAACAGTTGTATTCTGTACCCTTCTTGCTAAGGATAAATAATTTCTTAGACCACACTGATTTTCCATTTACAAAAAATCAAGCAAGAAAAACGGGTTTAAATTTTATTAAAGCAGTGAATCATTAACAACAAAATAAACACTTAATCGAAAAACACTCCGAATATTTCGGCCCCACGTCTGGGAGCCTTTCTCAATGGAAAAAAAGAGAAAAACAAAAAAAATGTTCATTTGAAAAACAAAAACAAACATTTTTTTATTTTTTATTACGTCTATTAGGGGGATTTGCCCCCCTAGTCAGTACCTTGCAATTTACACTAAAGTTCGAATTTTTTCCAATTCTTTAAGAATGACCCCTTAATCACAAAGGCTGTTAATTAGAATAAAAAACTCTTGTGCAACTACTAAAAAAACTTTAGCATAAAGAGCAAGGTATTGACTAGGGGGTATACCCAATCATATATGTAATAGTTTCTGTTTGTTTTAAGTTTTGATGTTGAAAGTTTTCAGTTGAATATTTGTTTTTTTGTTTTTTTTAATTTAATTTCCATTTGTTTTTTTAAATAATGCTGGGAAATCCAGCACCCTTCATAGCAATGTCCCTTCCCCCATGAAGACTTTTTCCATGGACAGATCCTCCCACATAACCCCCACTCCACCCCCCCCCCCTCACTACCAGGAAAAATTCCCCCAGGAAATGTCTATACTTCCCAATAACCAATACTGTCACCCCTGGAGATTGTGGGGGGATTAAGTCATCCTCAAAGACCTAGTTATTGCATTTTCAACCATGCTGAACAAAATGACTATCCCAAAATTTTGATCAGGCAACTTTGGGAAAAAATGAGCGTGGGAGGAGGCCTAAATGCCCTCCCTTTTTTTTTTTGTCACTTAATTTCCATTTGAATGAGCCCTCCCATGATATTCTAGGACTGCTGGGTCAATACCATCACCCCTGAAAAAATAAAAAAAATAAACATGCATACATGATCTTTCTTCTGGCAAAAAATACAAAATTCCACATTTTTGTGGGTATAAGCTTGAAACCTCTACAATAGGGTTTTCTGATACTCTGAATCTGATGGTATGATTTTCATTAAGGTTCCGACTTTCAATGGGTGTTTCCCCCTTTTTTCAAAAATAAGGCAAATTTTCTCAGGCGCGTAAGTTTTGATGGGTAAGACTAAACTTAATGAAACTTATATATTTGAAATCAGCATTAAAATCTGATTTTTTAAATGTATCTATTGGTATCAAAATTCTTTTTTTTTAGAGTTTCGGTTACTATTGAGCCAGGTTGCTCCCAAAAATTTGTTTTCAAAATAACATTTTACCATAAAGACTAAGGAAAATAATAATTACAATCCTGAATCAGCTACAAATGACAATTTATTTAGAAACATATTTTCAAACCTATGGTTACTAGGCTATGGACTGTCTTACCTTTCAGGACCCAATTATGGGCTCAAAAAGCCAATTTCTCCTAGAACCAATTATTAAATTGGCCTATGAAAAAGAGTAAAATAGACATTTATTTAGTGACATATTTACTTTCATCCTAGCTATAAGGAGAGGGGGACAAAACTGCACATATTGAGGTCATTGACCCCCTACAAGGCATTTTTCTAAAGATGAAAACTTGCTTTTGCAGATATAGATAGCTTAATTGTTCACTTTTCTTGATGATTACTTTTTAATGACTTCCATAGAGTTGTATCTTGGTGAGACCCAAAACGTATGACCTCTTAAGAACCCAAAGATGCCCCAACCATGGAGTGACTTAAGACCTACATGGGACATTTCCAGCCATTCATTAATTAATACCTGAAATAATGATTAAGATAATTTTAATATTTAATTTAGACAGTACCATAAGTTCACTATAACATTTAATTTATTTTATGGAAATTGGGCCAAATACAAGACCTTGGCTATTCACCCAGTTCCTCCTATTGAAACCTGTGCAGGAGGCTTCATAATAATGTCTTGAAAGTCAGTTTCTGTACAATCTCAACATTCAGGGAAGATGAACTTCCTTCCAGACTTGTGCAGGTAGTTTATTTTTGCTACTCTTCATCTCATTTCTTCAAATTCATCAACACAGTACAAAGTAGTTTGGCTTCTTCCTCACCACAATCCTTAGAAGCACACCATTCCCACAAGGCAAATTCTTTGTGTCACTGATATTCTCACCATGTAGACTCATCATCTGACTTGTTTTTTAGCTGCATATCTATATCTCAAATGGTATCTCTAGTTTCATCAGCACTGAATGAAACCTTTGACATCTTCTTAATGAGTCTTAGCTCAGTCTCTGCTTCTAATGTTATTTCTTCTGGTGTTCCCATCAAAATTCTACTTTTGCCTTTCCTGCATTTTTTGCATCAATTTGCTTGTAATTGCCTTCAGATATAATCTGATGCTTTCAGGAGTTGGGGCCATAGGCAAGTTTCTTATTGACCACTGTTGATCCATCAAGACAGAAGATGAAGCACAAACTGATCCAGAGTGAGGATCATCCATATTAGAATGATCTGGTACATTCTGTTCAGTTGATTTAGGGTAGTTTGTCCCTTCAGCTAGCAGAAAATCCCTTTGGCAAAAACATTCTGATTTAAAGGCCAAATTTGTGCTTTCTCATAACAAACTGTGATGTTTTGAGGATTCAGTTTTTCCAGAGAGGGATGGTTGCAAAACTTACCTATTTCATGCATTGAAATTTGCTGACCAGGGTTTAACTCTACCCAATTGTCAAATATTTCAGAAGTCCTTTGACTCAAAGACTGTGCCTTCAGACTGGAAAATATAAGTCAAAATCCAAGTTGAAATTTTCTCGTTAAATTTGAATTTATCTGAAGAACTGGTTTAGCCTGCCTACCAGTCCAGTGGAAAAGGCAGGCAAGCCTAGCAGCCCCAACCCCAGGGGTGCAATTGGGGACCTCCCAGGTACAGTCTTTTTATATTTCTGCCTGGTGCCTACACCTCTGCTTTGCTGTTATTAGAACCTTTTTATAATTTTTTGTGCCAGCCAGAAGATCCCTTGCCTTTTGCTGTTAGCTTGTAGCTTGATTAGCCTAGTTTGAAGTTAATTTTCGCCTACATCATGGGTGACAACTCAAAAAAGAGCTGTAGACCATCTAGTCACAGAGAGATGAGATCAGATCCATCCAGTACAGTGGATCTGAATCTATTAATGAGCAGATTACAATGCTCACCTCACACATTAACACCCTTAAGAACAAGCAGAAGCTAATTGCAGATTCACTTAATGACCAAAAGCTTAAATCTACTATGGCAGAAGTTGTCAGTGAGGCACTTTCTAATTAGGTTGATTCTTTGGTTGAGGCCTCTGTTAAAAAATTTGGCTCTAGTTATATGCCTGCTGCTTTTGATGCTAACAACATGTAACCTATTAAACAAGAGGAGTACAATAGTCTTAAAATGGATTTTGATGTGCTTGTTGAAAAGTAACTAAAACAATATGATTTGAGGATGTCAAAGCTTGAATCATCTCTTCATTTGCTTGACTCAGGTTTATCAGAGCTGCAAAAATCTCTGAAACCATTTCAATTCAATGTGGATCGTCTGAGTGATCAGTTTGACCAAATGAAAATTTCAAATCAGCTGATCCTATTTGGTTTCAAAGAAGACCCTTATCCAAAAGCTTCTGAAAGCAAATTTCTTGCATTTTGCAGTACTAGGTTTCCTGGTATTCCTCTGACTAAGAATGACATAGTTTCTGTAACAAGGCTCAGGTATAAAATCTCGCCCACTTGTTGTACAATTTTGTAGTCTAAGAATACAGCAGCTTATTCTTAGAGAAAAGGAAAGTATGCAAGGTAGTTGTGTCTTTATTTCTAAGTCACTTACAAAGCTTAGACTTCAGCTACTTAATTATGCTAAATCAAAGCGTGGGAAGAGGTCTACATGGTGTAGTGGAGGAGAAATACTTACCAAGCTTTCTGATGGTAAAGTGATCACTGTTAAAGAGGCATCTCAATTTGATGTTCTCCATCAGTCAACTACAGCCCCTCCAATCCCCTCCCAGGACTGAAATAAACCATTTTTCCCCTTTTAGCTCTGTTATTTTGTTGTTGTTTTTTTTTTACCTCTTTATGATATAATTGTTTTACTTATGCTTGCATTTATTTTGTTTTAAATTATTCTTATAATTAAATTCCATAAACGGTTGATAACTCTTTCCTCTGGTTGCTTTTTATTGTTTTCCCTTTTTCATTATTTTGTTTTTGCCTTTGTCCTTGTAATTGTTTGTTATTTTTTATTTTTTTTTAGCTTTGTAGCTTGTTATTGTTCTTTGTCTTGCAGGGTTTTTTTTCTTTTTTTTTTCTTTCTTTTCATTGTTGCCGATAAGTCTCACCTTTTTATTTTCAATTTACCCTCTGCTATTTCAGCCTGTTTGTTTGATATCTTGTTAATTTGTGAAGATATTGTGTGCATTTGTTATGTGTGGTAAATCTGGCTGATTTTTCTTTTCTTTTGAATTCTTCTATTCTTAAATCAATTATCTTTGAGCAACCAAGTAGGCAAACAAGAGGCCCACACACTTGACCCTCTTCTTGAATCTATGGTTAATTCTAGTTGCAATTATCACACTACTATTGATTTTTGTGATAAAATCATGCCTTCTCTCTCTTTAAATAGTTGCTTTAATGTATTTTGTTTGAATGTACATGGGATACAAGATAAGTGGGATAGTCTGAAATCATATTTGTGGTCTGATAATTCTTGCCCTTTTGATGTAATTGGTCTAACAGAAACATGGTTTTTTGATAGTGAAAATTCAACAGCGTATAATATGCATGATTATATTGCTATTCATGTCCCTAGAATGGTAACAAAGTGCTCAGGGGGCATTTCTTTATTTATAAAATCTGATATTATATTTAGTAGACGGTATGACCTTGAATCCTTGTTTACTTCAGTAGTGTTTCATAGTAGGACTGTTTATTCTCTTGTCATTGATCTGAAAAGCCAGTCTGCATGTGATACTGTTTGTTTGTTTTATAAGCCCCCTCCTTTTCAAAAACATCTGTTCTGTGATCTGCTTGATCAGCTTTCTGGTGTTGGGAATTTCTCTAAAAAACGTATTCGTGTTTTGGGAGATTTTAATTGTAATATGTTAAATGTCGGATCTAGTGATGAATGTGACCATCTCTTTGATGTGCTTTCTTCTTCTGGGCTACTTCCTTCATTTTTTTTCCTTCTCGTGTTGATCCTACAAGAGATTCTGCCACTTTGATAGATAATATTTTCATTTCTCATTCTCCAAAATTGAAGTTTACTTCTGGTCTTGTTTTCACTGATCTGTCTGATCACTTGCCTATTTATCTATCACTTTTTGTGCCTAAAACTGAGATTGCTGTGAATGAGCAAGGGGAATCTTCTTTTAAAACTTTTACCAATAAAGAAATTTCTAATTTAATTATTAGTCTTCAGAGTAATGATTGGTCTAGTGTTCTTGAAGCTAATGATGTTGATTGTGCAACAAGTTTATTTGTGTGTTGTATGGGAGCTCTGTTGGATAAGCATTTTCCTCTGAGGAAGAAACCAAGAACTTCTATGCCCAAACGCCCATGGATGTATAAAGGTCTAATCAGTGCTAAACATATGAAGGTGTCTCTGATCAATGTTGCATGTAAAAGTAAAACACGGAATGATCTTTTGAAGTATAAACATTATAAAAATGTACTTACGACTTCAGTACGTGCAGCCAAAAAGCTCTATTTTTTGCGTCAAATTGATGAGTGTAAGGGGAACTTGCAAAAGGTTTGGAATGTAGTTAATGAAGCTACTTCTTGCAAGAAACTCAAACAGTCCCCCCCCTGTCATTACAGGAATGCTGATGGATCTATTGTGGATAAAAATTCTTCAGCAAACGCCTTCAATTCGTATTTCACCACTCTTCCTTCAGTTCCCATTCAACCCAAGAGTAGAGTAAGTAGTTTTCCCATAGCAGAAGTCATTTTTCCTTTCCCCATGCAGTGATATTGAAATTTATAGTATTACTTCCAAGCTTCCATGTAGCCGTTCAGTTGATGGTTTTGGTATGAGTAATAATGTTCTTAAAAAAATTGGTCAGTTTGTTTCTAAGCCCATCTTACACATGACTAGCCTCTTTCTTTCTTCTGGTGTTTCGCTCATTTATTTAAAGTTGTTTATGTTTTACCTTTACATAAAAAAGGTGATTCATCTCTAATTTCAAACTATAGACCTATTTCTCGTCTTCCTGTCATCTCTAAAGTTGTTGAGAAAGTAGTGTATCATAGACTCTCTTCATTTGTATTTAGTACTAATACAACTGCAGAAAATTCTCTCATAACTAACCATCAGTATGGTTTCTGTCCAACTCTCTCTACCTTGAATGCACTTTCAGATGCAACAGAGTTTGAGCGTGTTAATTTGGACAAGGGTTTTTGTGTTTTGGGTTTATTTCTTGACTTTTCAAATGCCTTTGATATAGTCGACCACTCTGTTCTTTCGTCTATACTATCTTTATTTTGAGTACATGGAGTCCTACTAGAATGGTTAAGGTCTTATCTGTAGGGAAGGTCTCAGTATGTTTCAGTTAATGGTAATTCTTCCACTACTTTGCCTATATTGAAGAGTGTCCCACAGGGCTCTGTGCTTCGACCACTTTTTTTTTTAATTTTCATTAATGATCTTGTTGATGGTCTTCATCCCCTTGTGCACCCTATTCTTTTTGCTGATGACAGAAACTTTTTCATTGCTGCAGTGGACTTGCCATCTGCCACTTCCCTAGCTCAAGGTCTTCTTGATAAAGTAAAAGATTGGTGCTGGTCAAATGGTATGACTCAACAGCCAAAAAAGTGCCATTGTACACTTCAGGATTCCTTATCGTATGAGAGACGTAAGGGAGCCAATCATCCTGACTAATGGGAATGATGTTATACCGCAAGATGCTATGATGAAATTTCTTGGTGTGTATCTTGACTGTTTTCTCTCTTTTAAACCTCATATAACTCACACCCGTTCCCTCATCTTCTGCCAGTCTTCAATGTTGCACCGGGTTAGCTCATTTCTTCCCCCAGATGTTATGCTTTCTCTTTATTATGCTTTTATTTTTCCTTACCTTTCTTATTGCTGCTCTGTCTGGGGTAATACTAATAAATCTCTTCTCTGCTCACTTCAAAGAACCCAAAATAGGGCAGTGAAGGCTACTTTTCTTCTCCCTTGGCTTTATCCTTCCTCATATCTTTATAATGATACTCGAATAGCTCCACTGGATTGTATTGTGGGAAAAAGCAATCTTTATTTAGTGCATTCTGCTTTTCTAGGTACACTTCCACTGCCTCTGCAGAAATTTTTTTCACGGAGAGGCTCAGGTAGGTACTCTAATTTTTTACATAGTTCTTCTTGTAGACTTATTTTGCCCAAACGTTCATCTACAGCAGCCCTGAGGTCTGCTGTTTATAAATCAATTCAGTTATGGAATTCAATCCCACCAGATGTCCCGTTATTTCTGTCTGCAAAGGCAGTTATTTGTTGTGTCTTTCCAGTTTAGTAATTTCTCATTTCTCTCTCCTTTGTTTATTTTCCCTGTTTTCTCTTTTTCTAGTGTTTCTCCTTTTTGTGTTTTTCCCTTATATATTTTTTTTTTATTCTATATGGTAGGGTTTATTCTCTTTAATCTTTATTTAGTATAAATTGTTTGATTTAGAATATTATTTATGTTTCTTTTAGTACTTTGTTATGTTGTAAGGCCAATAACAAGCCAAGGTTATTGGTCTAAATAATTTTCCCTGACGTTTATATTTGAATTTAGTATTAATAAAATGATTGATTGATTGACACCAATATGCAAGAAAGGTGATAAAACAAATGCAAAGAATTATCAGCCAATCAGCTTAACCTCAACTGTAGCAAAAACCCTGGAATGCATTGTGAACACCAAAATTCCAACACATCTTCTGTCCAATAGTATACTATCACCAGACCAGCACAGATTCCTTCCAGGAAAGTCAGTGGAGACCAGCTTAATTGAAACTTACAATATCATCACTGACCTTTTGGAGAGGGGAGTACCCATTAAACTTGCCAAAGCATTCAACAAGGTGCCCCACAGAAGCCTTAGGGCCAAATTATTGGCAGTTGTCATCCACACTAATGTAGTAGAATGTGTGATAAACTTCCTGACAGACCAAGAGCAGCAGGTCCAACTTTTCACCAATAATGGTGATAAAGTACTCTCCAAACCATGTGACATTGTCAGTGGAGTTCCTCAGGGTACCATCCTAGGTCCCACCCTCTTCCTCATTTAGATAAATGATATGACAAAGGAAGCCACAAATAACATCATGCTTTACACTGATGACTCCAAACTTTTTGGATCAGCCATTCAACAAAGCCTGCAATCAGATCTCCAGAGAATCCTGAAGTGGACCAGTGAATGGCTGCTTGAGTTCAACATCAATAAATGCAGTGTCCTCCATTTTGGCAATAATAATCCTCACCACCAGAATACTACGTGTGACCAGAATTTGCAGTCTGATATTCAGCTACAAACCAGTCATGATGAACAAGACTTGGGGATACTTTTTGATGAGCAACTGAAGTTCTACAGACATTGGCAACAAGTGGTGTCAAAAGCTAACTCAAGTCTAGGCCTGCTGAAATGCACTAGCATCAGCTGCTCCCATATTGTCTTCCTGAGACTTATAAGGGTATTGTTAGGATGTTTTTGGACTTTGGAACATGGCTGACCTCCCTCTCCTACAACCATGACACCAGAATAACTGAAGGAGTTCAAAGACATGCCACAAAATGCATCATGGGTCTGCAAAATATGCCATATGATAAGAGACTGGAGCACCTAAAACTACCAACACTGGTTTTCAAACATCAAAGATATGATATGATGCTGCCCTACAAATATAATAGTGAGCCAAACAACACCCTCCTCACCAAACATACAGGTCAACAAAGCACTACAGGACACTTGCAGAAGTTACCAAAGCAAAGAGTGAAGACCAGAATATGCCAGAACTTTTTACTGAGCATATTTCCAATGACTAGAACAACCTTCAAGAGGAAACTATGACTGCACTCACTAGTTCCTCCTTCAAGTCAAGATTTGACAAAGAATGGAACAACAAGCCATGGAAATACAAGTGGGACAGTCTGTCCCTCTTAGCTGCCAACTAATGCAACAGCAATAGGCCCATATCACAGTGACATTCTAAATGGCAGAAATTAAAATGACAGTGACATTCAAAATGGCATATCACAGTGACAGAGCAGGTCCAGCATGGGCCTTATTTTGCTTCAATGCAAATTAAGGTAAATACTTAAACAAATCCCTGTTCAATGGTGTATACACTGAAACATCAAGCAGTTGGGACTATGAGAGAGAAAGGTTAGAGGGTGGATGTCATTATCTTTGCACAAGGAAGCTAATTCTACTGAAATAAAACTTTTATGACTGTTGAGCAAGAGTAAAACAGGGTATTTTTTGCTGGGTTTGACTTCCTTTAAAAATTGTTCCATAGAATAAAGGGAATTGTCTGAGATTATCTATCCCCTTGATTAGGCTTAAGTCAATGCATCCTAGCAGTCTATCCTAATTCTCTCTGGATCTTTGACCAGTGGAGCTCTCTGGAATTGAGTAATTAACCAGTTGCAGATGGGACTCCACCCTTTCACTATTGGGAAAAATTACTTTATAAGCTTATATAGAATGGTACTATCTAATCTCCCTATAATTAAAAACATTTTAGTCATCTAGTTGGAAAATTTGGCCCATCTGTATAGGAGAAATCTATATTTGCCAACTAGTTGACAATAAATGTTGCCCCAGCAAAACTTTCCTTTTCCAACTAGTTGACTAATAACTTCTCCACAGAAAAAAAACTTGATTTTTCCAGCTAGTTGACTAGTAACTTCTACCCATCTAAACTTAATTTTGCCAAGTAGCTGTAAACAAACATTGCCCCAGAAAAGAATTTATTTTCTAACTAGTAACTTCTCCCCTTGCAGGAAGTTCCCATTTCCTTTAAATTATTCTTTCTGACAAACTGCTTTCCTTTTAGCCCTAGACAGTTGGCCAAAAAGGCAAATTTTTGGCAATTTGTCATCCTTCATCTGCAGAATGTGCCCTAGCCAGCTCAACCTTTCTTTTATTATAGACCTAGAAAGCAGGATTGAACCATATTTTTTGTACAACCTACTGTTTGAAATATGGTCAGTCAGCAGGGTACCCAGAACAATCTGTAGGCAATTTCTATGGAAAACATCTAGCAAATTGTCATCCACTTTTTGGAATTTTCATTTAGGTTTGTATATACTGATGGGATCATCAGGGAGGGAGGGTTGCTTTGTTGTCAGAATAACAACTAATATATTGAAAAAGAGCATGAAATAAGAACATTGTTATTTTTATTTTATTAGCCCACCATGTTTTTTGAGAAGTGCTGCTAAACGGAAATTTCACCATTATTTGGAAATTTGACTAATTTACCCTTCTATTCTTAGCATGGGCATCCATAAGGGGGGCACCTGCCCTATCCCCTGGCTGAATGATGCTGCCTTATTCTTATATTTTTGTTCAGAGATTTCTATTATATATCATTAAAAGTGCCAATTAAATGATGTTTGCCCTCCCCTGGAAATCAGCTTATGGGTCCCCATGATTCTTACAGATGTGTGTACTAACAGTTTCAAGTATCCCAGCCTATAATAAATAGGCCAGGGTGAAAGCCTATTGAAAAAGGGGATTCTACCCTTTGACAATTGGAAAAAATTACTTTATAAGCTTATATAGAATGTTGGTATCCAATCTCTTTCTAACATCATTTTTTATATAATCCTAAAAAGGGCTTAACTCAGATTTCCCTCTCAATCACTCAGACTATCTGTTTTGGCTTTTTCTACAATTAGCTCTGTCTTGATGCCTACTGCAAAATACTTGATTTTCAATTCATGTGAAACAAACATTGCCCCAGAAAATAATTCATTTTCTAACTAGTTGACTAGTAACTTCTCCCCATCAAGACTTTATTTTTCCAACTAGTTGACTAATAACTTCTACCCAATAACAGTTGATTTTGCCAACTAGCTGGAAACAAACATTGCCCCAGAAAACAATTAATTAGCTAACTAGTTGACTTATAGCTTCACCCTAGCAAAACTTAATTTTTCCAACTAGTTGACTAACAACTTCTACCCAGCAACACTTAAATTTACCAACTAGTTGACAATAAATGTTGCCCCAGCAAAACTTTCCTTTAGTTTCTAACTAGTCGACTAATAACTTCTCCCCAGCAAAACTTAATTTTGCCAACTAGCTAGAAAGAAACATTGCCCTAGAAAACAATTCATTTTTTGAACTAGTAACTTCTCCCCCCCCCCAGGAAGTTCCCATTTCCTTTAAATATTTCTTTATGACATCCTCTCCCCCAAACAAAGACAACTTGCTTTCCTTTTAGCCCTAGACAGTTGGCCAAAAAAGAAAACCTTTGGCAATCTGTCATCCTTCATCTGCACTGCCCTAGCCATCTAAACCTTTCTTTCATTATAGCCCTAGAAAGCAGGATTGAACCACATATTTTGTACAGCCTACTGTCTAAAATATGGTCAGTCATCTGGGTATCCAGAACAATCTGTAGGCAATTTCTATGGAAAATATCTAGTAAAGTGTCATCCACTTTTTGCAATTTTCTTTTAGTTTTGTATATATTGATGGGATCATCAGGGAGGAAGGGTTGCTTTGTTGCCAGGATAACAACTAATATAGTGAAAAAGAGCATGAAATAAGAAAATTGTTATTTTTATTTTATTAGCCTACCATGTTTTTTTGAGAAGTGCTGCTAAACTGAAATTTTACCATATTTGGAAATTTGACCAATTTACCCTTCTATTCTTAGAGATGTGTGCACTCACAGTAGCCAAGCCTATAATAAATAGGCCAGGGTGAAAGCCTATTGAAAAAATAAAGTTTTGTTGGGGAGAAGGTGCTAGTCAAGTATTTGGAAAATGAATTGTTTTCTGGGGCAATGTTTGTTTCCAGCTAGTTGGCAAATTCAAGTGTTGTTGGGGAGAAGTTGTTAGTCAACTAGTTGGAAAATAAATTGCTTTCTGGGGCAGTGTTTGTTTCCAGTTGGCATAAATAAGTATTGCTGGGGATAAGTTATTAGTCAAAAAGTTGGAAAATGAATTGTTTTCTGGGACAATGTTTCTTTATTAGTCAACTTATTGGAACATAAAAGTTTTGCCAGGGAAATGTTTCTTGTCAACTAGTTGGCAAATATAGATTTCTTCTGTAGGGATGGGCAAAAATTTCCAACTAGATGGCAAAAATATTTTGAATTATAAGGAGATTGGATAGTACCATTTTATATAAGCTTATAAACTAGTTTTTTCCAATAGGCCTAGTCTAAGAGTGGATAGCCATTGCAGATACAAAGTATACTGTTTTGGCATTTTGCCTCTTTCTACTGACACAGTCTATTCTATCTGTTCTCTTCCACTTTTAGCAATCACCTTTGGGTAGTGTTGTAAAATTATAAAAAAAAACTTGGTAAGTAAAATTGGTAAAATAGCCTATAGTAAATTAGTAGAACAAGGTACTCTCTATAGGTGTTTTTGAGTTGCCCTGCAGCTAAGGACCTGTTGAACATTTCTTTTTATCATCACTTTTAGCTTTTAATGATTCTAATTTTCCTAGGCTTAACAAAGATAATACCACACCATCTAGAGTTTCATCAGTTTTATTAACAGTCTAGGTCATCCCTTTAGTTAAAAAACATTTTGATGGGTTTCTAAGAGCTTTTGTGCCCCCCTCCTAAACAAAAGTCTTGGATATGGCCCAGAGGATTATAGGGTAAGACACCCAGTAGTCGGACACTTTAATCACTTTGAAAACTTTTTGACATTTAAAATACTCTAATTACTGTATTATACCACCTAGAAACTTAATTTTTTTATCAAAAAATTTCTGAAGAATTTCTGAACAAGTAGGTTACTAATTCAAATAGTTTCACTTGTACAGCACCTCCTATTTTTGAATTTACTAACAAGTGACAATTCTGCCTAAACTTGGACATACAAACAGCTCATTGCAAATAGTGATTAAAATAGTATAAAAGATTATGTCCAAGAATAGGCAGGTGGCCGACTACTGGGTGTCTTACCCTAAATCAATTTTTGCCTCAACCCTCCTGTTGTCTCTCCCTTAAAACTAATTATGGGTACTTCTGTGTTATAAAAGACCAATAGGCTAACTGGTTTTCACAATCTTTATACTAGACAATTAGCTTTGGCTTGGTGGAACACTACATTGTAGACCTAGGCCTAGCTATATTTTAATTAAATATTTAGTTGGTATTTTGGTTAGGTTAACATGCAATCAAAGCCCAATTAAGTAACCAGATTAATAATACTTCTTGACAAACAAGATCTCTGCAATGACCATGCAGTGTGTTGTTAGGCTAGACTATATTAACATTTAATCCTTGAGCACTGTATTAGCCTATTAAGCTAATGTCAAACCCCCTGCACCATCACAGGACTCATAATATTACTTTACTCATGACATCTAATTTGAAAGCAAAGATAAATTCCACACAAATGGAGCTAGCCTATGTAATTCATTCCACTAACCTGCACCAACATAAGGGAAGTCAGACACCCTAAGCTCACACAGAAACCTTAAACGATGCTTGGGTCCAGTAGGTCGAAAATCAAATTCTGGCAAGTTCCATTTCTGTTTCTGGCATAGTTTAATAAGAAAATCTTTAGCATCTCCCATTTTGATCAATAAGGCTAATCCAATCTATGATAATATGCTGCAACTGCTTCCTTTCTTCTATGGATTCAAATGGTATGTTCACATCAATATTTTACTTTTTACTGTCAACAGAACGCAACTAATCGCGACTTTAGCATAAGAGATATGCAGTTTTGATGAAATGATTATCAAAGGGGGAGTTGCTCAGACAAGGAGTGAAAGATATGTCAGCTTTTCAGAACTAAATAAAAAAATATTCTTTACGGTTAAGATTCTAGTTTGGCTATTTTTCGCTGTCTTGGAGAGGGGTTCTGTTAGGAAAATGAAACTTTCCGTAATGAATCCAGGACAAAAACCATGCTCAGGGAAGGTATTACCAAGCTTCTATATTAACCCTGTTCTAATTTCTAAGTCTTAGAAAGTTGCCTACTTGAAAAATCTATACCTGTTGAAATTTTGATAAAACTTTACCTTACCCAAGACCTTTACCTTAGTTTTCAGTTATCACTTTCTTTTTCTCTGGTTTTAGTTCTGAAAATCCAATTTCTGTTATTTGAGTAGAATTTTAAGCCATATCAACATTTTTTTTTATGAATCTAGGAAATGTATTTGCAAGTCTTTGAAACATCATAAATTGGGATTGAGTAAAGTTATGAAGCTGAAAACAGTTTTGTTGTACATCATTCGGTAAATATTTTGCAGTTCCTATTATTGACTTACTAATAGACTAAACATATCACTCGATGCCGCTCCAATGTCCCGCTAATGTACGCGCCTCCTTCTAACTCTAATAATTGTTTAAATGTTTATTGACCTGCATCACCTAATTCTGTCTCTCAATGGTCTAGTAGTGAACACAATAACAATAGTTTCCTTTCTGATGCTGACACTTCTCTTGTTTCTTCAACAACAACTTGTTTAACTGATGTTTCTTCCTTGTCATTTCATAGTGCTGTATCCAATGGCCTTACCAGTCCTTTAGTTCCTGCATCCTCGCTGATTCTCACCTCTCAGGGGATGAGATTCCTTAGCTCCAATGTTGATAGCCTCCCTAATAAGCTTTCTGAACTCTCTTTTCGTATGAAATCTAAAGGAGTGGATGTTGCTGCAACTACGGAAGTTTCACCAAAAAATACCTTGTCAGTCTTACCTCCTGATGAAATCAAAATTGATGATTACCAACTATTTTCTAATCTGAATTCCCCACTCTGCCACCAAGGAGTGTGCCTTTATATAAGAGATGGACTAAATGTTAGTCTCATTCAATTCAATTCTCTGAATACTGATGAAATTGAGTCTGTTTGGATTAAACTACACAATCAAAGAACTTCAATTGTAGTGGGTGTTGTTTATAGAAGCCCCAGTGCTCCATGTCTTATGGATTCGGGATCAAATTTGGCTGCCATGTTGTCTCATATGATACCCAATTTTGCCAGCTATGATCTTGTCCTTATGGTGGATTTTAACCTTCCTGAAATCCAATGGATTGATGGATCTGGTTTTTGTAATAGAGATTCTCCTTTTTTGTCTGCCCTCTCTGATAATTCCCTCTGTCAAACAATTTCACAACCAACTCGTTTCAGGGAAGGTCAAGTCTCCAACATTCTTGATCTGGTTTACTCAGTAACCCTGACCTTCTTATTAAGAATGTTATAACCACACCTGTTGGTGACAGTGACCATGTTGTAATTATTTCAGAGTTATGTCTGCCTACAATTCAACATTCCTCTAAGCAACAAAAGTATGTTAACTACAAAATAGTCTCTGAAAAACTTCCCAAAGTCAACTGGAAAAAGCTTATTACTGATGATTAATTAAAAAAATTTTCCGAAAAATAAGTTTTTTAAAGAAAAATAAAGGCCATTTTAAAGCTAAGCTCAGGAGATACAAATACCTGTTAAAATTCAAACTCAAAACGAGCAGAAATTACTATTAAAGAATAAATGAACCCCAAAACGAACAGAAATTAAATAAACAATCATAGCAAAAAACATACAACAAGTAATATGAAAATCGAAAACAAATATTTTGCTATTAAAGTATAAATGAAACTTAAAACGAACAGAAATTAAATAAACAATCAATGCGAACAACCATACAATATATACTAATTTAAATGAATAAATAAATCTTAAAACGAGTGAAACTTAAATTGAATATGCAAATCCAGTTTGAATCAAATAAATATAACTACAAACAAGAGTTTGGGTATCATCTCACTACAGAAGCCTAAAACCTACTGCGTCATTGGCGCTTTACTGAAAACAATTCTTTGAAATGTTTCCACTTGTGTACCTTTAATAAATAAAAAATTAATTTATATCTTAGGGAATAAATATCAGAATATGTATATTAAATTGACAATGCACATTTTTTTTTCAGTAAACTCATTTGAATTTTTTTTAAGTAAAGTACAAATTATATTCTGGCTTTTAGAAAGCATAGGGGTTTTAAACCCTACTCACATTAATTTCCGCTCGTTTTGGGTTTGACTATAATATTTATTTTAATTTTGGTTCGTTTTGGGTTTCATTTATTTATTGATACTGATTTGGGGTAGTTGTATGCTTGGTAGATTATATGATAATCCGGACGCCAGGTGTTGAAAATGTGAAACATACCACGACGGAATGGGGCTGCTACGAGAATTAGCCTACCCTCCACCCCCGAAATTGACCATGCGGACTCAAAAATTACCAATGGCACTTGCTTGCGAGGGGTGGAACACTCCGAAACTTGACATTTTATTATATTTTGGTGTTTCATGCAAGAAAATGCATGTTCCACAAAGTTTGTGGTGCAGTTTTCCACTCAAATAGAAATGCCTAGAAGCCATAGAATTTTTTCATAACAAACTAACACGATTAGTTACAAAAATGGCAAAGTTAAAAAAAATGGCAAAACTATATGAGTCTTCAACAGTCTTGGAAAGTATAAACAAAACCAAATTGAATATTAGATATATAATGATATTAATTGTTGAAAGATCCATCAGTTCAAGATTTTTTTTCACTGTAATTTTTATTTTCATTTTCAATGCTGTAAGAACTGGAAAATAATAAATTTGAAATAAAGGAGTAATTCGTTTTCAGTGAAGCACTAATGACTCAGAGGGCTTTAGGTTTTTACAGTTAAAGAAGGGGGCAGTATCCAAATTTTGCTTGTAGTGAAACTATATTTGTATTGACCAATCTTGAAAAGAACTAATAAATTAAACTGAATATTTGATGCATAATGATATTAATTTCTAAAAAGCTCATCGGTTCAAAATTTTACTGTAATTTTAATATTTATTTTCAATATTAAGTACAAAATAAAATATTTGTAATATAATTCGTTTTCAGTAAAGCGCCAATGACGCAGTAGGTCTTAGGCTTCTGCAGTGAGACGATACCCAAACTCTTGTTTGTAGTTATTTTTATTCGATTCAAACTTGATTTGCATATTCAATTTAAGTTTCACTCGTTTTAAGATTTATTTATTCATTTACATTAATATATATTGTATGGTTGTTCGCATTGATTGTTTATTTAATTTCTGTTTGTTTTAAGTTTCATTTATACTTTAATAGCAAAATATTTGTTTTCGTTTTAAGCTTGATTTTCATATTACTTGTTGTATGTTTTTTGCTATGATTGTTTATTTAATTTCTGTTCGTTTTGGGGTTCATGTATTCTTTAATAGTAATTTCTGCTCGTTTTGAGTTTGAATTTTAACAGGTATCTGTATTTCCTCAGCTTAAGTTTAAAATGTCCTTAACTTTTCTTTGAAACACTTGTTTTTTGGAAAGTTTTTTAATTAATTTTTGTTTGTTTTTGATTTGCAAAAAGTCTCAAGTTTATATAGCAGTGGAGGGGGTGCTTACTGTCCGATTATTCTTGACTTTAAAAAACAGATCTAGAACTTTCTATTGAAATCGAATGAGGCTTTTTTCAAAGTCTATACGATTACCTCTTTGATAAAAACCTTATATATGAACAATAGACAGCTTGCATAACTTGTGGACAGCGATTGACAACAATGAATGGATTGAAAAAATAGCTCCAATAAGGGGGTTTAGACCATTTCAATTGCTGACACAAAGGGATCACGACTGTTTGGAATTGACCTTAATAGGAATTTGTGTGACAAAGCAATTTTGCATCTATCACAGAGTATGTATTTTAACCTTATAATTTGGATAATTATAATAGGTTTCCTATGAGTTGTTCCCATACAAAAACCCTTCCCGTAAGTTATAAGCCCCCGTTAATAAGTTATGCCCCAGGGCATAACTTACAACGCCTACCCCTGGGCCTTGGTGGGCTGTGTCGACACCGGAGTTTTTTGTTATCAGAACTTTGAACTATTTTAACAAAATGTCTATCTAAAAATTTTTATCTGATGCATTTAGGGCGTGAAGAAGGGAGAAGGGCAAATAGCACTTTAACCCCTTTTGACTATTAAAATGTGAACAGGATTTTGAGTTTCCAAACAGATAAGCCCACAGTAAAGTTTAGACAACACTCTCGTCCATTAGAAATAACATGAAGGATTTGGAGACTTCTTAAATTTCGGCCCTTGCCCAGAGGGCTGTGGAGGAGTTGTAATCCTCAAAGACCTAATTTCCAGAACTAGTTTTATTAAAACTACGTTTAATAGAATGGCTGTCATAAAATTTTGATTGGATGTATTTGGGGAAAAGGTGGGCGTGAGAGGGGGGTTAGTTGCCCTCAAATCACTTTTGACTATTACAAAGGGCACTAGCCTTCGGAATTTCCAATCGAATGAGCCTTTTTTGAAGTTTCTACAACACCGTCTTCTATAAAAACCTTATATGTCCCCAGGGCATAACTTAAAACCCTTGCCCTGAGGGTTGTGGGGGATTGTCCTCCTCAAAAACATATTTTTTATCTGGAAATCAACTACTCTGAACAAAATGGCTATCTCAAAATTTTGATTGGATGTGTTTGGGGGAATGATGGGCGTGTGGGGGGGCTAGTTGCCCTCCAATCACTTTCGACTATTTAAAAGGGCACTAGCCCTTCGAATTTCCAGTTGAATGTGCCTGTTTTGAAGTTTCTACGACACCGCCTTCTATAAATACCTTATATGCCGCCAGGGCATAACTTAAAACTCTTGCCCTGAGGGTTGTGGGGGAGTGACCTTCTCAAAAACATATTTTCTATCTGGAAATCAACTAAACTGCACAAATTGGCTATCTCAAAAGTTTTATTCGATGTGTTAGGGGGAATGATGGCCGTGGGAGAGGGTCTAGTTGCCCTCCAATCACTTTCGACCATTAGCCCTTTAATTAAAGGGCACTAGCCCTTTAATTTCCAATCGAATGAGCCTGTTTTGAAGCTTCTACGTTAACGCCTTCTATAAAAACCCTTTATGCCCCCAGGGCATAACTTAAAACCCTTGCCCTGAGGGTTGTGGGGGAGTGTCCTCCTCAAAAATATATTTTCAATCTGGAATTCAACTACGCTGAACAAAAATGGCTATCTCAAAATTTTGAGTGGATGAGTTTGGGGGAATGATGGGCGTAGGGGGTGGGGGCTAGTTCTCCTCCAATCACTTTCGACTATTAGAAAGGGCACTATCCCTTTGAATTTCCAATCGAATGAGCCTTTTTGAAGTTCCTACGACAACGCCTTCTATAAAAACCTTAACATGCCCCCAGGGCATATCTGAAAACCCTTGCCCTGAAGGTTCTTGGGGAGTGTCCTCCTCAAAAACGTATTTTCTATCTGGAAATCAACTACGCTGAACAAAATGGCTATCTCTAAATTTTGATTGGATGTTTTTGGGGAAATAATGGGCGTGGGGGGGCTAGTTACACTCCAATCACTTTCGACTATTAGAAAGGGCACTAGCTTTTTGAATTTCCAATCGAATGAGCCTTTTTTGAAGTTTCTACGACATCGCCTTCTATAAAAACCTTATATGCTCGCAGGGCATAACTTAAAAACCTTGCCCTGAGGGTTGTGGGGGAATGTCCTCCTCAAACATATATTTTCTATCTGGAAATCAACTACGCTGAAAAAATGGCTATCTCAAAATTTTGATTGGATGTGTTTTGGGAAATGATAGGCGTGGGGGGGGGACTGGGCTAGTTGCACTCCAATCACTTTTGACTATTAAAAAGGGCACTAGCCCTTTAATTTCCAATCGAATGAGCCTGTTTTGAAGTTTTTACGACAACGCCTTCTATAAAAACCTTATATGCCCCCAGGGCATAACTTAAAACCCTTGCCCTGAGGGTTGTGGGGGAGTATCCTCCTCAAAAAAATATTTTCTATCTGGAAATCAACTACGCTGAACAAAATGGCTATCTGAAAATTTTGATTGGATGTGTTTGGGGAAATAATTGGCGTGGGGGGGCTTGTGGCCCTCCAAGCACTTTCGACTATTAAAAAGGGCACTTGCTTTTAGAATTTCCAATCGAATGAGCCTTTTTTTGAAGTTTCTACGACAACACCTTCTATAAAAACCTTATATGCCCCCAGGGTATAACTCAAAACCCTTGCCCTGCGGGTTGTGGGGGAGTGTCCTCCTCAAAAATATATTTTCTATCTGGAAATCAACTACACTGAACAAAACGGCTATCTCAAAATTTTTATTGGATGTGTTTTGGGAAATGATGGGCGTGGGGGGGAGGTAGGAGGGGCTAGTTACACTCCAATTACTTTTGACTATTAAAAAGGGCACTAGCCCTTTGAAATTTCCTATCGAATGAGCCTCTTTTGAAGTTTCTACGACAACGCCTTCTATAAAAACCTTATTTGCCCCAGGGCATAAGTTAAAACCCTTACCCTGAGGGTTGTGGGGGAGTATCCTCCTCAAAAATGTATTTTTTATCTGGATATCAACTACGCTGAACAAAATGGCTATCTCAAAATTTTGATTGGATGTGTTTGGGGAATAATTGGCGTGGGGGGGGGGGGGGCTAGTGGCCCGCCAATCACTTTGGACTATTAAAAAGGGCACTAGCTTTTAGAATTTCCAATCGAATGAGCCTTTTTTTGAAGTTTCTACGATAACGCCTCTTATAAAAACCTTATATGCCCCCAGGGTATAACTTAAAACCCGTGCACTGAAGGTTGTGG
The DNA here is from genome assembly GCF_049724085.1 of Artemia sp. Qi Xiang Cuo. NCBI lineage: Eukaryota > Metazoa > Arthropoda > Branchiopoda > Anostraca > Artemiidae > Artemia > Artemia sp. Qi Xiang Cuo. The sequence goes on along the minus strand of NC_142802.1, from coordinate 4,437,342 downwards.
GGGAGTGTCCTCCTCAAAAATATATTTCCTATTTGGAAATCAATTACGCTGAACAAAATGGCTATCTCAAAATTTTGATTGGATGTGTTTGGGGAAATAATGGGCGTCGGGGGGGGGGAGGGGGCTAGTTGCACTCCAATTACTTTCGACTTTTAAAAAGGGCACTAGCCCTTTAATTTCCAATCGAATGAGCCTGTTTTGAAGTTTCTACGACAACGCCTTCTATATAAACCTTATACGCCCCCAGGGCATAACTTAAAACCCTTGCCCTGAGGGTTGTGGGGGAGTATCCTCCTCAAAAATATATTTTCTATCTGGAAATTAACTACGCTGAACAAAATGGCTATCTCAAAATTTTGATTGGATGTGTTTGGGGGAATAATTGGCGTGGGGGGGGCTTGTGGCCCTCCAAGCACTTTTGACTATTAAAAAGTGGCACTAGCTTTTAGAATTTCCAATCGAATGAGCCTTTTTTGAAGTTTCTACGACAACGCCTTTTATAAAAACCTTATATGCCCCCAGGGTATAATTTAAAACCCTTGCCCTGAGGGTTGTGGGGGAGTGTCCTCCTCAAAAATATATTTTCTATCTGGAAATCAACAACGCTGAACAAAATGGCTATCTTAAAATTTTTATTGGATGTGTTTGGGGAAATGATGGGCGTGGGGGGGGGGGGAGGTAGGAGGGGATAGTTGCAATCCAAACACTTTTGATTATGAAAAAGGGCACGAGCCCTTTAATTTCCAATCGAATGAGTTTGTTTTGAAGTTTCGACGACAACACCCTCTATAAAAATCGCATATGCCCCAGGGCCTAACTTAAAACCCTTGCCCAGCGGGTTGTGGGGCAGTGTCCTGCTCAAAAATATATTTTATATCTGGAAATCAACTACGCTGAACAAAATGGCTATCTCAAAATTTTGATTGGATTTGTTTGGGGGAATAATTGGCGGGGGGGGGGCTAGTGGCCCTCCAATCACTTTCGACTATTAAAAAGGGCATTAGCTTTTAGATTTTCCAATCGAATGAGCCTTTTTTTGAAGTTTCTACGACAACGCCTTTTATAAGAACCTTATATGCCCCCGGGGTATAACTTAAAACCCTTGCCCTGAGGGTCGTGGGGGAGTGTCCTGCTCAAAAACATATTTTCTGTATGGAAATCAACTACACTGAACAAAATGGCTATCTCAAAATTTGGATTGGATGTGTTTGGGGGAATGATGGGCGTGGGGGGGGGGGGGGCGAGTTGCCCTACAGTAATTTTTGACTATTAAAAAGGGCCCTAGAACTCTAGATTTCCAATTGAATGAGCCCCCTTTGGAGTTTCTACGACGACCCCTTCCGTATGAAGTGCCTCTGGGGGAAAAAAATAATAATAATAAAACATTGGAGCCGTATGGCCTTTACTATAGGCAACGCTACAGCGTTGCCTCTGATATCGAGGAGAGTTGGTCAAATGTAAAAACGAAATTCTAAATATTGAAAAGTCATGCACCGGAACTTTTCAGACAAACAGGCAAAGAATTTAGCTTTTTTACTACTAAAATTATTAAGCTAATCAATAGAAAACACAGAGCATGGAACCGTTATAGAAAAAATTAGATCACAAAACAATATCTAGTCTTCAAATCCTTTCGTAATCATTCAAAAAAGCAAATAAAGGTATTGAAGAGAAGGTCTGAGGAAAAACTGGCAGAGGAAGTTAAAGTTAACCCTAAATCTTTCTGGCGTTATGCCACTCAAAAATGGAGCAGCAGACGCACAATCCTGGATATCCTGCATGATAGTAAATCAGTTGCTGATCCCGAACTGAAAGTTGAAATTTTCAATCAATATTTCTCTTCTGTTTTTTTGTCCAACCCCAGTATTGTATATCCTACACCTCCCTTATATGATGTATCACATAATATGGAAACAATTCTGATTACAGATACTTTGGTTCTAAAGGAACTGACATCCCTCAAACTGAATAAATCTGCTGGCCCAGACGCCATTCACCCACGTATCCTACACAAATGTCGTACAGTCTTGTGTCAACCTCTTTCCCTGCTGTTCAAATTATCATTAAATCTTTCTAGACTACCTCAAAATTGGAAAACTGCATATATTATTCCTATTTTTAAAAAAGGTAGAAAGGACCTTTCTGAAAATTATCGACCCATCAGCAGTTGTTAAGGTTCTTGAAAGAATAATTAATTCTGCAGTTGTTAAACGCCTTGAAGCAAATAATGTTTTAAACAGTTCACAACATGGCTTTCGTTCTAGAAGATCTATTGACGCCAATCTCCTTGAATCATATGATCACATCACCAAGTTGCTTGATGTTGGGGCTCCTGCTGACATGATTCTGCTTGACTTTTCTAAAGCTTTTGACAAAGTGTGAAACAATCGACTAGCAATTAAATTGCGTGCAGTTAAGCTTGAAGAGAAATCCCTGCTTTGGATCTTAGATTTTCTTTACTCGCGAAACCAATGTGTTCAGTTGTTTGATGACTCTGAAGATCGTATTATTTCTTCCTCAACGTGTGTTCTGAGTGGAGTTCCTCAGGGAAGTGTCTTGGGTCCTACGTTATTTAATATTTTCATCAATGATGCTTCTTCCATAATCAGTAGTAATTTAACTCTTTATGCAGATGACCTGAAGCTTCTTGGATCAGCTTTGTCCTGTGAAGATCATACCCAGCTAAAAAATAATCTTCTTCTGCTGGGTCACTGACCTGAGGCCTGGCTTCTTGAATTCAATGTTGCCAAGTGCCATATCATTCACTTTGATAAGAATCCATGCCACTCTTATTTTTTCTTATGCCATCCACTCTCCTTTGTTAATAATGAGCAAGATCTTGGTGTCACTATTGACAACGAATTAAAATTCAGCACATGTTCTAAGTGATCTGCTGCTGGGGCTAGTTCAACCTTGGGTTTGATTAAGCGTACCATTTTCACTCGTTCTTCTAAAGTCATCAGTCTTCTTTATAAGGGACTTGTGCGTCCTAAGCTTAAAGTTGGAATGTAACATGCCTCTTCATATTTAAAAAAAAATATAAAAGTTCTTGAAGATGTCCAGAGATGTGCCACTAAAGTGATATCTGGCATGCAAGAGCTTTCCTATCCTGTAAGACTATCAAAGTTGAATCTCCCCACAGTTGTATACAGGAGAAATAGAGGGGATGCTATTTTAGCCTTTAAGTTATTGAGGGTTAATATTCTCCCAGCATTATTCCCTGCTGTTCGCGCCAATCTAAGAACTAAAGGTCATCAACTGAAACTTGTCAAGCAGTCTACAACATAGAGTCCGTACTCAATTCTTCTCAACACGTATTGTCAACAATTGGAACAAATTAACTAATGAAACTGTTACTGCTGAATCCGTTGATGTTTTTAAACGAAGGCTAGATGCTGAGTGGTCCTCCAAAGAGTGTAAATTCAATTGGGATGCTATCGAAGATGGAGCAGCACCTGGTCACCAGTGATTCTTGCATACAATTAATCATCATTCCGGAGCACTACAAGGAGAAATCCTTAGATTGCTCCTAGCTGCAACTTAAGGTAATTTAAGGATGCCTTTTTTATGCTCTGTCCAAATATAATAACCATTTTTGTTGAAAATGAATTTTACCCCCACGCCTATATACCAATTCAGGGTAAATATTTGCATATAAGGGGGGAGGATGATAAAGCTGATTTTTGATGCAAATGAGAGGTAAGTTTAAAATTAGCTCCAATATCCCCTAATGTGCAAATATGTACCCTGAATTGGTATATATAGGTAATCTCAAAATGACTATATTGGAAGTGTTTGGGGAAATGATGGGCGCGGGTTTACTTACATTAGCCCACTGATCACTTTGACTCTTAAAAAGGGCACTAGAACTTATGATTACAAATCCAATGAGTATTTTCCAAAGCATATACGACCACCATTTTTATAAGAAACGTATATGCCCAAAGGGCATAACTTACAACCCTCTCCATGAGAGCTGTAGGAGGGGGGGGGGGGGGTGTCTTTCTCACAGACATAATTTTCAAAACCTTCAACTACGATGAATAAAATTGTTATCTCCAAATTTTAATTGGAGGTTTTAAGGCAGATGCTGAGCGTGGGAGGGGGTTTGTTCTCAGGTCACTTTCACTCTTATAAAGGGCACTATAACTTCTAATTTCATACTAAGTAAGCCTCGTTTGGTGTTTATACGACCAAAAATTCAATAAAAACCTTATATGCCCGAATAAAATGACTTGAAACCCTCGCCCAAGGGCACTGGGGGGTAGTGTCATCCCTAGAAACATTATTATATGTTCTTTGGGCTATTTTGAAATGAACCGCTATCTCATTATTTCAATCAGATGTGTTTGGTGAAAGGAGGGATGTAGAAGAGGGGGAAAATATATGTCGCTTAAAAAAGGAACTAGAACTTCCAATTTTCAACCAAATGAACCATCTCCAAAGTTAAACAACTATCCTTTCCATAAAAACCTTAAATACCCCCTGGGCATAACTTACAGCCCTTGCCCCTAATTTTTGGGGTTTGTTTCAACCCCAAAATCCTTGTTATACGATATTTAGACTATCTTGAATAGAAAAGCTATCTCAAAATTTATATTAGATGCAGTTCGGAAGAATACTACGTGGTTGTGGGGGGTGGGGGGGGGGGGGTAGCTACCCTCCGTTCACTTTGACTCTTGAAAAGAGCACTAGTGCGTCTGATTACCAATCCAATGAACCCCCTAAGAAGTTTATATGACCAAGCTTTTAATTGGAAGTGCTTGGAGAAAGGAAGGGCGGTGGGGGGGGGGGGGCATTTATCCTCTGATCCCTTTCGACTAATAAAAAAGACACTAGTCCTCTCAACTTCCAATCAAATGAGCTCTTTTTGAAGTTTCTACGGCAACACTTTTTACAAAAACCTTACATGCCCTCAGGGTATAACTTACAATCTTAGCCCTGAGGGCTATGGGGGCTTTCATCCTCAAAGACCTAATTTCCAGAACTTTCAACTACGTTGAACTAAATGGCTATCTGAAAATTTTGATTGGATGTGTTCGGGGAAATAAGGGGCGTGAGAGGGGGGTTAGTTGCCCTCCAATCACTTTCGACTATAAAAATGGGAACTAGTCCTTTCAATCTCAAATCATATGAACCCTTTTTGTAGTTTCTACGACAACGCTTTATATAAAATCCTTATATGTCCCAAGGGCATAAATTACAATCCTTGCCCTGAGGGCTGTGGGGGGTTTGTCATCCCCAAAGCCATAATTTCCGGACCTTTCAACTACGTTGAACAAAATGGCTATCTGAAAATTTTGATTGGATTTGTTTGGGAAAAGATGGGCACGAGAGTTGGGTTAGTTGCCCTCCAATCCCTTTTGACTATTAAAAGGGGCACTAGCCCTTTCAATTTCCAATCGAATAAGCCCTTTTTTAAGTTTCTACGACAATCCTTTTTATAAGAACTTTACGTGCAACTAGGGTATAACTTACAACCCTTGCCCTGAGGTTTTTTTTTGGGGGGGGGGGTGGGTGGTGGTTTCATCCTCAAGGACATAATTTCCAAAAATTTCGACTACGTTTAAAAAAATGAATATCTCAACGTTTCGATTGAATGTGTTTGGTGAAATAGTGGATGTGAGAGGGACAACTGACAAGTTGCCGTCCTATCGCTTTCGATTATTAAAAATGGCACTAGCTCTTTCAATTTACAATTGAATGAGCCGTTTTTGAAGTTTCTACGACAACGCTTTCTATGAAAACCTTATGGGCCCCCAGGACATAACTTACAACCATTGCCCTGAGGACTTCTGGGTGTTGTCATCATCCAAGATCTAATTTCCAAAACTTTCAACTATGTTGGACAAAATGGTTATCTCAATATTTTGATTGGATGTGTTTGGGGAAATACTCGGCATGAAAGGGGGGTTAGTTGCTCTCTAATCACTTTCGACTATAAAAAGGGCACTAGAACTTTCCTTTCCAATCGAATGAGCCCTTTTCGAAGTTTCTATGACAACGCTTTCTATAAAAAACTTACATGCCTCCAGGGTATAATTTACAACCCTTGCCTTGAGGAATGTAGGGGTTTTATCATCCTCAAAGACCTAATTTACAGAAATTTCAACAACGTCGAGCAAAATGGCTATTTCAAAATTTTGATTGGATGTGTTTGGGGAAATAGTGGACGTGAGAGGGGGGTTAGTTGTCCTCCATTCACTTCGGACTATTAAAAAGGGCACTATACCTTTCAATTTCCAATCGGAGGACCTCTGTTTGAAATTTCTACAACAACACTTTCCATAAAAACCTTATATGCCCCCAGGGCATAACCTACAGATTTTGCCCTGAGGGTTGTGGGGGAAGTTTCATCCTCAAATACGTAATTTCCAGACCTTTCACATACGTTGAAAAAAATGGCGACCTCAATCGAAGCTTCTACTTTTCGAAGTTTTCGAATTTCGAACCTTTTCGAAGTTTCTATGACAACTCCTTCGATACGAAGTGCCGTGGTCTAAAAGATAAAACTAAAAATAATACATTTCACCAACATCACTCTTTACTTAGGCAGCGCTATTGTACTGCCTCTGATTAGGAAAAATTTCAAACTTTAGCAGAAAGGGCGTGAGATATGAGGAGGGGAGTAGGGAAGACCTATCGACTCCGAACAGTACACAATTTATTCATGGATTATTGATCCACGAAGGGGGACTAGATTCCCGAGAAATTGATTGCATAATTGACCGGGACAAGAGGGGACAGGATTTCTGAGAAATTGATTTGCATAATCGACTGGGAAAAGAAACATGAGGGTATTTCATTTTTAAATATGGCTTCTCTGATCTTTAGGTCAGACTTGACTTGACTTATGTCTCCCGCCGGGCGCTGCTCGGCGTAAAGAGTGACGTCTGCCTCCTCCATCCACTTTGGTCTATGGAAAGCGTTTACACATCGCTCAACCTGATATTTGCCATCGTCAGGAACTCGGACAGGCTGTCAGACCATCGTTTCTTCGGTCGGCCGCAAGGTCGCTTCCAACCGGCTTTGAGAGGGTCGAAGTCATGGATCGTTTTCGCAGGTATGTGCAGAGGCATTCGAAGTAGGTGTTTGAAACATCGTAGTGTTCGCTCGGCTGCTTGGGTCGAAAACCGAGACTGCTTGGTGACCTACAGCAGCTTCTCATTGCTGACGAAGTCAAACCATCGTAGACCTTCGATCCTCCTCAGGCCCTTCGTCTGAAAGACATCAATTGCCTTGAGGGTTGCGCCTGAAGCTTGCCACGTCTCTGCTCCATAGAGCATCACAGAGCCGACGAGGGCGTTGAAAATCCGCAGCTTCGCTGTGCGACTGATATTTGGTTTTCACCAGAGGTGACGTTTCAGTCTGCCCATGGCAGAAGACGCTTTGGATATTCTCGCTTGTAGTTCAGAAAGAAGCGAGTTATCTGAAGAAATTATGGAGCCCAGGTAGGTGAACCTTTGGACAACTTTGATGCTAGTGGTGCTATCCAGGCTAACTGGAGGATTGGCAGCAGGAGAGAATGGGTCTATGGCCATAATTTTCGTTTTAGTCCATTTTATCTGCAGTCCTACTTTTGCAGCCTCTTCTCGTAGGATTCGAAGCGGTTCCAGCAACTGCTCCATGGAGTCCGCCAGAATGGCCAAGTAATCGGCAAAATCAGCATCTGTAATGACAGGATCTCCAAACTTGAGTCCAAAGCTGAGACGTGAAGTAGTTCTTGTCAAAACGTAGTCTATGATGACATTGAAGAGCTCTGGGGCCACTGCACATCCTTGGCGCACTCCTGTCGTGATTTGTAAGAACGGGCTGCGCCGGCCGTTCACTTGAACACAGCTCTCCGTCCCATGGTGTAGAGCTTTGAAGAGTCTGCAGTATATCTCAGGGAGGCCGGTCGATTCTAGAATCCACCAAGGAGCTTCTCGGTCCACTGAGTCGAACGCAGCACGGAAGTCGACGAAGGTAAAAAAAAAGCTTTTTTTCGGAACTCCGTGGCTTTTTCTATGATTTGTCGGATCGTAAAAATCTGCTCGATGGTTGAACGGTCCGACATGAAACCAGCTTGCTCCGGTCGCCGGATTTTACGAATGATATTTTGACATCGATCTAGCAGGACCATTGAGAAAAGTTTTCCCACAGGGTGTGGAGAAACAGGAGCATAACAGGACCTGCATATTTTAGCAGCTCCGAACTCAGGCCACAGATACCGGCAGCTTTATTGTTCTTGAGCCTTTTTACTGCATTTCCGATTTCTGAGGGGCTGAAAGGCTCGTCTGGAGGAGCATCTGCTTCGGATCTTGGACTGCCAGTTTGGCTGGGACTATCAGTAGGAGGCATAGACGGGCTAGTGTTGTTCAGGAGTGAGCAGAAGTGGTCCTTCCACCGCTCGAGACAAAAACCCTCATCAGAGAGAAGTGTCCCATCCCTGGAGAGGACGGGTCCCAATGCTGGTGTTTTATTTTCTGTGAGATCACGGGCTTGAACAGGCTACCCATGTCTTTCTTTTTTGCTGCTAGTTTGATTTCATCGGCTTTCCTTGCAACAAACTGAGTTTGGTCTCAGTGAATAAGTCTGTTCCATACTCCATTGAGTCTTCGATAGGTGGCCATGTCCCCAAGAAGTCTTGCCCTCCGTCTTTGCTCTATGACCTGCAGTGTTTTGTCAGTTAGCCACGATTTCTTTGGGAAACTTTGCTTGCCAAGCACCAGCTGTGCTGCTTTGCTGTTCAGCGATTTAAAATACTTCCAGGGATCTTCGCTGCTGTTGAGTATGCCAAGGAGCTCAAAGCGATTTGATATCTCAACACAATACTTCTGGCGAGTATCTAGCTCCTTTAGTTTCCAAATATCCGCTGCTACTGGTTTTCTTTCCGGTTGCTGTGCATTGAGGCGAAGCTGGACATCAGCACACACAAGCCTGTGATCTGCATTTCCGAGCTCTGCTGATCTGTAAGTTCTGCAGTTCTCCAGCGATGATCTCCAGCGTTTAGAAATAATGACGTAGTCAATCATCTTCTTTATGCGACCGTCGTTACTATACCACGTGTAGTGGTGGATAGTCTTACGTTGAAAGTAGGTGTTTGCGATCACAAGTTCATGGGATCGGCACAGTTCGAGTAGGCGAAGGCCGTTATCGTTCAGTGGGTTGGGGGATACAGGTCCAATTTTGCCACGTCAAACACCCATATCACCTCGCACTGTAGCATTGAAGTCACCGAGAAGAACAGTGACATCGTGGGGGGAAACAGTTGACAGACATCTGGACAGAGCAGAGTAGAACTCTTCCTTGGTTACGTCGTCGGAATCGTTGGTCGGGGCATAGCATACGAAAATTGTCATCTTGCCATGCTTGACCCGAAGCGGGCCTTCATTAATCTGTCCAATACAGCTTCGTGCAAGAGTAAGGCCATTCTTGCAAGGCCGTTTAGTGCGAGGCCAACACCATTTGTTCTCATGCTCCCTCCAGACCAGACTAACGAGTGATTATCGCCTATTCGCTCTTCTCCACTTCCAGTAAGACGGATTTCTATGAGACCTGCAATCGCCACTTTATTCTTACGAAGTTCTTGAGAAAGTAGGTTCTTTGATGCAGGTGCATTCAGGGTCAAAACATTCCAGGTGGCTATTCGAAGCTCCCTTTTGTATAAAAGGTTCAGTCTGTCAGTCCTTCTGACGTCGTCAGCATGTCCGTTGACGCGCGATGGTCGAGATCTCAAAAGGAGGTCCAGATCCAAGGCTATGTAGTCACTTTGCATAGCACTTGATTTTCAGGTTGAGGGTCGCTAGCCCAACCGACCCTAGGCCTGGAATCTGATTAGATCTAAGATTAACCTAGATACTGAGATTCCAGGGGTGGGTTCCACTCACCACATGAGGTTGCAGCCACCCTGATCGGAGTGTTTAGTTAGGGGATGACCCTATATCCAGAGCCACGTGGTCAACAGAAAAAGTATGCATCATTCCGGACGAACTCCATCCGCCTCTTTAGGTCAGAGAGATAAATTAATATTCTATTTTTAAACACGGCTTCTCTGATCTTTAGCTCTGAGAGATAAATATTAATATTCTATCGAAGCCATAATAGTGCAACTAGGAACACCTTAGATATATTTTCAGAAATTCATACGTGATCAAGACAGATTGAATATATTTTACGCGGGAAATGGTTTCCTGGGAATTTCAAATGCGACAGCGCAGGGATGCCGAAACAAAGGAACACACAGAAATTACTTTTAGGGGATTATTTGGGCGAAACAGTTTGAGACATTTTAGGGATTTTTTGGGCGAAACAGTTTGAGTTATTTTAGAAGATGATTTGGGGTGAAACTCTGTGGCCGTTATAATACACAAGTTCCATTTGAACAGGGTTATGAGGTCCTCTACCCCAACCCCTAAGGGCACCCTACCCCCGGACCCCATAGGACCCCCTCCCTCAGGCCCCTCAAAGGGCGCCTCCCCTCGGGCCCCTGCCCTCGGGCCCCCAAAGAGCCCCCTTCCCCCGATCCCCCAAGGGATCCCCTCCCATTTTTTAATACTTTTTTTTGTGCACTTGAGACACAGAAGGGCCCCCACATTTCAAAAGGCTTTATTATATCTTTTCAGAACAAGTTCCTTTCTTAATATCCCTCCTAAACCCATTTTACAAGTTGAAGTACTCATCTTTTCACCCACAACTTTACTTTACAGCTTTTTGAACACCCCAACACCAAGCAATACTTTTCAAAGGCTTTATTTTATCTCTTCAGAACACTTCTTTACGTAATGTCCCTCTTAAACCCATTTTACAAGTTGAAGTACTCATCCTCTTCACACAGAACTTTACCTTACGGCTTTTGCATACCCCAACCTCAAGCAATACTTTTCAAAAGGCCTTTTTATATTATTTCAGAACAAGTTCTTTTCTTAATGTCCCTCATAAACCAATTTACAAGTTGAAGTACCCATCCTTTTCACCCACATACAAACAGAGAAAGACAGACACTTTAGACATACAAACAAACAAAAACAAATACTTCAGACATACAAACCAACAAAGACAAACACTTCAGACATACAAACATAGAAAGAAAGGCACTTCAGACATGCAAAACAACAAAGACAGACACTTCAGACATACAAACCAACAAAGAAAAACACTTCAGACATACAAACAGAGAAAGACAGGCACTTTAGACATATGAACCAACAAAGATAGACACTTCACACATACAAACCCACAAAGACAAACACTACAGACATACAAACAGAGAAAGAAATGCAATTTAGACATACAAAACAACAAATATATGCACTTCAGACATATAAACCAATAGAGACTGCCACTTCAGACATACGAACGGTTAAATAAATGCTGCTTGGACACTCAAAATACCGCATACGCAAACATCCGACGAAGAGGCAAGCACAGACATAAACTTAAAACACACAGATAGAGAACTAAAAATACGTTGGACTTTGAAGCAATAAAAGATGGACACTTCAGAGATACAAACCAACAAAGACAGACACTTCAGACAAACAAACAGAGAAAGACAAGCACTTTAGACATACAAACCAACAAAGACAGACGCTTCACACATACAAACAAACAAAGACAAACATTTCAGACATACAAAAAGAGAAAGACATTCACTTTAGACATACAAACAACCAAAGAAAGACAATTCAGAACTAAAAACCAATATATAATAGCCCTACACACAATCAAACAGAGAAAGACCGACAATTCATATATTAGAACCGACAAAGACAAACACATCAGACACACAAACCAACAAAAACAAACACTTTAAACATTCAAACCAAAATAGGAAGACACAATAAACATATAAACAAAAACATACAAGTAGTACATACATGCAAACAAACAAAGACAGACACTAGAAACACACCAGCAAGCAGATAAATACAAATTTTACATACACACAGAGAAATGAAATTTATTTATATATACAAATTAAAAAACATACACACTATAGACTCAAAAACCAACAGATATAGACCCCTTAATCACAAAATTAAACAAAGACAAACACTTCAGAAATACAAACCAACAAAGACAAACACTTCAGACATAAAAACAGAGAAAACCAGGCACTTCAGACATACAAAAAAGACAGACACTTCAGACATAAAAACAGGGAAAGACAGGTACTTCAGACACACAAACCAAAAATAAACACACTTCAGACATACAAACAGAGAAAGACATGCACTTTAGACATACAAACAGAGAAAGACAAACTCTTTAGACAAACAAACCAACAAAGATAAGCTCTTCAGATATAAAAACAAACAAAGACAGGCCCTTTATACATACAAACCAACACAGAAAAGCCATTTGGGCACGAAATTTTATAAAAACAGACCCTTAATATTCAACCACCAACGACGAAAGAAAATATTGACATAAAACCAAAGAAAGACATGCACTTCCTACATAAAAACAAACAAAGAAAGACACTTTAGATATACAAACAGTGAAAGACAAACACTTTAGACATACAAACAATAAAAAAAACACACTTTAGACACAAAAAACAATATAGACAGACAATTCAGACACACAAACCAACAAAGACAAACACTTCAGTAACACAAACAGAGAAAAACTGACACTTTTTTCATACAAAAGTAGAAACAGAGGCATTTCAGCTATACAAACCAACAAATACGAACACTTCGGACATACAAACAAAGAAAGAAAGTCAATTTAGACATACAAACCAACAAACACAGACATTTCAGACATATAAACCAACAAAGACAAACACTTCAGACATGAAAACAGAGAAAGAAAAGCACTTTAGACATACAAAGCAACAAAGAGAGACACTCCACAAATACAAACCAACAAAGACAAACACTACAGACATAAAAACAGAGCAAGACATGCACTTTAGACATACAAACCAACAAAGACAGACACTTCAGGCATACAAACAAACAAAGGCAAACACTTCTGACATACAAACAGAGAAAGACATGCACTTTAGACATACAAACAGAGAAAGACAAACACTTTAGACAAACAAACCAACAAAGACAGACATTTCAGACATACAAACTAACATAGATAGACACTTCAGACATGCAAACAAACAAAGACAAGCCCTTCAGACATACAAACCGAGAGAGAAAGACACTTCAGACTTACAAACCAACAAAGACATATACTTCAGACTTACAAAACAATAAAGACAGGTACTTTAGACATACACACAGAGATAGACATAAACTATAGACATGCAAACCAACAAAAACAAACACTACAGACAAATAAACAACCCAAGACAAAAATTTAACACACGAAAACCGAGAAGGATGTACACTTTAGACATACAAACAGAGAAAGTCAGGTATTTTTTACATAAAAACTAACAAAGTTAGATCACCTAGACATAAAAATAAACAAATACAAATACTTTAGGCATACAAATAGAGAAAAACATACACATTAGACACACAAACAACAAAGACAAACACTTCAGTCACACAAACAGAGAAAGACAGACACTTTAGACATACAAAACTAGAAAGACAGAAATATCAGCTATACAAAACAACAAATACGCACACTTCAGACATAGCAGTATATAAAGGAATGCACTACATACATACAGACCAAGAAAGAAAGATACTTTAGACAAACGAACAGAAAAAGACAGTCACTTTAGACATACAAACCAACAAAGACAAACACTTCACACATACAAACCAACAAAGACAAACACTACAGACATAAAAACAGAGAAAGACATGCACTTTAGACATACAAACCAACAAAGACATACACTTCAGGCATACAAACCAACAAAGGCAAACACTTCAGACATACAAACAGAGAAAGACATGTACTTTAGACATACAAATCAACTAAGACAGACACTTCAGACATACAAACCAACAAAGACAAACACTTCAGACATACAAATAGAGAAAGACAAATAATTTAGACCCACAAACAGAGAAAGACAGAGACTTCAGACATACAAACCAACAAATACAGACACTTCAGACACACAAACAGAGAAAGACAAGCACTTTAGACATACAAACCAACAAAGACAGACACTTCACACATACAAACCAACAAAGACAAACATTTCAGATATACAAACAGAGAAAGACAGTCACTTTAGACAAACAAACCAACAAAGACAGACATTTCAGACATACAAACAAACAAAGAAAGACACTTCAGACATGTAAACAAACAAGGACAAGCACGTTAGATATAGTAACCGAGATAGAAAGGCACTTCAAACATAAAAATCGGGCAAGATAAGCATTACTCATTCAAAAACCAAAATAAATAGACACTTTAGAAATACAAAAAGGAAAAGAAAGGTAATTGCGACAAACCAACCAACAAAGACAGACACTTGAGATACACAATCCAACAAAGACAAACACTTTAGACTCACAAACCAACAAAGACAAACACTTCAGACATACAAACAGAGAAAGACAAGCACTTTAGACATACACACCAACAAAGACAGACGCTTCACACATACAAACAAACAAAGACAAACAATTCAGACATACAAAAAGAGAAAGACAGGCAGTTTAGAGATATAAACCAACAAAGACAGACACTTCAGACATACAAACCAACAAAGAAAAACACTTCAGACATACAAACAGAGAAAGACAGACACTTTAGAAATGCAAACCAACAAAACCAAACACATCAGACAAGCAAATCAACAAAGACAAACACTTATGACAGAAAAATAAAAAAAGACAGACACTTCAGAAACACAAACAGAGAAAGACAGGCACTTTCGACATACAAACCAACAAAGACAGACAATATAAACATAGAAACCAACAGAGACAGACACTTCAGACATACAAACAGAGAAAGACATGTACTATAGACATACAAACCAACAAAGACAGACACTATAAACATACAAACCAACAAAGATAGACACTTCAGTCATACAATCCAACAAAGACAAACACTTCAGACATACAAACCAACAAAGACAAACACTTCAAACATACCAACAGAGAAAAAAAGGCACCTCAGACATACAAAAAAGACAGACACTTCAGACAAAAAAACAGGGAAAGACAGGTACTTCAGACACACAAATCAAAAATAAACACACTTCAGACATACAAACAGAGAAAGACACGAACTTTAGACATACAAACAGAGAAAGACAAACTCTTTAGACAAACAAACCAACAAAGACAGACACTTTAGACAAACAAACCAATATAGATAGACACTTCAGACATGCAAACCAACAAAGACAAACACTTTAGGCATACTAATAGAGATAGATATGCACTATATACACACACACCAACAAAGAAAAACAATTCTGACATACAAAGAGGGAAAGAGAGGCACCTTAGACATACAAACCAACGAAGCCAGACACTTCAGATACACAAACAGTGTAAGACAAACACTTTAGACATAGAGACAGAGAAAGAAAAACACTTTAGACACACAAAACAACATAGACAGGCACTTAAAACATACAAAACAACAAAGACAAACACTTCAGTCACAAAAACAGAGAAAGACATATACTTTTTACATACAAACCTAGAAACACAGGTATTTCAGATATACCAGCAAACAAATACATACGCTTCATATAAACAAACAAAAAAACAAAGGTAATTTAAACATTCAAACCAACAAAGACAGACACTTCAGAAATACAAACCAACAAAGACAGACACTTCAGACATACAAACAGAGATAGACAGTAACTTTAGACATACAAACCAACAAAGATAGACACTCCACAAATACAAACCAACAAAGACAAACACTACAGACATAAAAACAGAGCAAGACATGCACTTTAGACATACAAACCAACAAAGACAGACACTTCAGGCATACAAACACACAAAGGCAAACACTTCAGACATACAAACAGAGAAAGACAAGAACTTTAAATAAACAAACATAGAAAGACAAACACTTAAGACAAACAAACCAACAGAGACAGACATTTCAGACATACAAACTAACATAGATAGACACTTCAGACATTCAAACAAACAAAGACAAGCACTTTAGATACAGAAACCAGGAAAGAGAGACATTTAACACTTAAAAACTAACAAAGACAGACACTTCAGATTTAGAAACAAACAAAGACAGGCACTTTAGACATACACACAGAGATAGACATAAAGTATAGACATGGAAACCAACAAAAACAAACACTATAGACATACAAACAAATCAAGACAAAAACTTCAGACATACAAACAGAGAAAGATATACACTTTATACATACACACCGAAACCGGCAGGCGCTTTAGACATAAAAACCAACATTGATAGACACTTCAGACATACAAACTAACAAAGACAAACACTTCAGGCATACAAATAGAGAAAGACATACACTTTAGACACACAAACAACGAAGACAAAAACTTTATTAATACAAACCTAGAAAAAGTGACACATTTTACATACAAAAGAACAAACAAATGCATTTTAGATATACAAACAGAGAAATGAAAACAATACCGACTTTGGCACATAGATGCACATGTATATCCGACATACATGCAAGAATAAAAAGACACTATACACAAACAATCAGAGAAAAACATTTACATCAGAAAATCTAATAATCAAAGACAAACACTTCAGACATACAAACCCTCAAAGACAAACACTTCAGACATACATACAGAGAAAGAAATGCAATTCAAACATTCAAACCAACAAGGACAGTCATTTCAGATATACAAACCAACAGAGACAAACACTTCAGACATACGAACAGAGAAAGATATGCTGTTTAGACATACAAATTAACGAAGATAGGCACTTCAAACATACAAACCAATAAAGAGAAAAACTTCAAACATAGAAATAGAGAAAGACAAATAATTTAGACACACAAACAGAGAAAGACAGACACTTCAGACATACAAACCAACAAAGACAGACCCTTCAGACACACAAACATAGACAAGCACTTTAGACATACAAACCAACAAAGACAGACACTTCACAAATACAAACAAACAAAGACAAACATTTCAGATATACAAACAGAGAAAGACAGGCACTTTAGAGATACAAACCAACAAAGACAGACACTTCAGACATACAAACCAACAAAGATAGACACTTCAGACATGCAAACCAACAAAGACAAGCCCTTCAGACATACAATCTAAGAAAGACAGACACTTCAGACTTACAAACCAGCAAAGACAGACGCTTGAGACATAAAAACCAAAAAAAACAGACACTTCAGACGTACAAACAGAGAAAGACAAACACTTTAGACATAAAAACCAACAAAGACATACACTTTAGACATACAAACCAAAAAAGACAAACACTTCAAACAAAAAAACCAACAAAGACAGGCACTTCAGACATACAAGCAAACAAAGACAGACACTTCAGACATACAAACAGAGAAAGACATGCACTTTAAACATTCAAACAGAGAAAGAAAAACACTTTAGACAAACAAACCAACAAAGATAGACACTTCAGGCATACAAACCAACATAGATAGACACCTTAGATATTCAAACCAACAAGGACAAACACGTCATACATAGAAACAGAGAAAGACAGTTACTTCATACACAAAAACCAAGAAAGACAGACACTTCAGACTTACAAACCAACAAAGACAGGCACTTTAGACATACAAACAGAGATAGACATGCAGTATAGACATACAAACTAACCAAGACAGACACTATAGACATAAAAACCAACAAACAAAAACACTTCAGACATATAAACAGAGAAAGACACGCACTTTATTCATACAAACAGAGAAAGTCATGCACCTTAGACTTACAAACCAACAATGACAGACACTTCATACATACAAACTAACAAAGACAAATAATTTAGGCATACAAATAGAAAAAGATATACACTTTAGACATACAAACAACGAAGATAAACACTTCAGACATACAAACAGGGAAAGAGAGGCACTTTAGACATACAAACCAACAAAGAAAGATGCTTTAGACATACAAACAGTGAAAGACAAACACTTTAGACATACAGACAGTGAAAGACAAACACTTTAGACATAAAAAACAACATAGACAGGCACTTCAGACATTCAAACCAACAAAGACAAACACTTCAGACATACATACCGAGAAAGACAGACACTTAAGACATACAAACCAACAAAGACAGTCACTTTAGACATACAAACAGAGATAGACATGCACTGTAGAAATAGAAAACAAAAAAGACAAACACTATAGACATACAAACCATAAAAGACAAACACTTCAGAAATGCAAAGTAAGAAAGACGTACACTTTGGATATACAAACAAAGAAAAACATGCGCCATTGATATAAAAACTAACAATGAAAGACACCCTAGACAAACAAAAAGTCAAAGACAAACACTTCAGACATACAAACCAACAAAGATAGACACTTCACACATGCAAATCATCAAAGACAGACACTTTAGACATACAAACCAACAAAGACAAACACTTCAGACGTACAAACAGAGAAAGACAAGCACTTTAGACATACAAACCAACAAAGACAGACACTATATACATACAAACCAAAAAAGACAAACACTTAAGACATAAAAACCAACAAAGACAAAGACAGTAACTTAAGAAATACAAGCCAAAAAAGACAGACACTTCAGACATACAAACAGAAAAAGATACGAAATTTAAATATTCAGACCTAGAATTAAAATCTCTTTAGAATTACAAATCAACAAATATAGACATTTCTAGCTTACAAACAAATAGATAGATACACCTAAGATGTGCAAAACAGCAAGGAGAAGCACGTTAGACATAGTCCCAGAGAAATACATATACTTCAAACACAAAAACCAACAGAGAAATACATGAAAGACAAAAACACAAAAAAAGACAGACACTTCAGACTTACAAACAGACATAAACAAGCACTATAGACATGCAAACTAACAAAGACAGACACTATAGACATACAAACAAACAAATACAAACACTTCAGACATACAAACAGAGAAAGACATACACATTATACATACAAACAGAGAAAGGCATGCGCCTTAGACATAAAAACCAACAATGACAGACACTTCAGACATACAAACCAACAAAGACAAACACTTCAGAAATAAAAACCGGGAAAAACATAAACTTTAGAATCAAACATAACAAAGAAAGATACTTCTGAAATACAAATAATTAAAGAGAGGCACCTTAGACATAAAAACCAAAAAAGAAAGATGCTTTAGATATATACAAAGTGTAAGACAAACACTTTATACATACAGAGAGAGAAAGGCAAACACTTTAGACATTAAAACCAACATAGAAAGACACTTCAGACACACAAACCAACAAAGACAAACACTTTAGTCACACATACAGAGAAAGACAGACACTTTAGACATACAAACCTACAAACACATGCATTTCAGACATACAAACCAACATAGATAGACACTTCAGACATGCAAAACAACAAAGACAAGCCCTTCAGGCATAGAAACAGAGAAAGAAAGGCACTTCAGACATACAAACCGAGAAAAACAGACACTTCAGACATACAAACAAAAAAAGAAAGATACTTCAGACATAAAAACAGACAAAGACAGGCACTTGAGACATGCGAACAGGGAAGTATACGAACTTCAGACATACAAACAGACAAATAAAAACTCTTTAGACAAAAAACCAACAAATACAGACACTTCAGACATACAAACAAACAAAGATAGACACCTCAGACGTGCAAACAGAGATAGACATGCACTATAGACATACAAACTAACAAAGACAAACATTAAAGACATGCGAACCAACAAAAACAGACACTTTTGACTTAAAAACAGGGATAAACATGAACTTCAGACATACAAACCACCAAATACGAACACTTAAGACATGTAAACATAGAAGGTTAAACACTTTAGAAACACAAACAGAGAAAGGCATGCGCCCTATACATAAAAGACAACAATGGTAGACACTTTATACATAAAAACCACAAAAAGACAAACAATTCAGGTATACAAACAGAGAAAAATATACAATTTAGATTTACAAACAACGAAGAAAAACACTTCAGACATACAAACAAGGATAGACAGGCAATTTAGACATAAAAACCAAAGAAGACAGACACCTTTGATATATAAAAAGTGAAAGACAAACACTTCATACATACAGACAGAGAAGAACAAACACTTTAGACATACAAACCAACATAGAGAGACACTTTAGACATACAAAACTACAAAGACAAACACTTCAGTCACACAAACAGAGAAAAACAGATACTTTAGACATACAAACCAACAAACACAGGCAATTTAGACATACAAACCAACAAACACAGGCACCTTGGACATACAAACAGAGAGAGACATACACTTTAGACATACAAACAGAAAAAGAAAAACACTTTAGACAAACAAAACAACACAGACAGACACTTCTGACTTACAAACAAACATAGACATGCGCTCTAGATATGCAAAACTGCAAGAACAAGCACTTTAGTCATAGTACCAGAGATAGACATATACTTAATATACAAATACCAACAGAGAAAGGCATGTCAGACATACAAACCAACAAAGAGAGATACTTCAGACATACAAGCCAACAAAGACAGGTACTTTAGACATACAAACAGAGATAGACATGCACTATAGACGTACAAACCAACCAAGACAGACACTGTAGACACACAAACTAACAAAGAAAAACACTACAGACATGCGAACCAAGAAAGACATATGCTTTAGACATAAAAACAGAGAAGGGCAGGCTCCTCAGATATATAAACCAACAAATACAAACACTTCAGACATACAAACAGAGAAAGATGTGCAAATTATACATACAAACTGAGAAAGTCAGGCCGTTCAGATAAACAAACTAACAAAGTCATACAATACAGACATACAAACCAACAAAGAAAGATACTACTGATATACAAACAGTGTAAAAGTGGCACTTTAGGCCTGACAACAAATACTGAAAGACACTTTAGACATACAAAAAGTGAAAGAAAAACATTTTAGACATACAGAGAAAGAAAAACAAGCACTTCAGACATAAAAACCAACATAGACAGGCACTTTAGACATACAAACCTACAAAGACAATCACTTCAGTCATAAAAATATATAAAAATATACACTTTATACATCAAAACAACGAAGACAAACACTTCTGACATACAAACAGGGAAAGAGAGGCACTTTAGGCATAAAAACAAATGAAGACAGAAACTTCAGAAATTCAAACCAACAAACACAGACACTTCAGACGTACAAACAGAGAAAGACAGACACTTTAGAAATACAAACCAACAAATACAGAAACTTTAGATATACAAACCAACAAAGACAAACACTTCAATTACAAAAACAGAGATAGACAGATACATTAGACACACAAACCAACAAAGACAGGTACTTAAGACATAAAAGCAAAAAAAGACAAACACTTCAGACGTACAAACCCACATAGATCGACAATTCAGACGTACAAACCAACAAAGACAAGCACGTCATACATACAAACAGAGAAAGACAGGCGCTTCAGACATACAAACAGAGAAAAACCGGCATTTTATACATACAAACAAAAAAATAAAAACACTTCAGACATACAAACAGAGAAAAACATCCACTTCACACATACGAACCAAAAAATACAGACACTTCAGACATAAAAACAGAGAAAGACAGGCACTTTATATATACAAACAGATAAAGGCAGGCACTTTAGACATACAAACCAACAATTACTGACACTTTAGACATACAAATCAACAAAGACAAACACTTCAGTCATACAAACAGAGAAAGACAAGCACTTTAGACATACACACCAACAAAGACAGACACTATAGACATAAAAACCAGCAAAGACAGACACTTTAGAAATACAAACAGAGAAAGACATGTACTATAGGCATAGAAACCAACAAAGACAGACACTATAAACATACAAACCAACAAAGACAAACACTTCAGACATACAAACCAACAAAGACAAACACTTCAGACACACAAACCAACAAAGACAAACACTTCAGACATACCAACAGAGAAAACAAGGCACCTCAGACATACAAAAAAGACAGACACTTCAGACAAAAAAACAGGGAAAGACAGGTACTTCAGACACACAAATCAACAATTAAAAACACTTTAGACATACAGACAGAGAAAGACAGGAACTTTAGACAAACAAACAGAGAAAGAAAAACACTTTAGACAAACAAACCAACAAAGACAGACATATCAAACATACAGACAAATAAAGACAGACACTTCAGACATACAAACCAACAAAGACAAGCCCTTCAGACATAGAAACAGAGAAAGAAAGGTACTTCAGACATACAAACAAAGAAACACAGACACTTAAAACTTACAAACAAAGAAAGAGAGACATTTCATACTCACAAGCAAACAAAGACATGTACTTTAGACATACAAACAGAGATAAAAATGCAGTGTAGACATACAAACAAACAAACACAGAAACTAAATACATAAAAAACACAAAAGACAAACAATTATGACATAAAAACATGTAAGGAGGGTCACATTGGACACACAAACAGAGAAAGGCAGTCGCCCCAGACATACAAACCAACAATGACATACCCTCTATACATAATAATCAAAAAGGACTAACAATTCAAATATAGAAATAGGAAAAAACAAACACTCTAGACATACAAACCAACAAAAACAAACACTTAAGACAGACAAACAGGGAAAGACAGGCACCTCAGACATACCAACCAATAAATCAAGACAATTTAGATACACAAACAGTTAAAGAAAGACACTTTATACATACATACAAAAAGAGACAAGCACTTTAGACATAAAAAACAACAAAGAGAGACACGTTAGCAAGACTAAAAAACAAACAGAGGCACTTCAGTCACACAAACAGAGAAAGACAGAGACTTTAGATATACAAACCAACATACACAGGCACTTTAGAAACAAAAACCAACAAAGACAAAAACTTTAGACACAAATACAAAAATGAAGAAGGACTTTTTTTATATAAACGTGGAAAGAGAGACATTTCAGCTACAAAAAACAACAAATTCGAACGCTTTGTATATAGCAACAGAAAAACACAAATACTCTAGACATACAGACAGAGAAAGACGGACACTTCAGATATACAAACCAACAAAGACAGACACTTCAGACACACAAACAGAGAAAGACAAGCACTTAAGACATACAAACAAACACTTCAAAGACAGACACTTCAAACATACAAACAAACAAAGACAAACATTTCAGACATACAAATAGAGAAAGACAGGCACTTTAGACATACAAACCAACAAAGACAGACACTTCAGACATTCAAACCAAGAAAGACTTACACTTCAGACATACAAATCAGCAAAGACAGACACTTCAGACATACAAACCAACAAAGACAAACACTTAAGACACAAAAACAGAGAAAGACAGACACTTTAGAAATTTAAAACAACAAAGAAAGACACTTTACACATACAAACCAACAAAGACAAACACTTCAGATATACAAACAGAGAAAGACAGTCACTTTAGACATACAAACCAACAAACACAGACATTTCAGACATACAAACCAACATAGATAGACACTTCAGACATGCAAACCAACAAAGACAAGCCCTTCAGACATACAAACAGAGAAAGAAAGGCACTTCAGACATACAAACCAACAAATACAAACACTTCAGACATACAAACCAAAAAAGACAAACACTTCAGACATACAAAAAGAGAAAGACAAGCACTTTAGACATACAAACCAACAAAGACAGACACTATAAATATACAAACCAACAAAGACATACACTTCAGACTTTCAAACCAACAAAGACAAAGACAGGCACTTCAGACATACAAGCCAACAAAGATAGACACTTCAGACATACAAACAGAGAAAGACATGCAATTTAAACATACAAACAGAGAAAGAAAAACACTTTAGACAAACAAACCAACAAAGACAGACACTTCAAGCATACAAACCAACTTATATAGACACCTCAGACGTGCAAAACAACAAGGAGAAACACGTCATACATAGAACCAGAGAAGTACAGGTGCTTAATACACAAAAACCAAGAAAGACAGACACTTCAGACTTACAAACCAACAAAGACAGACACTTTAGACATACAAACAGAGATAGACATGCACTATAGACATACAAACCAACCAAGACAGACACTATAGACATAAAAACCAACAAACAAAAAGACTTCAGACATATAAACATACAAAGACACGCTCTTTATTCATACAAACAGAGAAAGTCATGTTCCTTAGACTTACAAACCAACAATGACAGACACTTCATACATACAAACCAACAAAGACAAATAATTTAAACATACAATTAGAGGAAGATAGACACTCTAGACTTAAAAACCAACAACGACAAACACTTCTGAAATACAAACAATGATAGAGTGGCACCTTAGACCTGACAACAAACAAAGAAAGATACATTCAAAGTGTAGTAAGAACACCTTATACATACTGAGAGAGACAAGAATACAATTCGGATACAAACACCCACATGAACAGACACTTTAGAAACTCTAAAATACAAAGAAAAAAACTTTAGAAATACAAACAGAGAAAGACAGACACTTTAGATATACGAAAGTAGAAACACAGGCACTTATGATATACAAACAGAGATAGACATGCACTATAGACATACAAACCAACAAAAACAGACACTATAGACATACAAACCAAAAAAGACAAACACTTCAGACATGCAAACTGAGAAAGACGTGCACTTTGTACATACAAATAAAGAAAAACAGGCGCTTTAGATATACAAACAAACAATGAGAGGCACTCCAGACATACAAAAATAGAAAGACAGACACTTTAGACATTCAAACCAACAAAGACAGACACTTCAGAAACACAAATCATCAAAAATCGACACTTTAAATATACAAACCAACAAACGCAAACACTTTAGACATACAAACAGAGAAAGACAAGCACTTTAGACATACAAACCAACAAAGACAGACACTATAAATATACAAACCAACAAAGACAAACACTTCAGACTATCAAACCAACAAAGACAAAGACAGGCACTTCAGAAATACAATCAAACAAAGATAAACACTTCAGACGTACAAAAAGAGAAAGACATGCACTTTAGACATTCAAACAGAGAAATACAAACACTTTAGACTTACAAACCAACAAAGATAGATACTTCTGGCACACAAACCAACATAGATTTAGACCTCCGACGTACAAACCAAAAAAGAGAAGCACGTCATACAAACAAAAAGAGAAAGACAGTCGCTTCAGACATACAAACCGAGAAAGACAGACACTTCAGACATACAAACAAACAAAGACAGGCACTTTAGACATACAAACAGAGATAGACATGCACTATAGACATACAAACCAACGAACACAGACACTATAGACATACAAACAAACAAATAAAAACACTTAAGACATGCAAACAGAGAAGGATGGACTCATTATTCACCCACATAGAAAAAGGAATGCATCCCAGATTTAAAAACAAACACTTAGAGACCCTCTATATATAAAAACAAAAAAAGACACATAATATAGGCGTAAAATTAGGGGAAGACAGAACCCTCATACACAAACCCAACAACGACAGACACTTCTGAAATACAAACAGGGAAAGAGAGGCAATTTCGACATACAAACCAACAAAGAAAGATGCTTTAGATATACAAAAAGTGAAAGACAAACACTTTAGACATAAATACAGAGAAGGACAAACACTTTAGACATACAAACCAACATAGACAGGCACTTTAGACACACAAACCAACAAAGACAAACACTTCAGTCACACAAACATAGAAAGACAGACACTTTAGACATACAAACCAACAAACACAGGCACTTCAGACATACAAACCAACATAAATAGACACTTCAGACATGCAAAACAACAAAGACAAGCCCTTCATGCATACAAACAGAGAAAGACAGGCACTTCAGACATACAAACCGAGAAAGACAGACACTTCAGACATACAAACCAAAAAAGACAGATACTTCAGACATAAAAACAGAGAAAGACAGGCACTTCAGACATACAAACAGAGAAGGACATGCACTTTAGACATACAAACAGACAAAGACAAACACTTTAGACAAAAAAACCAACAAAGACAGAAAATTCAGACATACAAACCAACATAGATAGACACTTCAGACATACAAACAGAGATAGACATGCACTATAGACATACAAACCAACAAAGACAGACACTATAGACATACAAACCAACAAAGATAGACACTTTAGACTTAAAAACAGGGACAAACAGGCTCTTTAGACAAACAAACCAACAAACACAAACACTTAAGACATGTAAACAGACAAAGTTAAACTCTTGATAAACACAAACATAGAAAGTCATGCGCCCTATATATACAAGCCAACAATGGTAGACACTTTATACATAAAAACCACAAAAAGACAAATAATTCATGTATACAAACAGATAAAAATATACAATTTAGATTTACAAACAACGAAGAAAAACACTACAGACATACAAACAGGGGTAGACAGGCACTTTAGACCTAAAAACCAAAGAAGACAGACACCTTTGATATACAAAAAGTGAAAGACGATTACTTTAGACATACTGACAGAGAAAGACAAACACTTTGGACATACAAACCAACATGGACAGGCACTTCAGACATACAAACCAACAAAGACAAACACTTCATACACACAAACAGAGAAAGACAGACACTTTATACATACAAACCTAGAAACACAGGCATTTCAGATATACAAACAAACAAAGACAGGCACTTCAGACATACAAAGAGAAAAAGACATGCACTTTAGACATACAAACAGAGAAAGACAAACACTTTAGACAAACAAACCAACAAAGACAGACATTTCAGACATACAAACCAACATATATAGACGCTTTAGATATTCACAAAAGCAAGGACAATCACGTTAGACAAAGTACAAGAGATAGACATATACTTCATATACAAATACCAACAGATAAAAGCACGTCAGACATACAAACCAACACAGAGAGGCATTTCAGACATACAAGCAAACAAAGACAGGTACTTTAGACATACAAACAGAGATAGACATTCACTATAGACGTACAAACAAACAAAGACAGACACTGTAGACACAAACACAAACAAAGAAAAACATTTTAGACTTTCGAACCAACAAAAACAAATGCTTTATACGTACAGACAGAGAAGGGCAGGCTCCTCAGATAAATAAACCAACAAATACAAAACACTTCAGACATACAAACAGAGAAAGACGTGCAATTTATACATACAAACTGAGAAAGGCAGGCCGTTTAGACATAAAAACCAACAATGTCAGACACTTCAGACATACAAACCAACAAAGACAAATACTTCAGATATACAAACAGGGAAAGAGAGGCACTTTAGACCTACCAACCAACAAAGAAAGACACTTTAGACATACAAAAAGTGAAAGACAAACATTTTATACATACAGACAGAGAAAGACAAACACTTTAGACATACAAAAAAATAAAGACAGACAAATCATACACACAAAGCTACAAAGACAATCACTTCAGTAATAAAAACAGAGAAAGATATACACTTTATACATCAAAACAACAAAGAAAAACACTTCTGACATACAAACAGGGAAAGAGAGGCACTTTAGACATAAAAACCAACAAAGACAGACACTTCAGACATACAAACCAACAAAGACTAACACTTCAGATATACAAACAGACAAAGACAGAAACTTTATAACTACAAATCAACAAATACAGACACTTCAAACATATAAACCCACAAAGACAAACACTTCAGTCACAAAAACAGAGAAAGACAGATACTTTAGACACACAAACCAAAAAAGACAGTTACTTTAGACATACAAGCAAACAAAGACAGACACTTCAGACATACAAACCCACATAGATCGACAATTCAGACGTAAAAAACAACAAAGACAAGCACGTCATACATACAAACAGAGAAGGACAGGCACTTAAGACATACAAATATAGAAAGACAGACACTTCAGTCATCCGAATCAACCAAGACAGATATTTTGGACATAAAAACTGATACGAACAGGCACTTCAGACATACAAGAAAACAAATAAGAAAATATAATACATACAAACAGATAAGGTTATGAACATTAGTCACAAAAACCTAGAAAGGCCTGTGCCCAAGATATAAAAACCAAGAATTGTTGACCCTTTATACATAAAAACAAAAAAAGACTAATACTTCACGCACAAAAACAGGGAAAAATATGCACTCTAGACATACACACCAACAAAGACAAACACTATAGACATAAAAACCAGCAAAGACAGACACTTTAGAAATACAAACAGAGAAAGACATGTACTATAGGCATAGAAACCAACAAAGACAGACACTATAAACATACAAACCAACAAAGACAAACACTTCAGACATACAAACCAACAAAGACAAACACTTCAGACACACAAACCAACAAAGACAAACACTTCAGACATACCAACAGAGAAAACAA